>NC_041218.1:89563797-89616181 GCF_002837175.3 Physeter macrocephalus
AGGGAGGGAGACACAAGAGGGAGGAGATATGGGGATATATGTATATGTATAACTGATTCACTTTGTTATAAAGCAGAAACTAACACACCATTGTAAAGCAATTATACTCCAATAAAGATGTTAAAAAAAACAAAAACAAAAAAAACCACAACCACATCTGTCTTTAAAATCACCTAATGACATTTTGGACAATCCCACAGATACCTTCTTGGGTTTTGCTATTTTACTTCTCACTGAGGCCTGCCTGACTTACCTGCCACCCTATTTAAAATTGCAAACTGCCTTTCCCCCCTCTACCCAACTGTATAATTTTACCCTGCCCTATTTCGAGGTCTTTTTTTTTTCCCTACAGCACTTGCCACCTTCTAACATGGTATCACATTTACTCATTTATTATATCTCATGTTAATTGTCTATCTTCTCCACTACAATGTAGGCTCCAGTAAAGCAGGGATCTTTGCTCTGTTCACTACCACATCCCAAGATCTAGCTTAGCCTGGCCCATGGCAGGCATTCAATAACCCTTTGTTGAGTACTGAATGTTAAATGAATTAACTTCTTTATTCTCTACTGCTGGTGAATGAACCTAAGCATCTTCTGCTTTCAAGACAATTGGGAGTATACAACCTGGCACCTGCCTACCCCACACCAGACTGGAGATGAGAAAACTCTGCTTCCTCGTCTGTACTACGTTGTCAGCAGAATTCAGCTGGATATGTGTTTATAATTACTTAGGACCTCAGGATTCAAGGTGAAGACAGAAAATCCCCAAACCTGATTTATGTCCCAAGAGCATTCAGGGGACTCATTAGTGTTTAGATGGAAATCTGTGAATAGTTTTCAGATTTCTTAACTCAATGATTCATACATTTTTCAACCTGAGGTCACTGTAGAGAACACTGCTTTGGTGACAGCCACACTGCCTCATGGTGTTCCGCAGCAAAAGTTCAGGGTTAAAGAAGATTTTTTCAGGAAAGACAGAGATTTTTCAAATATATAATGTTTAAGGTGATATTCAGCAAACATTTAGAGAGTGTCTGTTTTATGCCAAGCATTGTTAGATGTTAAGAAAAACAAAACATTAAGTCATGGTTGCTGGGCTCAAGAAGCTTCAAGTCGGGGTGATGGGGTGGGCATGAGTATTTAAACAAATAATTATGACAACATAGACCAATCACGTTAAGGGAGCCAGGCAAGACCTCACACAGGAGGAGACATGGGAGTTGTAATTCAGAATTTTCCTTCAGTTCTTAGAAGTGATTTATTCCACTTGCTTCAGCAGAGTTGTCCCTCCTTCTTCACAAGTATAACCTTATATCTGTTGTGTTTGGGGGAAACATATATTATAACCCAAATAATATAAGCTCACTGTAAAAAAAAAATTAGAAAATACAGATAAGTTCAAAGAAAAAAATTAAATATCCATAATCTCACCACACTGATCTACTTAGTTTTTTTATTTCCTCCTGGCTGACCTTGAATAAAATTTTGCTCCAGCAAGATGCCTTCCCTTTATCATTTACTGAGCTTGTACTTTGTGCTAGGGATTCTGGAGAGTATGGTCACACAAAGCCTGGATCCAGACCTACTTCTCTATGATTCAAAAGTCCTCGTAAAGGCTAAATCCAAAATGAAATGACTGCCTCTTAGCATCATTCTCCCCTCAGGCCTCAAGAAAGGAAAAGCAGCTCCTGACATCCAGGAGCTGGCCTGGCACTCACAGCTGGGCCTTGGTGCTCTTCCGGTGAACAGAAACAATTTCACAGAACATCAGCTTCAGACAAAGCCACTCTGTGATCACGATGGGTCAAGACAGACAAAGGACCACTTTATAATCACATCTGAATGCAAGCACAACCAGAACACTGTCCAACTCACAATACACCAGGCATTCCTCTCTCCTGGCTGATAGAAGTGACTGCTGCTTCTTTATCAATTGCAGCCTTAGCTTGGCTCTGCTCTGCCCTCCCTATGGATAAGATTTATTGAGATCCCCAACCATAGCATACCCACACTGGCTAATAGCATCCAATCCAGAGCAAAGCCCCACCTCCTTAAACCTGAGCCAAAATCACAAAATATAGGCCCAAATATCATAATGATTCCTTTTATAATTTCCACTTACTGACCCACACCATGGTTCCCAATGATGTGCCTTTTCCTATTCTGGAATGAGCACTAAACCCCATCTGTTCAACTCGAGGTGTGCTCCTAATAGTCTTTGTCTACAAGGCAGTGAAAGTCTATAAATACTTGTGTGTGGGGGGGGGAGGGAGAATGAACCCATCTTTCCCTTGAACCTGCTTTCCACTCGGGCTGCCCTTTCTCTCCTTCCCTTTAATCTTAGATTTTTTTCAAAGCCTCAACTTTAAATACTTCTCAACTCACAACAATTTGTCTTCCCTTGACTGTCTGACTCCAAACCCTGGGCAAGAGCTCTCCAAGCTGTAAGGCTTTAATATGCTTAGATGCTCATGTAGTCTGGCCTCTCCCGAAACCATCCTCACTTATAAATTGCCAATGACCTGTTAATTGAAAAATCCTAAAGCATTTTTCTTGTTCTCCTCACCATTCTTTTGGAAGCCTCTGTCCCTTTTGAATGCCTCTCCCATGTTGAAATGTCTTCCCTAGTACCCCCCCCCATTTCTGAAGCTTGCCCCTTCTCCCAGAGTTCCCTCTTCCGTCCCTGCAATGGCTAGCATTCCACACTGGGCCCCTTCCTCCCTTCTCCGGGGAACTCCCTGGATGAGTACATTGCCTCCTCAGTATCTATATCTTGATGTCTCTCCAACCCGCCTCTCTACTCAGCAGGCTGCTGGAGAGCCCTGTGGGATGGAAAGCAGCTTCCTCAGGCCAACACGTTGAAATCCAACCACTGTACTCCAACTATTCATTCATTCAATAACATTTACTGGGTGCACACTATGCATGGACATCGTGGAAGGCTTTAGAGATTCAGTAATAAAGAGCACAGTCCCTACCCTCAAGGAACTTATAGTGAACAGCAGACAAGGCATGTGCGTTAATGTTCTTATTACAACACACAATTAACAGTTATCAAATGAATGAATGCATGCTTAAGGAAGAGATTTCTTTGAAAGGCAATGTAATATGAATGCTAATACCATGGGCTACTGGCCAAACTGCCTGGGATCCAATCCCAGCTTGGTCAATTTCTAGCTGTGTGACCTTAAGTTATTCTCACTGTGCCTTTGCTTCCTCATCTGTCAAGTGCAGATAATAATAGTTCATTCTTCAAGCGGCTGCAGTAAAGATTAAACGAGTCCATGTCTGTGGAGTGCTTAGGGTGCAGTCTGGCACACAGTAGTGCTGACAGTGTTTCCATTTGCATTATTACTGTGCCTTCAGAGTTATGTCACCATGCACGAGAGTCGCCAAGACCAGATCGAGGAGGACTGAAAGGGGGATAAGAGACTTTTTTTCAGGAGGAGGTAATACCAAAGCAGGGTCTGAAAGCCTGAGCTAGACGAAGAAGACGAGAAGATGAAAAAGGGTCGTCCAGGCAAAGAAGACAGGGAGGGTATAGAGTGCCAATAACACTGGTGATCAAGTGACACGCATGCCAGGAATTTTAAGGAGAAAAGAAGGGAGGACAAGAAATGAGGCAGAGGAGGAAAACTGAGGCCAGATTGTAAAGGATTTTCCTCGTATAGCAGTAGGGATTCTACTCTGAAGATAAACTATTGCCTCCAATTGAGATATTGAAGGGTTTGAAGCAGGGAAATGGTAGAATCCTATTTCCATTTTAGCAGCTCCGTATAGAGCACAGAGAAAGTGGGAGCCGGAAACTAGGGAAGAGGCTAGTAAGCAATTCCCCAAGGAGGGGATGGGTCCACATCTAAGGTGGGTCAGTAGCAATGGGAAGGATGAGAGAGATGGAATCTTCTCTCCTATTTTTTCTTAAACTGTGGCTGACCCTTCAGGACTTGATCCTCAGGGTGTCTTTCCTAACCACCCCAGGCGAAACTAGCGACCTCTGTGATCCACTGACCTGCCATTTACAGTCCAGCCTTCAAGAACAGGAAATGGCTGTTTTTACTTTTATATCTATATTTAGCACTGTGCACCAGGACAGGGGCTTGCAGGTGCCGGATACATGTTTGCAGAATAAAATCCTTCACTGAATGTCTTTTAAGGAAGGGGATCAAGATTACATGCCATCTAAGACATCGTTAGTATGTTTTCTGATGCTTTTACTTTTTAAAATATGCTTAGATGCAAACTATTATATATAGGATGGATAAACAACAAAGTCCTATTGTATAGCACAGGGAACTGTATTCAATATCCTGGGATAAACCATAATGGAAAAGAATATAAAAATGAATGTATATATATGTATAACTGAATCACTTTGCTGTACAGCAGAAATTAACACAACATAGTAAATCAACTATACTTCAATAAAAAAAATAGTTAATATGCTTAGCCAGAAATCATCTTGTAATAATAGCTATCCTCAAGCTCCACAAGCAAAATTTGTTTTGTTTAAATTCCTTAATTTAATTAAAATCAACAAACCTACCAAGAACGTTGTGACTAAAAGGCATTGTCCTGTGGTAGGTATATAGAGACTGTCATTTTACTCTCTTTAATACTTATATTAGATATTCCTCCTCCAATGCATAGGATATTATTACATGTTAAATTTATGTTATTTTATTTGAGGAGATAATTAATGTTTTAATTAAAAGTGAAGAGGGCCAAAATAAATATATGTTTTATAGCACCAATTATTTCCCTTATTATTCCTGACAGCAGGAAGCAATCACTCTTTTTAGTATCCTTTCCACCCTATCTTGGATGGATTGATATGATTTCAATTGATTAGGTGCTATTGAAAAAGCTCAATGTTTTCCTCTGGTCCTGGGCTGAATAGAATTTTTAATAACATCCCAGTCTACCATCATGTAAATCATGGTCGTGTGTAACATTACTATTATGCAAGGCATTTTTTTCCCTCACTGGTTGAGAATTTTTTCCCACTGATTTTTCTTGGTTTTTTTCTTTTCATTTCAAATGAACCCAATCCCAACAATTCATTTACAACAGAAGAGACTCAAAAATTCAAGGCTTAAAAGAAATCAGCTTTTAGGCAATGATAAATGTCAATAAAATTAGACATGTCTTTTCCTGACACTATGCAGGATATTTCAGGATATTAACGTTCACTGCTATATGGTGTTCTATATTTTCGGTAACGCAAACATTTTTATAGTCTGGAAAAAGATTTACATTGTGGTAGATTTCTTGAGCCTACACAAAGGCTATCACATTTTTGCATTCTCAAAAGTCACAGAATACAAATCTGTTCAAATAAACCAAGAACACTGATAATATATGTGAAACTAGAATTAGAATGGGGTTTTCTGATTCAAGAGTTATTAGGTAAACAATCAGAAGTTTGCCAGTAATGGCCATCAAGTGTCTCATTACTTAGATTAAGCCATATTGGTGATATATATGACTATAAATAGTAAATGGTACTTTCTTAAGCCTTTCAAAAACCCACATGATTTTCCTAATTTCTGTCTTAAATCCATTAGAGTCTCCTTAGCAGAGAGATAATTAGTAGAAATTTCCTTTACATTCAATAATGTAATTCTTAAGTTAACAAGTTTCCCCCAAAATAGAACTCTGTAAACAAAAATTGATAATATGCCTATGATAATGGTGAAAATGGGATGACATTTTTTCACTGTGTGCATGTGCATACATTCACATATGTGCATCTATGAGACTTCGGCATGGGTGAGAGTCTGGATGTGTATGAGGCAGTCACAAAGCTTAATGTGACTACTTAATGTACACTTAATGTATCTAAAATGATGTTGCATCTGAAATTAAGAGTGCACACAGTTGAAACAAGCATATAGATACTACATACATGGTCATCTATAACACACTCAAATATTAAAAGCTATAAACAAATATTTTCGACAAAGTTAACAAGAAATTTAAGTGGTAAATTATGCAGATGTGTTTTTGTAAAATTCTAAAATTAGTAAGATTTATATTCCAGGACAACTAAATATAACTCATTAGAAAAAAAAAACTATGAAAAGAATATAAATTTTCTCTGGTTTATTTCACTCACACTTAGTATCTTCAGAACTCTACAGATCTTTATCAATAAGTAGTAACTAAATAATTATTAGAGATATTAAGGGGTCAATAATTCCATTTTTAAAGTGCCATGATCAAATAATAGTCATGAAATGCTTACTCAGTACATAGGACCTACCATGAATAATTCTGACACAACCACTACGAAGAAGTCAAAGATGATTCTTACCTCCTTGTTCACACAATTGCTGGGCTAAAGCATCTTTGAAGATAATCTGGCCTTTGTGTGTTGCTGTAGCCCTGGAAATGAATAGAAAAAGGTTAATACAAATCTTGTAATATGTTTGGTGATAACAATGTATTTTAAAAACTTTTTTAAAACCTCATTTTTAAATGTTATGATTTTTTTTTTAAAGTTCCTCTGAACAGAGATAAAAATGAACATTAGAGTCAAGGCTTAAACCAAGTCACCTGGGTTGAGAATTATCTTCTGATTGTTTTTACTTTGTAAGGATACTGTAACATTTGTGGGCTTATTCTGAAAACTGCAGAAGTGAGCAAATCTTGGGTAGAAGAAAAAGTATGGAAACGATGTTTATTAAAATTTATTCTTCAGGAGACCTTGATATAAAATGTTTTGTGGTGCAATAATGATATTAGCACTGGAGGAAGATGCTCTTAATGTACTTTTTTCTGAAATCAACAGTCACCACAACAGATTTGAGACGGAGAATTACATTTTTAAAGTTGTTTTTTTTTTAAAGATGCCTATTTGGAGCTTTCATAATTACAAAGTCTGTCATAATAAAATACACCTTTTCCCCACTGGGTCTAATTCACCACTTGAAGGAGATGTGCATCTTTTACCTCCTCTAATCAGAGCTGTGCACATGGATTGGTGAAAAAAATAACATCCTTGCAGCAGATGTGTTATTCAATGGTTATAATAGGAACTGTCTTATTAAAGGAAGAATTATTTATGCTTTATATTTGAAGTGTTTTTCCTTAAAAAACATTCTTTTCCGGCACAAAAGGTATTATTTAAATGAATTTAAAACAGGAAATCATGCCTCTTTAAAAAATTTGATGTCAGAAAATAAGCCATACAAAATCTTTTTAATAACTAAAATATATTAACATTAAATCTCAAGTTTAGTTCTAGCCAAAACCAGCCTAGGACAAAAATAATTTGATTCAGCCATCACTTAACTGAAGATGGATTATGGACAAGGCACTGGGCTAGGTCACAAAAGGCAACTTTTGGCCTCTGCATTTCCCCTCCATATGTGCACCCCTCAGTCAACATCTTGCCCTTTGTCCAGCCCAACAGGACCTCATGGTCGCCCACATCCCCACTCTGGTCTCCAGGTGGATGCACGCTCCTCCTCCATGCCGCATACCTTTCTGATTTCTATCCCCCACTTAACTGTTGCAAGTGTCAGTCCCCTAGGACTTGAGTCTCTGGAAGTAGTCTGATAGACTAAGCCATGATGAAGTGTTAATGGGTAATATTGCTCCAAGCTAACATATTTCAGCTGTGAAACTGAAAATATTATACTTTAACACACACACACACACACACACACACACACTGACACAGTAGTGAGAGTTTCGAATGGTGGGGGGGAGATATAATTGAAGAGAAAAATCACTGGGCAGCCTTCAACTCACACTATATGTGAAGTTTATAAGGGTAATCAGCCCTTGTTGCATATTAATCATTACTGAAATTACAGATAAACAGATGCTACCACTCTCCCTATATATTCACATATGTTTATAGGTTTTCCATTGCTTTTAGCAAGGTGAATATGAGAGGGAGTAAATTTAGGGCCAATCTAAGCCATAAACATGACCCACAGACTCATCAATTACAAGCTTTATTTCCAGAGAGAACATGGAAACTTGATTTACCTAAATGCGTTTCATTATTCAAATCTCAATCAAGAGTTGTTTGTTGTTTTTTTTTTTCCGGTATGCGGGCCTCTCACCGCCGTGGCCTCTCCCGTTGAGGAGCACAGGCTCCGGACGCGCAGGCCCAGCGGCCATGGCTCACGGGCCCAGCCGCTCCGCGGCACGTGGAATCTTCCCGGACCGGGGCACGAACCCGCGTCCCCTGCATCGGCAGGCGGACTCCCAACCACTGCGCCACCAGGGAAGCCCTGTCTCCACATCTTTTATAACAGGGGTCCCCAACCCGCCGGCTGTGGACTGGTACTGGGCCGTGGGTGAGGAACCGGGCCGCACAGCAGGAGGTGAGCGGCAGGTGAGCGAGCAAAGCTGCATCTATCTGCTGCTTCCCCATCGCTGGCATTACCACCGGAACCACCACCCCCCCGCCCCAGTCATGGAAAAACTGTCTTCCACAAAACCGGTCCCTGGTGCCAAAAAGGTTGGGGACTACTGTTTTGTTTTGTTTTGCAGTACGCGGGCCTCTCCCGTTGCGGAGCGCAGGCTCAGCGGCCACGGCTCACGGGCCCAGCCGCTCCGCGGCATGTGGGATCTTCCCGGACCGGGGCACGAACCCGCGTCCCCTGCATCGGCAGGCGGACTCCCAACCACTGCGCCACCAGGGAAGCCCAATCAAGAGTTTTTGAGCTCACATATACTTCTGATAGCAACACGGCAATCATAAATGTATAATTTTAATTTGACATTTACTTTGGAAGGGATATATTTTCTGAAATCACTAGCCACCAAGAAAAGTCCTGCAACATACAATGTTTAAATAATTGTTCATTTTGGTTGTCTTCAGATTTTAAGTATATACTATTCCTACAGTAACATTTCTCGTTGGTCCACAAACTTATCATTGTGCCAGTGTATGCTCCCATGAACACACAAAAACCAAAGTATCCAATTAAAATTCATGTCACAGAGGTTTTGCTTTTTCCCTGGATATCAGACATACTGATATATATCGGTCACTGCACAGCACCTTGTGAATAGTCCATACTGCTTCCCCTATTACTCAGTTTCTTCAGATTTAGAATTTCATTCATGCTCTTACTTCTTCTACTGTGGTTCAATGAGTGAATTTCTGAGAACTAGAGAACAACTGAAACTGAAGAAACTTTTATCATCTAGTCAAAATTTCTTTAGCAGTGGTACTCATTCTTCAAACAAATATTACAGAACTCCTATATATGAACAGGGGAGCCCAGTTTGAAGTTGCTGGATTCCCTCTCCTCACCCAGCATGCCACCCACTCCCCAAAAGGTCCTGGTGGACTTCTCTGGAACACATGGGAGTTTGAAGTGGAAGAGCTTGAAAACCGTTGAACTAGTCTAACTCTTTACAGTGTTATGGATCAGGAAACAGAGGCCCAGGGAACACCTGCTGAAGGTCACACAGCCTGTTAATGGCAGATGGAACCTGATTCCAGGTCTTGATGCCAAGCCTTGGATTCTTCCCACCACATCAGCAGTTTTTCAAAATGTGCTCCAAAGTGGTACCCAGGGGTCTCCACGGGAGTCAGAGGGATGGGCAGCAGGGAATGCTTCAGGCACCATTCATTCAACCAGAGCACCTGGTTCTAATACTTGTTCTAAGTATTTAATGTTGTTTGAAGAAAGGGCTCAGCAGTTCAAAACTGGATTGAGAAGCATACTATGTGCTCAATGTCATTCTCTGAAGTCTTTTGCTTGGGAAAAATGAAAGTAGTAATAATAATAATAATGTGACTGGTAGAGGTATATATAAGGCATATATATATATGTGTCAAGTATATATATAAACCATGCATATATGGTTATTACTATTATAACACATATTATGAATTGAAATTGACCCCCTGCTAGGCACTGTTGGAAGGGCTCTACATAAATTAACTCAATTAATCTTGACAACAACCCTTCTAGGTGGATACTGTTACCCTCATTTTCCTGGGACATAGATCTATTGTTTGATTTGCCTAATGTCATGTAACTGGTGCTAGGCCAGGATTCAAACCCAGGCAGTCTGAGTGCAGAGTCCTCGCTTTTAACTGTTAACATTAAATTGTCATTGATCTGGTTCAAAGATGGGATGGTAGCTTGTGATGTCTTTTCAGAGGGAGAGCCTGCTTTCCAGGCCTGATCTTTAAATTCATGCCTCCTTGAGACTGTGTTCTCAACTCCAACTTTTCAGTACATTTCTCTTGATGGCTTCTCCTACAGTGTTCTGAGTCCTTGGGCTTCTAGTCAGCTCACTGCAGTTCCCTTTCAACTCTATCACATTTCCTCTATCAGCCCCCAGATCCCTTGCATCGCTCCTTTTCTCCACCAAATATAAGAGCGCTGGATGCTAACCTCATCAATATCACTGCAAAAACCCTGGAAGGATACACAGGACACACACACACACACACACACACACACACACACACACACGTGTTGACAGATAATCATCATCTACATCACCTTCTTTACAAACCTTTAAATCCCTCAGATCACATTTTAATATAAAAATGCCCAACTCTACAGTAGGTACATGGTGAGTGATTTTAAGGGTCTGCTTATTAGCACCTTATCTTTGGGGGAAGAAAGAGCAGAAGCCAAGGTGACCACCAAGAACATAAGTACCATTGCTTTTACCCATGAATGTGTCTGCTCTACATGCCCCAGGGTGTGACATGTCAATGATGGCAAGTCTGCTTTGGACACATTTAGAGTTATGAAATAATTCATGGTGGTTTACTTACAGAAGCACAGTACTTACTTCAAATATTCTACAGAAATATATATTTATATAAATATATATTTAAATATAATATGTAAATATATAGTTAAAATATAAATATATAAACATAAATATATACATTTAAATATAAATATAAAAATATATTTATGTATTCAAAAATTGCTAAAGTCACAGTAACTCAGAGTCAAAAGTCCCTAGAGGTCATGTCCTCCAATTTTTAACCCATAATATATTTTTCTTTCGTTATAATAAGATACAGCTATGGTATATGGTGACAGGCCTTATTTGTTTTCAGAATTATATTATGCAATTTATAGCTCTCTTTTAGGAGGAGGGCTATCAAATTTGTGGTGCTAATAACTATGTTGGTACTACTTGTACTTAATTTTCCATAATTACCAGTAATTTTTCAGAAGAGTTCAGAAGCTATCCTCATTGTTCACTGTCCTAGGGAGTAGACCAAATTTCTTAAATAAGCTTCTAATAAGTACTTATCTTCTTGGGAGATGCATAGGTTTCTAGAGCAAGTTTGCCAACAAGAATCCCTATTAAATAAGTAATTTTAAAAGTTGGGGCGGTCTTCCCTGGTGGCGCAGTGGTTGAGAGTCCGCCTGCCGATGCAGGGGACGCGGGTTCGTGCCCCGGAGCGGCTGGGCCCGTGGGCCATGGCCGCTGGGCCTGCACGTCCGGGGCCTGTGCCCTGTGGCGGGGGAGGCCACAGCAGTGAGAGGCCCGCGTACCACACACACACAAAAAAATAAAGTTAGGGGGGCTGTCATGATCTATCATTTGAAAAGCTCCATAGATTCTGCCAAATGAAGAAAGTTCATTATGAACACCATATTCAGAGCTTGAAATAGGCTGAATTTAAAAGAACACGCCATATTCTAGTTTTGTCTGAACTCCTAGAGCAACTGTTTGCCCAAGCCATTTAACGATAAGTATGTATTGCAATGAGGCACAAAGCTGAAGCTCACAGTCCCTGGAATCAGAAAGACCAGCGCGTGGCCACAGTGAGCTGCCGCTAACAAGCTATCTGTCTTCGTACTTCTTTATTCACTTGAGGATTCAGATTCTCTATATGAGGATAGGCTTAATAATAACAGTTATTATTTAAAGACAATAATATTCACTCTTCTGATACTTACACAGTCTCTCTACCTAAACAGATTTCAAGCTTCTGGAATAGTAGGAATAATTAAAATTATCTCCCACAAGGCACCTGTCATAATGATTTGAACATATAAGGGAATCAAAACTATTTTTTCAGCTCACAATTTGCTTCTATTGTGCAATATTGCCATCCAGTTTCCAAAACAGGACTAAAAAGGGGTTTAAATGTAGTTGCTACAATGCCTACCCAAGTGTACTGTTTCGTTACTTCATCAATCAATTTGCTCACAGATTAACCTAAAGAATCATTTTTAAACCTAGGACGATGTGCTTTACATCTCCAGTGGTGGGTTACTTTCCCATTTTTCTCCCTGATTTACCAGTGAGGTCTGACACATTACTGTGTCCTGTCCATTGACAATTGTAAAGGCATTCATCTGTCAGCAACGTGACGTTAATCTAGTGTAATATCAGCGTGCCTGTGCCGACTACCCTCCAGGAAATGTCAATAAATATGTGGAACATGGGAAAAGAGAGAGGCGGTCCAAGTTTGGTCAATTTGATCTTCAAAGGAATCAATTCACTTACAAAGATTCTTGACCCCTTTTCATCAGCAAATTACTGTACCTTCTAATTAGGTTGAGGATTTAGCTTGACCGTTATTAAAACAAGAAAAAAATACCAAATTATTTAAAACATGTAGAAAGGAGTAATGAATAACTTCAGGGAGAAATGATTTTTATATTAAACTCTCAAACCACGTCAAGGCCATTGCAAAATGACAAAAAATTGTGGATGTTTTCATAATGCTTTTGCTTTTCAAAGCTTTACTGGGCTCTTTGTTTTTATAATTACATCTTTTATTCCTAAGTCGTAGCATTTTCCTTCTGTCAAATGTATAAATACTTTCTCTCCCTCCAAACACAAATTTCAGCCTTAATGTTTTTATGTGCTTATCCAATAATCACAAAGTCTCCACGTTCTTAAAAATCACCAAATATATGAATTTATGCTATTTTCTGATCAAGGTATAATTTTCATCAGGAAAACAAAGAACATATAAATAAAATAATTGAAATAGGGCTAGTAAGTTAATGGTTAATGGCAACCATAATGGTTAATCCCTTTCAAGAGACGCAGCAGAGCTAACTACTCAAATTAAGACGTAGTGTGTTAATCAAAATAAAACCAGCTAGTTCTATTACTTTGGGAGGTAACTTAACCTCTCCTGATTAATTTCCAGATTTGTTTAAAAAAATAGTAACAGATGATCTTCAAAGTTCCTATAAGTTCTAAACCTCTATGATTCCATGAGTCAAGATTAAGTGAGCACATATGAGCATGTACACACACACACACACACACAAACACACACACACACACACACACACATACACACACGCTAGCTGCAGCCTCTATCGAGAGGAGTGCTTCCCAAAATCACGTGGCACAGGCCACAGGTAACGGTGTGCTACAGCAAGCTTGCATCAGCTCATGAGAGCTTGTTTTTTAAACAGTTATATTTTTATTTTAATGTGCAATTTAATATATGTGTGTGTGTATAAATGGGTTTTGCACGTATATAATATAACTACTGCAGCTATATCACTTAACTCATGTAAAAATATAAACTTTATCCTAGTCATTCAAGTCAAAAAAGTGAGTCACAGACTTACCTCCTCATTCATCAGCAAATTCCGTCAATTTTATTTATTTACTCTCCAACGTACCCTTTTTCTCCATCTCCACAGCCATGTTTTAATTCAGGACTTAATAATTTGTCATCTGATAAGCTGCAACACTCTCTTGATTGGCATCTCCCTCCAGATTCACCCCCGTGCCAATGCATCTTTCACATTGTGCCACTTTTCTTTCTAAGATTGCTAGAAATCCTTCTGCAGCTCTCTAACACTTAAAGGAGTCTGTCAAATTCCTTAGAATGGCCTAAAAGGTTCTTCAGGTTCTGGTCCCTGCCTGTGTATCCAGCCTCACCTCCCACTGTACCCTGCAACTTAGCCACAGAGTAGTCTTCACGAGTTCTAGAATGCACGATTTATTTCATGCCCGCCAAATTTTTTATGTCCTGTCCCCTGTGTGTCGAAGTCTCTTGCCAAAAATCTTTTATTCATACTCTAAAATTTATCCAGGAATCTCTTCCCCTTACAAAACCTTCTTAGATCTCTCAGGTAGCATTAGACACCTTCTCCAAGGATAGCACAGCCTATTTCCTTAGCTCTGACATAGAAGCTTCCTGATTTAAGGTGATCTGACTTGCAGCCTAGCCCTCTCTTTTCACAGTCATTCTTATCATAAATTGAAACAACACGGTAAGTAGCAAACACGTATTCATGACTGCCTAACAACCTCAACTAACACAAAATCAATGCTGATGCCTTCCAAATCCACCAAGACAAGCGTCTACAATCCACAGTAAAAGGTTAATGCTATGGAAAATTAATCAGATTAAAAAGGAATTGATTGCCTGAGTATATGATAAGATGCTATGAATCCACATATCTCTGAACCTGGCAAGAATTTTGTCTGTCTTTGAAATTTTAACAACATGCTTAATTGAAACATTAAATAAGGAACTTTCAGTGCAACAAACGATGCTTTTATCTATTCAAGGAGAGAAGTAGTTGGTCTATAGTCAGATTTCTGGGATGGAGTACTAGCACTGATATATAAGAATGAAATATTTTTCCAGAAAATTTAACAGGAAACCATTGAAAAGAAAGATTGTTGTATATAATAGGAGTTTAACTTCCATTAAAAAGTGAGCAAGGCATAACTTAAAAAAGATTCTATGAATGATCTTCCTTATCCAACATTTATCATTCAAAGACTTTCAGAAGCATTCTGCATATTGAATGAATAATGGGAATTCTCCAAAGAGTGAATTCCAACTTTAAATGTAGTTTGAAGTTCCTTGGGAAAAAAAAAAAAAAAAGAAAGGAAGGAAGGAAGGAGGGGGGAAAGAAAAGAAAGAGAAAGGAATAGGAAAAGAAAGGAAAAACAAGAAAAGGGAAAAAGAAAAAGGGAAAAAAAGTCTGGGCTTACAAGAAAAAAGCCATTTTCTCTACAACTAACATTAGATTTAGCCCATGACAAAAAATTCTTCTAAAGGATATTTACAATATAGATTTTAGATGCTTTGCTTTTATACATAGTATTTTTAAAGGTATGCATTTGTATTTTATTTCTATACACAATTTTGATATTTTTAGTGTGTGAAAAGAGATTTCAGGAATGAAAACCCAACTGATAAACTTAGGAGTTTGAATTCAGATAGTCTGACATGAGACCAAGCCTAAAATCCTAACTCCTTTCCTCCTTTTGATAACTTTTCCACAACAATTTTATGTTTCTGATATCTGGGAGCATCTTACTATACACATCAGAAGAAATTCATCAGCTTCCCAGAAGAGATGTGGGCTGTGATGTGACCACCACTGCCTGCATATGTGGGAATTTAGCAAAATATAGATGGTCTATGTTCATCTGGCAGTTATGTGCATCTATAGTGTTGTATGCACTCAACCAAATGTAATTGAAACCCTGATTTTCACTTAAAGTATTTTCAATAACACTGGTATGTGATACTGCATTGAAATAAAGAATAATCATTTTGGTGAAAAAGCACTGATAGTTGCAGGGTATATAACACTAAAGAGAAGCAAACATTTATCACTGGCAGAGTTTTATCCTTTGTTTGCTTTGTAAATCAACAGCAAAGTGGATTTAGGGAGGGAAGATAACCTCTGAGCAGGCAAAACTATGTTTTGTTTTGTCAGTGTGCAAAAGGATTGCTCTCAACGACTATTAAAAGAAGCAGAGATGCCAAACTTCTCAGGATTGATCACAGAATTTTAAAGTAAGGGAAGGCTGATAGGACTGATTCATGTAGCAAGAAGGATTATAGCCAGGTGCCAAACATCTTCCAAAGCTCCCAACTCACACGCCACTTTTAAAAAACTGAATGGAGGAGCGCTGTACACCAAAATGAAGGACATTTTACTGTCTAAATTCTAAATAGCTTGAGTTTTATCAAGAATTGTTCTGGTTCAGGGCTTCCCTGGTGGCGCAGTGGTTGAGAATCTGCCTGCCAATGCAGGGGACACGGGTTCGTGCCCCGGTCCAGGAGGTTCCCGCGTGCCGCGGAGCGGCTGGGCCCGTGAGCCATGGCCACTGAGCCTGTGCGTCCGGAGCCTGTGCTCCGCAACGGGAGAGGCCACAACAGTGAGAGGCCCGCGTACCACAAAAAAAAAAAAAAAAGAAAAAAAAGAATTGTTCTGGTTCAGAAAGTCACAAGTACAACAAGAAAAGACGTACAACTTTTGTTAATAAAAAGATCATGTTCCGTCTGCCTCCACTAAATAATTATTCACAAACCCTTAAGGATTAAGAATTTGATGAGGTGCTAAGGTAACAGCCTGCTTTAGGTGCTCACATTTCTTAGTCTGGCCCTGTTGACATATGATAGGTGCTCAGCAAATATCTTTTGAGTTAATTTGAATTGTGTCTTCTGTAGTAGGCTACGTGTACACTAGGCACAGGAATTTTTGCCTATTTTTTTTTTATACTGTGTTCGGTGCTTGACATATGGTAGCCATGCAGTAAATGTTCATGGAATACATGAATGATTAGTTTGCATTATGATTACTATACAATGTTAGACGCTTTAATAAGTAACCATAAATTATTGCATAAGAAACACTTTGAGAAAGATGGTTAGGTGATAATGATAGATCGTCAAGATAAACATTATTATAAGCAAGATTTATCCCAGAATCAGAAGATGTGAGTTGGCACCACAGCTCAATGGTTTATGTTGACCCTAGACGAATGTTTATTTTTTCAGAGAGGACTTAAAAACTTGCACTACTTCTCGTTCAGGGCTGTGGTGAAAATCAGAAGAAATCAACTCCATGAAAAGACTGTAAAAAATGTGAGGAATTATGATGATGACGTTCTGTCATTTTGGAAAATATTGGCACAAAACTGAAAAAGAATTACAAAACATATATCCCATAGGAAAAGTCGCCCCCTTATCCTCCAGAAAAAAGGGCTGTAAACTCTAAAATGTTTTATGGCTGTGAGAAAGCTGATGAAAGCTCTAATGAAGCACAGGATTTCTAACCTAGTTAATTAATCATAATGAATTAGAACAATATTGGTGCATTGATATAATACCGATATTCTTGTAAAATCCTGCCAAATTACATACAATGCTTACTTTGGAGGAAACAAGTTATAAGGCAAGCCTCTATCATAGGCAACAGTATTTAGTACTTTTTTCTGTTCTAAAAATAATTTCTGTGTATTATGAAAAATTTAAAATACAGGAAAGTATTAATGTGAAAATAACATTACTCATATTCATGCCTAGGAGAGATAATCACTATTAACATTTCAGTAAACTATATATACTCTTCTAGTTTTAAAAATTAGTTTATGAATATAAAGATTTTTAGAAAATTACTTGCCTAAAAAGTAGGTTTCTATTCCTTTATACTTAATATTTATTATAAATAGTTCCTATATCATTAAATATTTTTAGAACAAGATTTTGATAGGCTAAATAATATTCCACTGTATGGCTATATCATAATTTATTTATTATACTATTGCTGGAATTTTGTTTCTGTTTTTTAATATTTTAAATAATAAAATAAATAACCTTTGATCATATCTTTTATTTTTACCTCCCATTTTACTGAGATATAATTGACATGTAACATTGTATAAGTTTAAGAATGTGAAAGGTATTAATTTGATACATTTATATATCGCAAAATGATTACCATTAGCGCATTAGCTAACACATCCATCCTGTCCATAATTATCATTTCTTTTTTATGGTGAGGACATTTAAGATCTATTCTCTTGGGCTTCCCTGGTGGCGCAGTGGTTGAGAGTCCGCCTGCCGATGCAGGGGATGCGGGCGTGCCCTGGTCCGGGAAGATCCCACATGCCGCGGAGCGGCTGGGCCCGTGAGCCATGGCTGCTGAGCCTGCGCGTACGGAGTGCTCCGCAGCGGGAGAGGCCACAACAGTGAGAGGCCCGCGTACCGCAAAAAAAAAAAAAAAAAAGATCTACTCTCTTGGCAACATTCAAGTATATGATACAGTATTGTTAGCTATAATTGCCATGCTATACAAAGACCCCCAGAACTTGTTAATTTTGTAACTGGAAGTTTGTATACCTTGAAAAATATATTCCCATTTCCCCTACTCCCCAAACCCCTCATAACCACCATTCTACTGTTTCTCTGAGTTCGACATTTTTAGCATATCTTGCATTTTAAGATGGATTTCCAAGACTGGGAAAACTAAATTAAGGGCACAAACATGAAAGCCATAATTCCAAATAGCATTTAAGAAAAGGTACATGTCCCCATCAGCGTCCTAGAGAGCACCCATCCCAGAATACCTCTGATGGCAACGAGCATTATCAATCTATCAGTTTTCATTTCAAAGGTGTCATGCTACTTTTAATTTCCATCCCACTGATTATTAGTGAGGATACTTTGCATGTTTGTTGGTTACATTTTTCAGCTTTGGGAATTATATATTCACATCCTTGCCAATTTTGCTATGGGTTTTGTTTTGTTTTGTTTCGTTTAATTTTTTAGCTGCGCTGCATGGCATGTGGAATCTTAGTTCCCTGACCAGGGATTGAACCTGCACCACCTGCAATGGAAGCGTGGATTCTTACCCACTGGACTGCCAGGGAAGTCCCTTCTCTGGGTTTTAATGTTTTTCTAATTGATTTACAAGAGATCTTTAAATGTTAAGGCTATTAATTCCATGCTATATTTGTTGCTAATATTTTTTTTGCAGTTTATAGTTAGTCTTTTACTGTCTTTATGATTTTTTTATTTTTAAAAGTTTAAAAATTTTGTGTAATCAAATCTTTCAATCTATTGCCATCTAATTTTTTCCAGCGTTTTCATGCTTAGAAGCTCTTTCCCATTCTAAACTCAGTTAAATAGATGCTTGCATCCATTTTCTTTTGGGAATTCTTTCTACTCATCTGGAATTTATTTTAGTATACAGCCATTCAGTGGGGATTTAAAATATTTTTTCATTTATTTAAAAATGTCTTTACATATTTTATTGAATAATCTTTGATCAACCTATTTATTATGGAACCTTTTCTATATTGTGTTTTCAGCATACATCAGAGTTATTTTCTGAAATATCTATACAGTTCCATTGATGTGAAAGCCTTTGACAATTTTCCACACTAATTTCCACACTAAACTCAATTACATGGATAGACTAATCAGGGACTTGGGAATAATGTATTCTCATGATTTTTGAATTGATCAGAAACAGACAATGCTTTTATTAGCCATAATTATAATCATGAAGAGGAAATGCACAGTGAAAACTTCAAATCCACAGATTATGCCTATTTCTAGTTGTTAAATATCAGTTGATTCAGATATTTATAGGGAATAATTCCTATGGCAGTCTGAGAATACAGACTTGTCAGTTGAGCATTTATGTGGGTGAAAAGGAATTAATTTGAGGAAAATTTAAAAAATCTGACTCTTATTCTCTAGAAATATTGTATCAGAGAGTGTCTGGAATTTAGACATAAGGTATAATATAGGGGGCTGAAAAGAGGAAGATAGAGAGAAACGTCTGGCATGAAGAATTGGACTGCCACCTACTTCCTTTACTTTATACACATTATCAAGAAATTGAAAACCAACAAGGCTAAAGAGAGGATCCTGAAAGCTTCCAGAGAAAGGAAATAAAAGAACTTTCAAAATAAGAAAAGAATTGCATCATTTTCATGCACTCAATTACAGCACTAGAAGCTTTCAAAATTTTCAGAGAATATTACTTTTAATCTGCAATTCTATTTCTAGCCAATCTGTCATCAAAAGTAAGGATCAAACATTGTACCTCCCATGTATACTTTCTCAGGAAGAAATTGAGAAAGTGCTCCAGAAAAAATGACAGAGTAAATTAACAAAGAGAAAAAATCATTAATCCAGGAAAAATGAAAAGTTGTTCAAGAAAGAAAAAAAATTATAATATACCACTTGGTTCTGCAGTGAATAATATTTATATAATTATTGATTGAAACACTGATGACTGATTTTATGAACTATGTGATATATTTATATGAGAGGATGTGGGGGATAAAGTTGTGCGTTTGGGGGGTAATGATGTAAAAGATGTATATCTTCATCTACCACAATGTGAAGTAACTTGATTTAAGTATAATATTTAAAAATATAGATACGAATACCAGAAGGAGCAGCAAAAAATGATTACAATGACTTACTCTGGGAGCGCTACCAGGAGGAGTAAAGAAGGAAAGTCTTCCTTTTTATTATGAGACTTTTCCTATTATATAATACTTAAAACATTTTTGTCAAAATAAAATTTAATTTAAAAAGAAATTAGGGGCTTACCTGGCAGCACAGTGATTAAGAAGATGTGGGGGATAAAGTTGTGCGTTTGGGGGGTAATGATGTAAAAGATGTATATCTTCATCTACCACAATGTGAAGTAACTTGATTTAAGTATAATATTTAAAAATATAGATACGAATACCAGAAGGAGCAGCAAAAAATGATTACAATGACTTACTCTGGGAGCGCTACCAGGAGGAGTAAAGAAGGAAAGTCTTCCTTTTTATTATGAGACTTTTCCTATTATATAATACTTAAAACATTTTTGTCAAAATAAAATTTAATTTAAAAAGAAATTAGGGGCTTACCTGGCAGCACAGTGATTAAGAATCCGCCTGCCAATGCAGGGGACATGGGTTCGAGCCCTGGTCTGGGATGATCCCACATGCCATGGAGCAACTAAGCCCATGGACCACAACTACTGAGCCTGCTCTCTAGAGCCCGTGAGCTACAACTACTGAGCCTGCGAACCACAACTACTGAAGCCCGCGTACCTAGAGCCTGTGCTCCGCAACAAGAGAAGCCCCTGCAGTGAGAAGCCTGCGTGCAGCAACCAAGACCCAATGCAATAAAAAAAAACAAAAAGAAAGAAATTAGTATCAAAGCAAGCAGAAGGAAGAAAATAATGAAGATTAGAGCAAAAAATGAATGAAAAATAGAATAGAAAAACAATAGAAAAAATCAATGAAACCAAAAGTTGGTTCATTGAAAAGAACAACAAAATTGACAAACCTTTAGCTATACTAATCAAGAAAAAGAGAGAGACAGAAAACAATTTATTAAAATCAATAATGAAAGAGGGGACACTACTGTTGACTACAGAAATAAAAGAATTATAAGAAAACACTATGAATAATTAATATCAACAAACTAGATAACCAAGATGAAATGGCAAACTCCTAGAAAGACATAAAGTACTGAAACTGACTCAAGAATAAATTGAAAATCTGAATAGACCTATAACAAGTAAACAACTCAATTAGTAATCAAAACTTCCCACAAAGAAAATCCCAGGTCCAGATGGCTTCACTGGTGAATTCTATAAAATGTTTAAAGAATAATTAACACCAATCCTTCACAAACTCTTCCAAAAAACAGATGAGGAGGGAATACTTTTCAAAACATTCTTCAAGGCCAGTACACCAAAACTAGACAAATACATCACAATAAATACAAACTACACAAATATTACTTATGAATATGGACACAAAAACTGTCAACAAAATACTAGCAGGTTGGAATCCAGCAACATATTAAAAGGATTATACACTAAGACCAAGCCAGATTTAACCCAGGAATGCAAGGTTGGTTCAATATACAAAAATCATTCAGTATAATACACCACTTAATAGAAAAAAGAAAATAGAAAAAAGACCAAAAAACACATGATCATCTCAATAGATGCAGTAAGATAACCTGACAACTTCTAACATCTTTTGATGATAAAAATCATCCAACAAACTAGGAATACAAGGGAACATCTTCAACCTGATAAATGTCATCTGTGAAAACTAAGAGGTAATGTCATACTTATTGGAAAAAATGAAAGTTTGCCCTCTAAGATTATGAACAAGACAAGAATTCTGTTCTTACCACTTTAATTCAATACTGTAATGGAGGTTCTAGCCTGGATAATCAGGCAAGAAAACGAAATACAAGGGATCCAGATTTTAAAAGAAGAAGTAATGTCATTGTGAATGACATAATCTTGTGTACAGAAAATCCTAAGAAATCCACAAGAAAATTATTAGAATTAATAAATAAGCCCAGCAAGGTTGCAGAATAAAAGACCAATATACAAAAATAAGTTGTTTTTCTATGCATTCTTAATGAGTAACCTGAAAGTAAAATTAAAAAAACAATTCCATGTACAGGAGCATCAAAAAACCCAGAATACTTAGGAGGAAATTTAGCAAAGTAAGTGCAAGTCTTGCACATGACAAGATACAAAACATTGTTGGAAAAAAACCAAAGAAGATCTAAATAAATGCAAAGAAATCCCATGATCATTGATCAGAAGACTTAATATTGTTAAGATGGCAATAATAACCAAATGAATCTACAGATTCAATACAATACCTATCAAAATTCCAACTTGGTGTTTTCTAAAAATTTTGCAAACTAATACTAAAATTCAAGCAGAAATGCAAAGAATTGAGAGAGTCAAAATAATCTTGATAAAAATAACAAAACTGAAGGACTTGTACTTCCTGATTTCAAAACTTACTATAACCTTACACTAATCAAGACAGTGTGATATTGCCATAAGAAGCAACATACAAATCCATGGAATAGAACTGAGAGTCCAGAAATAAACTTTCACATTATGGTTAATTGATTTTTGACAAAGGAGCCAGGACAATTCAATGAGGGAAGAGGTCTTCTCAACACATGGTGTTCAGTCAACTGGATATCAACTTGTAAAAGAATGAAGTTGGACCCCTACCTCACACCAGATTAAAAAAATTAACTCAAAATGGAATACATACTTAAATGTAATAGCTAAAACTATAAAACTCTTAAAAGAAAGCATAGAGGTAAATCTTTCATGACCTTGTATTTGGCAATGCTTTTTAAAATACAACATGGAAAGTGCAAGCAAAAAAGAAAATAAATAAATTGGACTTCATCAGAATTAAAAATTTTGTGCAACAAAAGATACCATCAAAAAAGTAAAAAGACAACCTACAGAATGGGAGAAAATATTCACGAATCCTGTATCTGATCAGAAACTTGTATCCAGTATATATACAGAACTCTTAAAATAGTAAAAGAGAAATAAACCAATTTTAAAATGGGCAAAGGATTTGAATAAACATTTACCCAAAGAAGACATCCAAATAGCCAATAAGCACATGAAAAGATGCTCAATACCATTCTCCATTAGGGAAATTTTTTTAAAAACCAAATTGGGTTACCCTAGACCAACAGTAGGATGGTTAAAATAAGAAAGACAGACAACAATATGTGTTAATGAAGATGTGGAGAAATTGAAACCTCATGTATGCTGGTGAGAATATAAGATGCTGTAGCCATTTTGGAAAACAGTTTGTCATTTCCTCAAAATGTTAAATATTGATTTACTGGATGACACAGCAATTCCGTTTGTAAATGTATACCCAAGAGAATCGAAAACATATGTTCACACAAAAATATGTACACAAATGTTCCTAGGAACATTATTCACAATAGGTCAAAGGGGAAACAACCCAAATGACCACCAACAGGTGGATGGCTAAATAAAACATGGTATATACATACGATAGAATATCATTGAGCCATAAATAGGGATGAAGTACGTTGCTATAACATGAACCTTTCAAGGGTGAACCCTGAAAACGTGGTAAGTTTAAAAAGCCAGCCACAAAAAGCTAGATGTTGTATGATTCTATTTATATGAAATATCCAGGATAGGCAGGCATATCCATAGAGACAGGAAGTAGATTAGTGGTTTCCAGGGGATGGGGAGATGGGGAATGACTGCTATGGATGCATGGTGTCTTTCTGGGGTGATGAAAATGTTCTGAAATTTTTGAGGATGATTGCACAACTCTGAGAATATACTAAAGCCACTTAATTGTATACTTTAAAGGGATGAATTTTATGTTACGTAAATTATACCTCAATGAAGCTCTTATTAAAAAATAAAATTGAAATATATTCTAGAAGGTAGACAAGCTAATAATATATAGGCATATAATCATTATTAAGGACAATCATGAGTGTTTTGGGGTTACTTCTATTTTCTTCAGAATGATGTTTTAATGGACAAAAAGAAGTGTTTTGTTGCTTGAAACAACCAGAGAACAGAGCTAAATTAGTATTTTTTTTAATGCTGCCATCCTTCAATGTGTCTTTAAAAAGAATACAATAGGTGGCCCAAGGAAACTATAAAGCCTCAAACTGCAACCAAATTTCAATTAAACCAAAGTTTAATTTCTGCATATTATATGCAACTTTGAGCCCAGGGAGAGAATAATTTTTATCTTCCAATGTATAAGTAGTGCTTCTCTTACCTGCCTCAGTTCACATTTAGATGAAAGAAAAACACATTAAATTATTGATGTAGTGATTAATTGAAAGTCCCCTTAATTGTCTAGCATACTTACAGCAAAGCCCTTTGGCCCGATTCAGGCAAAACTACAACTCTTACAAGTACATTCAAAAGCAGTCATGTGTACCATTAAAAAAAAAATAATTACACTATTGAAGTAAGCACAATGAATGCTTAGGATGTTGTCTGGATGAAGGCTGATTTTTTTCTGTGCCCTTCTCACCTAGAAACACACTCCTTTGGGTCAATAAAGAACCATATTTGGACTGAATCTCCTAAGTGTTTCAAGTAAATTCCAGTACTGCTGGGTTGCTGGGTGGAGTGTCCAAGTGGGATTCCTGGTGATATCAACAGTTCTGTTACTAGTGAGTGTGACTTTGGAATAGCACAAATTTCAGCACAAATCTAACAAGAACCATTTACGAGCCTAATCAGAAACAGTCAGTGGCCCCAGTGAGAAATATAAAATCACTGCCAAGTGTAAGACTCAGACAGGTGCATTTTTAGGGCAAGCAAGGGGAACGGGAGATGGGAATGGACAGTAAGAATGGTAGTGGTCATCATGAGTAGGACAAATGAAATCTTGCTAGACAGATAATTTTTTTTATTTTAAGGGTGTTTAAAAGGCTGTTTCTAAACCACCTAGATTAGTGCTTTCAGAAATCGGAAGCTTTAAAAATATACAGATCACCAGGTCCCATCCAAAAATTAAAAAATAAAATAGATAACCAACAAGGACCTACTGTATAGCACAAGGAACTCTGCTCAATATTCTGTAATAACCTAAATGAGAAAAGAATTTGAGAAAGAATAGATTCATGTAATATATGTATAACCGAATCACTCTGCTATACACCTGAGCCTAATCAGAAACAGTCAGTGGCCCCAGTGAGAAATATAAAATCACTGCCAAGTGTAAGACTCAGACAGGTGCATTTTTAGGGCAAGCAAGGGGAACGGGAGATGGGAATGGACAGTAAGAATGGTAGTGGTCATCATGAGTAGGACAAATGAAATCTTGCTAGACAGATAATTTTTTTTATTTTAAGGGTGTTTAAAAGGCTGTTTCTAAACCACCTAGATTAGTGCTTTCAGAAATCGGAAGCTTTAAAAATATACAGATCACCAGGTCCCATCCAAAAATTAAAAAATAAAATAGATAACCAACAAGGACCTACTGTATAGCACAAGGAACTCTGCTCAATATTCTGTAATAACCTAAATGAGAAAAGAATTTGAGAAAGAATAGATTCATGTAATATATGTATAACCGAATCACTCTGCTATACACCTGAAACTAACACAACATTGTAAATCAACTATACCACAATATAAAATAAAAATTTATTCAGAATCTCTGGGCAGAGGGCTCTCAGGCACAGATTCTACTTGTAGCCAGGCTTTAAAACTACTGGTCTGAACAGTTACACTGCTGTACATTTTTCCTTATGAGTCAGAAATGTTTCGCTCTCCCTCTTAGTAACATCTTGCACTGTGGTAACAGCCATCACTATCAGCAAATTAGTATTATTATTATTTATTTATTTTTATTTATTTATTTATTTATTTATTTTGCGGTACGCGGGCCCCTCACTGCGGCGGCCTCTCCCGTTGCGGAGCATAGGCTCCGGACGCGCAGGCTCAGCGGCCATGGCTCACGGGCCCAGCCGCTCCGCGGCATGTGGGATCTTCCCGGACCGGGGCACGAACCCGTGTTCCCTGCATCGGCAGGCGGACTCTCAACCACTGCGCCACCAGAGAAGCCCCCAGCAAATTATTTTATTCCGTCTTTCTCCAACCAAAGACCCTTTAGTAAGGATTAAAATGTATCCTGTTGATCCCAGCAGGACAGGGGCCCTCATTTCCCCTCCATTTTTCAATGTCTTTGGTTTATAGGAACCACATGTATATTTCATTCACAACGGCCGCGCAGGCTCAGCGGCCATGGCTCACGGGCCCAGCCGCTCCGCGGCATGTGGGATCTTCCCGGACCGGGGCACGAACCCGTGTTCCCTGCATCGGCAGGCGGACTCTCAACCACTGCGCCACCAGAGAAGCCCCCAGCAAATTATTTTATTCCGTCTTTCTCCAACCAAAGACCCTTTAGTAAGGATTAAAATGTATCCTGTTGATCCCAGCAGGACAGGGGCCCTCATTTCCCCTCCATTTTTCAATGTCTTTGGTTTATAGGAACCACATGTATATTTCATTCACAACATTAGCCAGGAAGAGTAATTTTTCAGTGAAGAGGGATTCCCCTATTAACCTAAAACTGTATGAAATGCTGTATTTTTAGCGTTGTCTCCAGTACAGTCATTCACAAGCTGGTGTATAGGCAGGATTTCTCAATGTCAGCACGATTGACATTTGAGCTGGACAATTCTTTGCTGTAGCGGGCTGTCCTGTGCATGGTAGAATATTTAGTAGCATCCCTGGTCTCTAACTACTAGATGCCAGGTATGACAAAAAAAAAGTCTTCAGACATTGTCAAGTGTCCCCTGGGAGCATAGGAAAAATTGCCCCAGTTGAGAATCACTGGTGTATAGGTTTGTAAGAACTCAGCCCCTATCAAAATGACAATATTCACACTGAACCTTCTGTTTACCACATTGAATATCATCCATTTTGACATTTATACAAAGAAAAATATTTCAGATTTGGCTTATGTCTAGGAGTTTAATTATATATAATATCCCCTAATGCCAAATAGAATTTTCTATTGAAGTCAATTTCTGTGGAACAGTCATAACTGGTTTTCCTCCATTGCTCTGGGCAAAAGAGAAAAGTAAGATCCGACACACATTCTGCAGTAGATGTCTGTATAAATGGTCCTTGCTGGCTCAAACTAAGTCTCAGTTCTAGGAAAACTGTTCTGTCTGACTCACATTTTCTGTGACTTTACTCTTTGATTAACACAGCCCTTGGGGTTGGGGAAGTTGAAGTGTGTAGTGTTTTTGTTTAAAAGCCCTTTCCTGGAATTGAACACAATGTTGTTAGAGAAAACCCAGTGTGGATAAAAGAGAGTTCATGAAAATATAAGGCATAAACATTAAAGTTCAAAGTCAAGAACATGCCACAAAGGCCAGGGATTCCCTAACAGAGCAAAGGAAATTGAGTAAATTAATCAGAAAATCAGGTATTTTCCAGTGGAATTACATGAGTCAGCATATTTTTCCTCCCTTTGCTAGGAAGACATGAACAAATCATCCAATTTCAGGAACTGAAGCTAAAAGAAAGCCTTCACTGCAAACAAAGGCAGAGCCAGTATAGTCAAAAGTGAAAAGTAAGTCATGGAAAATGAATATATTACAATTCCTCTGGAATTACAAGGCACTGCCCCCTAATAGCACAAAAATGATGGCCCATCATAATTTTGCCCACTATTTGAATTACATTCTGGGTAAAGTAGCAACAAGGAAGACCATTTTGACACAGCTTGGGTTCTTATAATGTCATTCTCTGCCTTCCTGTGAATATTCCATTTTTGTATAATGCTGAAGAAATCACATTTTCATTTTTCTATAGTTCATTATGGCTCATGCTGTAGCAACTGCCAAACCAGTCAATTTGTACAAATAATAGAACAAGCTTCCATTGTTTCTCATCTGACACAGCGCCAACTAGTCGGGCTACCTTTTCCAAGAGGGAAATCATGTTTTTAAACTCTTTATCTAATTTTAATGTCCCTGGAGTTATACACGGTAAATTCTTTTGGAACACTGAACTGAGCGTTATGTACTCAAGCACTTACCCCTTTAAATTAGGTCATATAAAGACTACTGATTTCCATGTTGCCATTATACAAAGAACAAACCCTATATGAGTATTTGAAAGCCCAAGTGAATTTGTTTTCCTTCTGATATTTTAACACAGTGGCTATTTAGTGACCTTGGTTTTTCTAAATTATTCATCTCCCAGCACATCAATTAGTGTTTGCTTAATTCAGATTTCTGGAATCAATCACCCTTTCCTGAAGAGGAAAAAAATGGCTGTGTGCTTCTTGTTTTGCAACTTTAATTCTCAGCTTGGTTTTTGTCTTTTAGCATCATTTATTGCAGTGAGAAGAATAGAATCAATCCTCTTACACTGGATACAAGTCATAGCATCCAAAATGTACAAAATAGAAACATTCAACGGTTAAATAAGCTAAGGGTCTGTAGGAAGCAAATGGGTACACAGCTATAGGGGCATCTTTACATACCTATATGATATGACCTGCATGCCTGAAATTCTTAAATGGAGATTTATTCCTTTGAATAGTAATTGATCTCTCTATAAGGTCCCTCTACTTTACATGTTTTATACGGGGATTATTTTAGACTTATGGAAAAGTGGCCAACATAGTACAAAAGAGTTCCCATACACTCTTCACTCAGCTTCCCCTAAATGCTAACTCCTCACATAATCCTGGTACATTTGTCAATACTTAGAAATTAGCATTCAGATTTTACCAGTTTTTCTGATAATGTCCTCCTCCCGCCCCATAAGAATCCAATCCAGGATACCACATCGTATTTGGTAAGATCTCTTGTAAATATAAAAATTTTCAGTCAGTGTAATTTATTAAATTACTAACCAACTCTATTATGAACTCATTTATTATATAAATTTTCTTCTGGAAGGAAAAGATAAGGGAAGCATAAAAATCCTGGGCACGTGAGAATACATAAAGGAATTGTGAAAGGAAGGAAACGCTGCCAAGAAAGGAGGAAACAAATCAAAGCCAAAGACATTCAATTTTGCCTGGGGCAGGCCCCATGCAGCTATGTGCAATTAGCGTTCTCGATTACTACATCTGACAAACTAATTTTCATTTGAGAGAAAACAACAAATCATTAATTATGGTAATAAGTCATGGATTAAAATCTTTGTGTGTGGATTCTACATGCTCTGTGACTTGTGCCCTTGGTCAGACACCATTTTGCTTCCTCAGCCTTTCCAGCTCCTCACTCCTGGGAGTCCTGCGTGAAGACATCTCTGATTGCCCAGCCCTGGACAGCACCACTCACTGACCCTGCAGAACCAATTCAGAAGGAACTCTGCTACTGGGCATAGCAAATCCTCCCTGTGATGCCCTTAGTAGCTACAGTCTTTGTTTTGACAGCTACTTGAAAGCAGAGATGTACTTTAAGAAGCAGCAAAGTGTTGTGTTTAAGTGCCTGAGCTTTG
The DNA here is from genome assembly GCF_002837175.3 of Physeter macrocephalus. NCBI lineage: Eukaryota > Metazoa > Chordata > Mammalia > Artiodactyla > Physeteridae > Physeter > Physeter macrocephalus. The sequence goes on from NC_041218.1 coordinate 89,593,335, forward strand.
GAGTCAAATTTGGGTTCACATCTTAGCTACCACTCAATAGACTTAATGTTGGGCAAATTAAATAACCTCCCCATACCTCGATTTACTCATTTACAAAATAGGAGCAATAACAGAACTTAGCTATCTTTCGGGGGGGACGAAATGAGAAGATCCCCATGAGTATGAAGTCATCCCTGACACCCATAAGGTCTATTTCATCCCTGTTCTTAAAACCAATCCTGGAGTTAGGCAGGACAAAGGACATTGCTTCAGAAGTAGGGTCTCAGGGAACAGCCCTGATTCTTGGGAACCCATGTTGTTCTCTCTATCTCCTTCACTGTCAGGCAGATCCGGGACCCCTTCCTCACAGCAACATCCCTCCTTCTGTCCCTTCCACACTGACTCAGTGGACTTCAGACTTCCACCTAGGCACACGCTCTAAGACCTCCTGGTTATAACGCCAGGCACTACTCCAGGCACCAGGGATAAAGCAATGAACAAAAGATGTTTTGTGCCCTCAAGAAGTTTACATCATAGTCTCCACAGCTAGAGTTCCAGATGCAAACCATCCTTTCTCTAGGTTCCCAGGGTTGGCTGCCCAGATTTGTCACTGGGCTCCAATTAAGGGAAACTCCAACGTTAGTGTCCCTTGGTCTGTGCTGTCCCCTGCCTGATGTAGAACCTCTGGCTAGTCTCTGCCATAGGGTCAGTGTCCTGAGCTTTGGTGTCAGACCTATCCCCTCCTTTCTACTTGCTTTCCACATGTCATGGGTTGCTGTGACCACCACACCTAGTACAGAGTTGCAGTTTATAAGAGCAATAAAAACATCCATGGGACTACAACCTTACTCTTAATAATAAACAGTGTCAGAATTATCCACCTTAAGTAAATGGTTTATAGATTTAAATACTTTGTACCTCCAGGTTTCTTCAATCTTGAACGGGAAACACTTGGGGAATGACATAGCTGATGATACTTCTACTTTGAAATCATGCATTGTCTATCAATCGTATGCATTTTAAATGAATATATCTGATTACATATAAAGCAACTATAATTAGAACTATGGCAAAGTTATATTGTTGAACAAATTGTGCCTCTGTGGGGAGAGACCACTGCTTCTGGAGTGCATGCTGCTCTATCAATATTCCTTTATTACCTATCACATTTACAGCCTAAGGTCTGCTTTTAGTTCCTCTAACCACCTAACCATTTCCTACCTCAGGACATTGGCATGTGCTGTGCAATTACCTTTGGGGAATTCTCTTCCACAGGCTCAATCCGAGTCATCCTGGAGGTCTCACCTTTAACGCCTTCCTCAGAAGAGGCCTTCATTACCTCCCCGACTAAATCAAATTCCTTGTTATAGCTGCTCATTACAGCTTTTGCTCTTCCTTTGTGGCATCTGTCACAACTAAAATTATTTTATCTGTGGGACGTATAGTAGAGTGGTCAAGAGAACTGAATGCCCGATTTAAATCTGATTTCAGTACTTATTGGGGTAAATCACATGAATAAATGACAAATTCTCTGTGCCTCACCAATAACAGTACCTACCTCACAGAGTTGTGGTTAATTGTTAGCTACACTAATTATGATTTAATATAACAACAACAATGACAACAACAATAATACAAGTTCTATGGCAGGGATCAATTTTGTTTGTTCACTCGTATACTTCTAGGGCTTGGCATAATCTATGGCACATAGTAGATGGTCAATAAACATCTGATGAATTACTGAATGGATGAGAAACAAAATAAATAAAAATCAAGTTTCTTCTTGGTCAGGGTTTACTGTTTAGAGGGAAAGGTTGGTCATGCATGAAATTAAGTAAGAAAACAAAGGCAAGAGCAACATGAGAGATCAATAACTTTTACAAATTCAGGGAGAAAAAAAATAAAAGAAACAATTCAGCCCACTCAAAATTTAGTCACAGGTTCTTGAAAAAACTTTTTAGAGAGAAAAAAGAAACAAAAATGATCACGTGTAAAAAATTATCATTTTCAGTAAAAAAAATGTAATGAGATATGATCAAATAAACAGAAGTAACATTGATATTTGCCTTATATGATGTTATGCATACATTCCTTAACACGTATACGAGGGTGTTCAAATATTAAGAGCACAAAGGAAGACTGCTAGTTAAAGGATTACTATTGTAAAATAAATCACAATCCTCTAATTGGTCTTTTTCTATAAATTGGGATTTTCACATATTGGATTTAGTCTTAGACCAAGGTTCACCAGAATTTAAATTAATTTAAATATACAAGTGCTATAAAAGTCACATAAATTTGAGATACCCAAATGTAAAATTTTGAGAAGCATTTTGTTTAGTAGCAAAGGATAATATTAGCACTGTGCACTAAATCCCTAGGAAAATAAAGTAAGCTTCTAAGTACCAACATAATTGCAAGTCTTCTTAGGAAATCAGAGTGCCAGTTCCATTTAAACGCTTGGATTAGCTTCAGGAATAGGTATATAACTACAGCTGAAATATCCAAGAAGGGATTTTGAAAAAGTGTACCTTTCATATAAAGTATAGATACAAGAATTCCTACGATGCTTGTTTTACTGAACAAAAATAAAGCCTCCAAAATAACCATGGTCACAATAAAGCTATTTTAGGAATGCTGGCACTTTTAAAAATGAAGTAAACCAAAAGCATTTGTTTCACATGGTAATATATCCTATAATGAGTTATTTTCATATTTCCAATCAATATGTAGGAAGAACATTCCCAGGCCCATTTTCCAAGTGAGTTTAAATTTGGGTCAAAATGGAATCATCCACATCGATATATGAACACCAAAGTTTTGAGTCTCTCTTGTGGGTCAAAAAAAGCTCACTTTTTTCTTAAAACCCTTTCCAGATTTATGATTATAGTACTAAAATACTCCATCTTTATTCCTACTCAAACTCACACTTTATAAACACATTCCCAGTTGCTGCTTTTTCACCTGCTATTTCACTAAAGGTATTTATCTTTTGTTCATACCAATGACTCACAATGATAATGATTAAAACACCTATTAATATATCTAGCACTTTTAAATACATCTTAACTCTTTACTTATTCCATTCATCGCCTTCACTTAATGCCTCTTCATATGCTAGGTGTCTTTAATATACTTAGTGTTCTTTCCTCATATAATAAACTCTTATACGTTGAGGTGATTAACACTATGAAATAATAAAAGACACCTGACAGGAGTGATGATAATTGAAAAATTATGAGAATAACTCCATGACTTTGCCTAGTGCTCCAAGAGTTGATTCCAAAAATATTTATTCTTTGGCGCCTTCTAGATGTAAGGATTTTTTTTTTTTTTTTTGCGGTACGCGGGCCTCTCACTGTTGTGGCCTCTCCCATTGCGGAGCACAGGCTCCGGACGCGCAGGCTCAGCGGCCATGGCTCACGGGCCCAGCCGCTCTGTGGCATGTGGGATCTTCCCGGACCGGGGCACGAACCCGCGTCCCCTGCATTGGCAGGCGGACTCTCAACCACTGCGCCACCAGGGAAGCCCTAGATGTAAGGATTTATGCTACATTCTACGGGGGACAGATACACAAACCTTGTTAAATTGCTTCGGGATTGCAGCTTGATATCTAGCTTCTAAGGCTAGAAGGAACTTAGAGACATGTACTATTTTACAGGAACTTCTGCAAATTATAATGGGTGAAGATCATTATGAGACTTGACGACAACTTTGACTTACATTTCCAGGACAATAGGAACAGGCAAGATTATCGATCTTAGGATGCTGTCATTTTTTTCTTCTGCTCCTCTCCTAGTAACAGGCGCAGTTATGGGAAATGCTTTAGATATTGGGGTTCATTAGCTATTTTAAAAGGTGGAAACTTTTATACAGGGGGAAAATTTCACCCAAAAATATCTCAAGGCTATGAAAACCATTGAGAATCTTTGAGTTCTGTGTCTAAGATCTTCAAATGATGTGTAATCAGAAAGAAGCCCTCCATCACGTAATTAGCTTTACCTTCACTCCTGCCGAGGGAGACAGAGTCTATCGCACCCATTTATTTCCCCTTCCTGTATGGGAAAAAATTTCCTACTGTTGGAATATTTTTTAAGGGTTCATATCTTATCTTTGAGACTTGTGTCTCTTTACTGACAGTTTTGCAAAACTTGATTCTGTTTGGGGGTTAAGAGAAAGGTTATTTCAAGGACATATAAGAATAATTCTAAATTATGTCTAACTCAACCATCATGATTGATAATGGAGCCAAAATATTAATGAGGCAAAAATCTCAAATTTCATCAGAAGTTGCTAGACAGCTTTTCTATTTCAAATAGAATGTCACTAAATAGTCGTCTGAAAAGAATCCCGTAATTTATGCTCTGAATCTCTGACAAATTAGGAGTAATGCCTGATACACTATGCAGGTCACAGCCTGTCAGGTAAGCATTTCTTACGGTGTGGCAGCGACAATGCATATATTAGCTATGTAAATGTGAAATCTACACACAGTTTCCAGGTTAGGATATATTTAAAGAATATGGTCATAAATAATGCGTAGTAATACCAACCCTGATTCTGCGATATCTGGGCATCCAGGAATTATTTACAAGGAATAAGAAGCAAATCTTTTAGACAGATTTAATGAACTAATACATGACATCCCTAAGAAATAATGTAGAAACTAGTGATAGGTTATTTCTTGCTAACAAATGTAACTCCTAAATCTTAAATATTAGTTGCAAAAACAAGTTAGAAAACAGCATCCCAAGTTATTCAGTGCAGAGTGGCTTTTCAAAACGCATTTTCTCTCCATTCTTATGAAAGTCACATCCAGCCAAGATAGTTTTAATTTGGGGGAGTGAACAAATGGTCATGGATGGAAGAGCAAGTGTTGCTGATCCAGAGGTCTAGCAGGGACTTAGCTTTCATGAAAGAATTTAAGGTTGAGTAAAATAATACCTCAGGGTCAAGGAGTAATTCAAGGTCTAAGGAAAAAAAAAAAAAAACAGACTCCGCTCTTGGTTTTGTACCTAATAGTCTGGGCGAATGAATCTGGGCAAGTAGTATAACTTGTCCAAGCACCAGTCTTCATCTGCAAAATGGGAGCAATAGCTGGCCTGCCTATTTGAGATGGATATCAAATAAGGCAAACGATATGAAAGTGTTTTGTAAGCAGTAGAAGACTCAATACATGTAGAAAAGTGAAATCTAAATCCCCAAGAATCAACGTTTTTTCCAACTCTAGATACATGAGTGTGCGCGGCACATGAATACTTAAATGTGGGCACACATGCATAAAGACATACAAAAGGCATATGTGCTATCAACTTTCAAATTTGTAAAATACTCATCAATATTTGAACGCTACCTCCATTTTCAATGTTCTACTCCTCTGGTCTAAGTATTTAAAACAATGTACCATGGTGTGTGTCAGAGGAAAGAGTGGGTCCACCCCCCAAATCCTTCTGAATATGCCAGCTAACTTCCAGCAATTTGGATTTTTTTAACCATTTTTTAAAAATTAAAGTATAGTTAATTTACAATGTTGTGTTAGTTTCAGGTATACAGCAAAGTGATTCAGATATATATATATGTGTGTGTGTATATATGCACATATATATATTTATTTATTTATTCTTTTTCACCACAGGTTATTACAAGATAAAGAATATAGATCCCTGTGCTATACAGTAGGTCCTTGTTGTTTATCTATTTTACATATAGTAGTGTGTATATGTTAATCCCAAACTCCTAATTGATCTCCCCTCCCATCCCCTTTGGTAACCAAAGTTTGTTTTCTATGTCTGTGAGTCTATTTCTGTTCTGTAAATAAGTTCATTTGTATCATTTTTTAAGATTCCATATATAAGTGATCATATGATAGTTGTCTTTCCCTGTCTGACTTACTTCACTTAATATGATAATCTCTAGGTCTAATCTAAGGGTTCTTCTAGTAGCCATTGGTCTGATGATGGCTTAATCTTGGGGGTGTGAAGATTGTTCACATTTTCCTAGGTCACAGGCTCTTTTAACTTATCAAAATGTGCTTTAATTGGTCACACAGCCACTTTTAAAATGAAGAATAAGCCAAAATGGTTGTTTTTTTTACTTAAAGGACATGAGGATATGGTCACAGAGGTGTCTAGAAAAATGCTGGATAAACAAGGAGGAGCTGGAAGGGACATGGAATGTTTTCCCAAGTGTTTTTCTTATCAGATACTCCATGGGGATGAACACGGACTCACTATAGTTTATAAAACTTTTTATTTTTCAGCTCAAAAGAGAAAATATGTGGAAGAGAACATATGGATTCTGAGTTGCTGAATAAGGAAGAATCAAGAGTATATATCTTCAGGGAATTTTTACCCATCTTGAAAAAAATGCCCTACTTATTGATAAAGAAAATATAGTATGTAGTTTTAGAGAAATTTAAATAAAGTCATGCTAGTTTTTCGAATGAGGTCACAATACTACAATATGTTTTAAAAAATAGAGAAAGAACCGAACATTTTGCTAACATCTGAGGTAAGTGCTAGATAACCAGTGTATCTATAGTTACTGGAGAAAAGGAAAAGGAGACTTCAGTTAAGTCCACTGGTTAAAGTAATTATCCTTGGTATCAAGAGAGCATAGAGCTCCCTGTAAGTACTTTCTTAACGATAGCCATAAAATATAACTTGCCTCTTTCACATTCCAAAAAAAAGAAGAAAAACAAACAATGAATTGAGTCACCATCAAGAGAATCCTAAAAATAATCTCTTTTTTTAAAAAGACAAAAATCAGTTTGTCTTTTTCTTGGCCTTAAAAATCAAGTACCACTGCAACCAAAGCCTTAAGAGTCAGTATAATCTCTTCAGGATAGATTTAAGTCAGGAAAAGTGTCTCTTCCTTAGTATCCTAAGATCCATGCTCATCCATTCAGTTAATAAGTATTTCCTGGCATCTACTGTGTTACATGCTCCAGCAAGTGCTAGAGACAGACAAACAGTAGGCAGCTTTCAAGTCAAAGACCTCACAGACTAATGGAGAGAGACACATGAAATGACAATTATAAAGGAATGAGGTAAGTGCAATGGCAGCACAAAACAAGGACTTTTAATCTGAATGGGGACACCGAGAGGTGATAGCTGAGCTTAGTTTTAACTGGTAACTGAGAAGTCGTCAGGTTTTAAAGATGGTGGATTGAATGCAAACATCAACTTCCACTCCTTCCTGAAACCTCACTAAAATACAGTACAAGATTTTAGAAAAAGGCATAAACCCAAAGAGTCAAAAAGACAGGAGAGGTGACAACAACATCAAAATCTGGGAAACTGGAAAGCAGATGGATAAGTTGCAACGAACCTAGCACACACTAAAACACTGAATCCGAAGCCAGCAGTGGAGTAGGCTGAAAGGGACTCAGAAATTAGTAGCACTAGATGCCTTCTGAAGTTAGAAACTCTTTGTTGAAGTTCTGTTTAAGAAGCTTCCTTTAAGAGCGCCTCTCCTCGGTTCTACATAGCTCAGTGACAGGCCCTCATCATACCAGCAAAAGACTGGAGGTTTATTCTTCAGAAATCCTAGGCACCTTTGAGGCCAGAGCACCATGCTGCAAACAGGAACAAACAAAAGTTTACTACTAAGTGAGACCCCCAGCTTTCTTTCCCTTCTTGGCTCCCATAAAGCTGCAGACCAGGTGTATACCCTCCTCAAGAGACTGGAACATCCTTTTTGCAAACTCTGACTTGCCTGAAAGAAAAATCTAAAGATACTAAAATCTGAGACCCTCAGGGAATTAGCCAAGCCAGATAAACCTACAGTGAAGACAACTACCACGAACCTCTCTCACTACCACCCCTACCCCTCCTCACTTCCCCCACAGAACTTCTGGGTGATTTTATAGGGTCCTTTAGCCAAAGATCACAGGAATTTTGAGGAAATTCTCTATTATGAAAGAGAGAGCAAACAAAGAGGCAGAAAAAAAAATAAAGAAAATAGATTATACATACCCACAAAGGAAAAAATGGCGCAGTTAAAATATTTCTATAAAAAATGGAAAGATTCAAAAGGAAAAATGTATTAAAAATTTGAAATATTATAGCAGAGCTGAAAGGCCAATAAAAGATTTGGAAGATAAAGCTGAGGAACTCAGTCAGAAGGTAGAGCAAAAAGACAAAAAAGATTGAAAATAAGAGCAAAAAGTAAAGAAAACTAGATGATCTGTCCAAAATGTCAAATGTCAGGTTGAGGCATACCAGAAAGAGAGTAGAGAATATGGGGATAGAAATGGGACAAATCCTCAGTGACATAATTCAATAGAATTTCCTAGACCTGAAGAGCAAGAATTTGCAGACAGAAGAGCCCAGTGAGGTTCCAGTACAAATGAATAAAAACAGAACCATAACAATCTATATCATCATGAAATTCCACAAACCCTAGAAGTCACACAACTTTATAAAGAAAAACAATTTTTCAAGAAAGGGTCAAGATTCAGAAGGGCCTTGGTCTTCTCAAGCTATACTGGGGGCTAGAAGGTACTGAAGTATTGCCTTCCAATTCTGAGGGAAATATTTCCAATTCAGAATTCTATACCCAATCAACCTATCAATCAAGAGGTAGGATTAAGACATTTTCAGACCAACAAAGTCTCAAAACTTTGTTTTTTCTACTCAAGAAATTACCAGAGGATGCTCTCTTCCAAACAGCAAAACAACAGTGACAAAAGTGGAGGAGCACTTGCAGGGAGTATATCAAGAAAGAGGAATATATAAAATAAAGGAAACCAGAGAAGCAAAGCAAGAGAGAGGAAGAGGAGATCCCAGGGTACTGGCTGTGCAGCCAGCCTAGGGAGTGGCCAGTCCAGATTAGAACACGCCAGAGGGCTCCAGGAGATTCCTTTGAGAAGTTTAAACTAATGGAAAACCTAATGGGTTTGATTGTGTTGAGAGAAGGTTTCACAACTAGGAAAGAAATAAATACTCAGAAAAGAAAGCAAATAAAAAAGCAAGGAAATTATTAATTCTGGGGAAAACAAAAACTTAAGCTGGAAAGGAAAAGAAATTACAGTACAGTATATGACTCAGCTGTGAATGGTCTTTACATAATCAATATTATAGACCATTACTATTGGTCCAACCAAAATCACAAAATAACAATCCAGTCTCCCAGTGTAGAGAGTCGAGAGATAATGCGTAAAATTGCAAAACCAAGAATTGGCAAAATAATCATGCTATGTAGAGATATGGAGGAAAACTCTAAAGAATCAGCTAAAACAGGATCCCTGCTGTGACCTCAGACAGCAGAAACACACACGTCAGGGAATATGTGACATTAATGACTTCCTCAGTAAGCAAAAACAGACTTGCAAAACAAGTCAGGTTTTCTCTTATGTGTAGTAAAACCTACTCCTAAATGATACAAATTCCGGTAGATACTGTTTACAGAAATTCGCTACTTTTAATAAATCCTTAATCTCACAGTTCACACAAGAAGGAACTACCTCGATTATCCTGCTGTTACCAATCCCCCTTCTTTAGTAATTTTCCCCTCTGAGGCACCCTATTCCCCAATTCTCCTGTGCCTACTTTCCTTCCCTTCTGCTGACATGCCCGAGGCCTCCTCTGCTCTCCTGGGTGCATTTACTCTGCCCTTTGCCCCAAGCGTTATGAAATCAATTACTTATTACACTGCTAAGTAACGTCATTTCCTCTCATTCTTTTGTCAGTCGGGCCTTGAAAGCAATAGCTCATCCATCTTCTTTTCAGAGCAAGGCCCAAATAAGTGGATCTTAAAATCATCATGACCTCAAGCTAGGTCTAATCAACTGGAACCAAAGGAATGAGGGGAAGACATTTGTGTCAGTTTCTTGCATATGTTGGAATTATTTTCTTTGGCAGAAACATATCACATTCTTTCTTTGTGACAGTCAGCAGAGCTGATTACAGAGCTCCACAGCGGGCCAGTGACGAGGCTCGACAACCTGGCAATCTCACGATTATCCCAGCGCCCTGTCCCAGCACAGCAGGAGTCAGATTACCCTTCTCTTGGGGAGAAAAAAATCATGTCTTCTGCATGGATTACAGTGCACTCACAGTGTTTGGTTCAAAGAATAAATATCGGGCATTGTAGCAAGGATAACAACAATGCCAGTAAAATTCTTCTGACACTAGGAGAGTTCACTTTTGTCACCCTCTTTTTTTTTTTTTTTTTTTAGGAAACTGACATATCTTGATTTCTATTTTCTGTATAGTTTGCTTCCAAACAAGCAAGGGACTGACTTTCCTTGCAGTAAACTGTAATATTTTCCTTTTCTTGGGCTGGACTAACAAGGAGAGATAAACAGGCCTATCCTTCCATAGTTAGTTATTTTAAAAATTATTACTGAAAAGAAATTTTAAGGCTTAAAATAAAAACTATTTTGACACAGCATGAATGTTCAATTATTCTATTTTTTTAAAAACTTGTGCAAAAAAAGATTAAAAAATAAATTGTAGTTATTAATTCACATCGAACTACTTAAAGAATATACAAGAATTACAAACTCAGAGCAACTGTTTTTTCATTATACTTCTCTTAGTATTACTTTCTAAAACATATCCCACTGGTGGGGCAACAATAGAAACCAGTCATACCTAAATCAAAATAAATTGCATTTATCTGAAAAATGGCATAGTGTAGAGCAACCTATTATTTTTACCTGGTGCATATAGTCATATGGAAAAGCCTGGGTTTAATCACAAGAAGTACTGTAAAATACATTTGTGACATCCTCTAACCTAACTCATGCCTACATGAGAGATTGGTACATCTTATGAATTAAACATAAGTCCTGATTTATGTTCAGTTATCCCTCATATCAAAAACTACAGTAGCAGAGCTCTGTCACTGTGAATTCATTTAATGATATTGATGAGACAGCCAGCACAGAGACTGAAAAGTAACCGCCAGTGCATAGCACGGCCCTATAAATCACTCCTGAAGAGTGGCTGAACAATAAATAACAAGTCATTAATTCACTGTAAGTTATGCTAAGAAGCTCAAACTACATATGTACCAGGCTGTAAATAAATGCCTCTGGTACAATATTCTGAACAGGCAATGTTTGGCATTAAAACAATTTTATAACAGCAAAAATTCACTGAGCAGAATTAATTCACTGTGAATTTCCCTTAGCAGACATAACACAGAATTTAAAAAAAAAAAAAAATCAACCCCCAAACTTCTTTCATCCAGAGTGAAACACATTTCAGGTATTAAAATCCAATGGAACTTTTTTTAGTGCCCCAAATTATGAATCTATCCAGTGAGTGATATAATGGTTCTGCCATAAAGCCCCTGAATGAGCTAATAGCATTTCTGTAAAGAATAAAATGGTAAGAATGAGGCTAGTTATTCAAAATGGTTTGCCTTGTAGCCTCTAGAGGACCAGTAGAAAATAGGTAGCTCTTTACCACTTTGCTTTCTTAGGTAAATCAGAAAACGTTCGAGTTCAAGTGACTTTCACTAATCTCTTCCTCACCCACCAGCTCCCACCTCGTGAGAGCTCTCCAGCTACTCTTTCTCCCTAGCCCTCTAGAAACAGGCCCTCAAGCTGCCCAAGGGGACACCATCTGGCCGCACCTGGCCCTTCCGACCTTTGTGCAGACCCCAGGGCCACACAATTGTCTGTCCTGCCTCCTCCACTCAGGCTCCTGCCTCTGCCACTTGGCTGCTAAAGAGTCTTTCAAACAAATTCATTTCCAGATTTATTCTTTCCAAGTAATGAGTGTACAATTTAATGGGAACAGTTAGAATAGCAGCCTAACTGAAAGTGGTGGATCTAAAGATGAGAATCTCATGCACTACTGCAGACAGGTAAGGGACATATTTTGAAGGAAAAGAAGCCTTTTTTTGTAGTTTGTAGCTGCCTAGCACTGGATTTTCTTGGGCGGTAAGATATTTGCATACATATAACAAAGACCAATCTTTCCTTTTTCTTATTGCTTTGTAATCTGTAATCAAGGAACTCTAAATGAGGTCTCATTTAGAGTTCCTTGATTAGCAAAGACTGTTAATCTGATCCTTTATGCAGAATCTGAATACAAGGGTCCTAGATACAGTAGCATTTTAACTATATTGCATTTCAAGCTGATATCTAATTTTCTGCATAAAATCACCTTACAGTGATCTTTTATCATCATTGCATTCTAATTCTAACTTATCTAATATCAGTTTTTAAATGACTTCCTCTCTAGATACATCTGCTTGCATTTTTCAGCCTCAATATTGTTGTTGTTATTTCCTCACTATCTCTAACATTCTCTAGGGACCTTTTGAATTTTGTCTTCTCACTGGTATTTAGTTACAAACACTTATCCATTTAGCATCATCTGAGAATTTAATTAACTTGCCATTTTCTCTTGTTTCATGTCAATAATGAGGATGTTAATATAGATGCGACATTAGTCTCCCTGGAAGGTCACTGGAAACCTGTTCTCTTGCTACACACACAGCCAATTATCCTCTATGATCCTCTGACCAGTTGTTTTGTTTACTGTTATGTGGTAACATCCATATCCTTGTCAGTTTGAAGTAAAACTGCATGGGAACTGAGAAAAGATAATAGCCTACAGACAAGGCTTCATGTCTTTACGGTTACTGACACCCAGGAATATCAAGGAGGCATACACTGAATCTTTATGATTTTCCCTAAATGGATTAGGAAAATGCTAAATAGAAGTAACTTTGTCTCCAGATAAGGAAACTGAAGCAGAGATGCCAATGACATCAGAACTTTAACAAGTCAATCTGATTACTTTTGTCTTTACTTTTTTTAAAGGGAGGATACATAGTATTTTTAAAAGCCAGTATATACATGTATACAAAATGCTCCATTATTTAGACATAGTTGGAAAATTGGATTTTCCACATAAGCAAAATTTCCAGATAAGCCCAGAAAACTGAGGCTTATGCCATGAGCATAGCAAGAAAATCTGACACTTGGAATACTAGTAATGTATCAGGAAGAAGGTCTTTGAGGAAAGGAAGAAGATTGAAGATCTCCTTTCCCTGTATTTTTCTCATCTTTTTTTCTCTATTTTTCTACCAGTTTTGACTCCTTCAATGAATCAGAAGGCCATGTCTTTTCTTGTATTTAAATTTTTTCTTTTCCCTTTTTTCTCCAAATAGTGGTTTACCTAAACACACAAAATAATACTTCTTAATCAATTTATTAACCGTTACCATATAAGTAGACTCCGAACTGTAATATTTTAAAGTAAGAGGGTTTTTTTTCTTGTTTCTTTGTTCTGCATTTACATATAGTAATGATCAACTTTGTGTGGTCATTGGAAAAGCATCAGTTAAGGGCCCATCTTAGCCCAGGCTAAACCTGAGTTGCAATCCTGCCTCTTACTAGCTATATAAACTATCTGCATAATGAGAAAGCTATTTAAGTACCCCACGTCTCTGATTCCTCATCTGTGAAATGGGGATAATAATACTGCTTATTTCATAAGAGTGCTATGAAGATTAAATAAGAAGAATGAGGTGAAGAGCCTAGCATAGTGGACGGCACACAGAGCGACACCTAGGGAATCATATATTCTTAAATAAAAATAAAGCTGCATAATCTGACAAAAGATTTTCTTCTGATTTGGAAGTTTGTTCTGATTGACATTTAAACAAATGAAGATTAAATTCTATACATTTATGAGTTAGTGCTATATGTTTAACAAATGACCTTATTGGAAATAATACAGTTACCTGAAACTGTAAAGTTTCAGTTTTAAAGTTCAATCACGTATAATGGCCCATAAGTTGAACTGTTATACATCAAGTTCTCTAAAACAGAATAAAAGGCACTTCTGTATGCTCTAGAATTTTATCTTTATTTTCTCAATGTAGAATTGGCAAAAGGGGGCTATAGCTCTCAAGACAGGTATCATTATGCTAAAAAAATAAAAAAATTTAAACCACCCTTTATTTTGCATACAAATATAAAAAGATCAGATGCAGAAAGTTATCTCCAAAAGAAAAATAAAAGCTGTCTTACAGTGGCTTTCCAGAGACTTCTTTCTCTGAAAAGACACACACATACACACAATTGCCAACGTCTTTCCATCAGGATTGATATCATATAGACTCCATATAAATATAATTTTATCTGACATTGCAACCACTCTTCCAGGGACTGCTGCCTGTGAGACCATCACTCTCTTCTCAGTGGCACTTGAGAGGCTTCCCAGAATTTGAAGGATCATGGAAACCACAAGAACCCTGTCTGAAGTTGGAGACAGAGTCCACGATGGCTTCTAGGATCTACCTCTTGGAATAAAACTGAAAACTCACAGATCATTATTTTGTAATAACAGCTGAAATTCTATTTCCTCTTACATTTCTTTAATTTGTCTGCACATTGACACCAATTTTGTCACTCTTCTGCTCACTCATGTTCAAAATATCATCCTACAATTTATACACATGAAGTCAGCACTTCATTCCCTGGAAGAATCTAGCATACCCATAAACTTGAATATTTCACTGTGAATTCTCACTTCTAGGTGATTTATACGGCCGTGTATTGAGACCAAGCGTAGACAGACATCCAAAGCTGAAGGCCACGGTTCTAAATATGTGGCCAGGCCCTCGCTATTTGATGCAATGCCTTGTTTTTGATATAGCAATTGCAGAGATAAAGGTGAAAAAGGCATTACTCAGATGAAAAAGACATTATTTTACAGATTATTCTACATGGTTCAAGTGGTCAATATTAATCATGCTCACATTTGTGTTTGTATAATAAACTATGATGTCTAAGAATAAGTCTGTAGGATTTCCTTTGGGAAAAGCTCAAGGATATTTATATTAAGAATTTACTTTCCCAGTAAAGACTAATTAGAATATGGAAGAAGGGATAGACAATGACAATGCTATGAAAAATACAATTAAGAAATAGAAAAATGTATGTGTCATCACTCATGACAATTTTAAAGGCTCTACTATGGGCCTATAACCATTAAATAATTAAGAATTTAGAAAGTGAATATTTATATAATATAATAAAGCCACTCTCATTTACTAGTGAAATTTACATTCTCTATGCTTTCCTTACACAAGAAAAAATGGGAATGTTACATTCAAATTATACGGCTGAAATAACAAAGATATTTAAAAATGTATAAACATTAGACTAAGTGGCTCACTCACTACCAACAAGTTATTTGCAAGGTTATACATTCCAGGGAGCTTTGGGAAAGGGACTGAATGTGTTGTTTTCAACTGAATTAGTTTGCTTTATAAAACAGACATTTAAAAGGCATTTTAACAATGGAACAAAAAATATTGCAAAGTGAGAAACGATTTTTTTTTTGAGACGATGTTTTCTTAATTAAAGTGATGACTAGATAGAACAATGATAAGGAAAGTGACATTTATCTCAATCTATCAGTAACTATCAAATATTATTCTATAGAACTACTACTGTTAAAAGTTGAAAAGTTAACTACCATTAGTCTTTGTGATGCCAGCCTTAGTACAAAAATCATATGATGTTATTTTAATCAGGTTGACTTCATAGCTTAACTTTTCATTTTAATCAAGTTGACTTTATAGTTTAATATGAAAATAATATATTTTCATAATTAGTAGTGTGCAAAGAGCATTAACTATAAGGTTGTTCATCATAAAGCTGTTACAGTAGTGGACACTGGAAACATGCAAAATGTCCATAAATAAGGGACTGATTAAATTCATTATAGTACAGCCATATAATAGAATACTATCCTGATAATGTTGTAGATGGATGTTTATTAGGAAAACATTTACAGTGTACCGTTAGGCTTAAAACAAAGCTAGATTAGAAAATGGAATGTATGATAGAACCCCAATTTTATAAAAAATAAAATTGAACACATATATAAATCTAGAAAAATATACCCCAATATACTTAGTATTCTTATTTGTGAGGTAGTAGGAGCATGCATATGCGTGTGTGTGTGTGCATGTGTGTGCACACGCACACACGCATGCAGGGGCACAAGTGTCAAGGTGCATGTATGTGGGTATACAATCATAGGTATTCACCTAGCTGTAGTTTTAAATGTTTTCTTCACTACATGAGCATTGCTTTCACAATTATAAAATAAAATTACTTAAAAAAAGAAGTAGTTTTTACTGTCAAGTTTAAGAAAAACAAAGCCTGTTTGCAGCATATATTTGTTTACTGTCATTCTTTTAAATTGTAAATCCAAATCAAGGCATTTTGCATTCTCACTCAAACATAAAATACAGAAAGCCAAAAAAAATTAACTTGACATTTTTACAAAAAACAATGTCTAAAACAAACAATTGGAAGGAAAAAAGCATATATTCCAACTATAACGCTTAGATAAAAAAATACATCTTTTTTTTAAAGTCCAATTTGAAGTTACCAAAGTGCAATATGGAATTGAAATTACAGAATAAATACTCCTTGAGAGAAAACTCTGATTCCCTTTGATCTTCAAAGAGGTCATCTCATGCTCCAAGTGAGCTGTTGAGAAATCTCCCCTTGCTATTTATTTGTATGGGATACCTGATTGCACAACATACCTAAGATTCATTGTACAAAAATTTTAAAACCTATGTTTCAATGGCAAAATATAACATTTTAAAATCAGGAATTATTTCCCTTGCATTGATGATTTACTATAGTTATTTATATTCTCAGTTTCTTCTGATAGATTTCTATTTTCCTGTAAGTCCATAAATATTGCTTTAATTCCCTGTATCCAAGATCTTTAAACAGAAGCAGACACTAAACCCATTCAATTTATAAATTCTGATGATATATAGATAACATAGATTCAATTGTTCATCTATAAGATATACAATATAAAGATCCTTGTAAAACTATCCATTTCAACATATTTTTAAAAATTTCTCTACTGTGGCATTTATTATCAACTGGAAAGTCTGAAAAATGTCAAATATTTTAATTTAATTTTTCGAGTTAAGTGTTACCATTTAAAATGCCCTGAGATATATTTACTTAGATTCTTTATCAAAGTATAAAAATAGTAATAGCATTTAACTTTAACACCAAAAACTAATGAATGTCATGGTTGGTATAATATTTAAAAGACTTTATATTTTCACCTAATATGATTGTAGGTACATTTTTCTGTTCCATTTTTCCCTCCCCCACGCAAAATGATTCCATGCCAAGTCCCTTAAATTCCTCTTCTGAAGTTTAAAATTAATTCCCATGGTTACTCTTCTATAATCTCCCATCTTTTTGAAAATGCAAAATATGCTCATACTTTTTGAGAAATCAGATGAAATCCCAAATATCCTATGAGTATGTATTATGCTTTTAAAAAGAAAAACCACGCACTCATTCTCTAAAAAACTATTCATCAAGGAATCTAATTCTGTAACTAATACGAACAAGGTAACAATTTGCTTTAAGTGTCCATTCATAATGTTAAATTATAAAGAACTTCCATGGAAATACACAAGACATATACATTGATTCTAAATGAAATTCATTACGAGCAGCTCTATTACACTGAATGGCAAATGAATTCTTAGTAATGAGGCACTTGATGTGTTACCGAGAACTGGGATTGACAAGAAAACCACTTAGTTCACTTTCTAATAATATTATAGCAAGTTACTGATAAAGCACCTATATTTTTCAATTTGGAAGAAAAATTTTAAATAGGATGATGTTTTACCTAACCTTTTTAATATAGTCTGTTTCCTGTACAGAGTTTTCAAAGGTTTTGCTCTTTTATAAGCTCATCTTGCCCATACCATCAGAAGTCCATAAGAGCAGATGCTGGAATAATTAAAAACCTATCACTATAGACTCTTCCATCACATCACAGACTAGGAAAATGAAGGCGGTTTATGGGTGCCCTTGTCTCACTTTATCCACCTCTTCATGGTTGATGTGTAAGCTTTAATGTGCATCCTTGCACCTCTCCTCCATCAGGAAGCCTGTCTCTGGGGATCACTTGCAGAAAATAGGACACTGAGTCCATAATTAAAGTAATCTCTTTCCAGGCAGATGCTGCAGTTGGCTCTGTTATCACATATTACAAAAGCCATCTTGAGGGTTATAAAATGTGCAGCAAATAGCTTTGGAGATGAGAAACAGCAATTTTTCATCTAATTTTGATCCATAGACATGTAAGCACAGTGTTGCTACATTTTGGTTTTGAGCCAAATAACTATTATGGTACTGAGATGAGCCAGGCAGTAACCAAAATTAAAGAATACTTTAGCTTTTATCCTCAAAGTGAGAAAAGCTCTTTTGTAACCATCTTTGCACTTAGCAAATAAGGATGCCATCTCATATCTGAGCATTAATGCCTGCAGGCAGATTTAGAAGAAAGGCTTATGTAGCTTAGCTTTACAGCCATACTTTCAATATATTTGCTTAAGTTAAAACCAGGGGTTGATTAAGGGACCAACCATCTTAGCTCCTTTGCAACTACAATGTACATTTTTAATTAGAAGCATTTCTACTGTTTATCTTTCGTATAATATTTTAGGGCATTGCTCTTTGAAATACATGTCAGCCCAGATAACTAATATGTTTGTATTATTCATAACCCTTCTATAAATACCAGTAGTGGAGACAAATGGAGGAATTTGACTAACACATTTTTGTTTCCAGCTTACAACTTGTCAATGTGGGTAACCAAAACCTGATCTCAATATTGTGAGGTGCTAAATGGAGATGGAAATAATTTTGTTTAATATTTATTTCTCAGTGTTAAACATTACAACTTCTCAATATGAACTGATTCAATTTTAAAAAAGGTGATCTTAGAACTCCAGAAAATATGTGGTTTAAATTTTTTATTTCCTCAACCTGCTTTTTTCTTTTTTAAAAAAATTTTAACAGCAAAGTTTTATGTAGACTTGGGCCTTTCAAATTAAAATGTGATACCAGGGTATACGCCCAGTAGTGGGATTGCTAGGTCGTACGGTAGTTCTATTTTTAGTCATGTACCACAATGTTCATTGCAGCACTATTTACAATAGCCAAGACATGGAAGCAACCTAAGTGTCCATCGACGGACGAATGGATAAAGAAGATGTGGCACATATATACAATGGAATATTACTCAGCCATAAAAAGAAATGAAACTGAGTTATTTGTAGTGAGGTGGATGGACCCACTCTGTCATACAGAGTGAAGTAAGTCAGAAATAGAAAAACAAATACCATATGCTAACACATATATATGGATTCTAAAAAAAAGAAAAAAGAAAAATAGTTCTGAAGAACCTAGGGGCAGGACAGGAATAAAGATGCAGATGTAGAGAATGGACTTGAGGACATGGGGAGGGGAAAGGGTAAGCTGGGACAAAGTGAGAGAGTGGCATGGACATATATACACTACCAAATGTAAAATAGATAGCTAGTGGGAAGCAGCCACATAGCACAGGGAGATCAACTTGGTGCTTTGTGACCACCTAGAGGGGTGGGATAGGGAGGGTGGGAGGGAGACGCAAGAGGGAGGGGATATGGGGATATATGTATATCTATAGCTGATTCACTTTGTTATACAGCAGAAACTAACACAACATTATAAAGCAATTATACTCCAATAAGGATGTTAAAAAAAAAAAGAAAAAAGAAAAAAAAAGAAACTATGAAAATAAATAAATAAATAAAATGTCATAACATAAAGCCAGATGCCACCAGTGCATGCCTGGAAGTTTAAATAACATAGTATAAACCCTAATTTTCTAACATAATCTTCTGGTACCTTTGTGCATTAAGGCATTTTTTCATTCATGTATTCATGCATTCACTCAACCATCCAACAAATAACTTTTAAAGAATTTTTTTGCTCAAATAATTTTATAATACTACTTGCAAGTGAAATATTAGAAAATATGTACTCAGTATTCTGCCACCTCAAAGCCAATCTTCAATTTTGCTTGTTTCTTTCAGCTCTGTGTATATGCATGTTATTTTGTTTTTGGGTAATTACTTTGTCCCTAGCATTATTAACTTTTGCTTGTTTTGTCTGATATTAATATATTGACACCTGTAAATCAACTATACTTCTAAAACCAACTTTCTTTTGGTTAATATTTTCCTGGTATGTCCTTTTCCTTCTCTTTCCCTTTAATGCTTTTGTACCATTATGTTTAGGTTTGTCTCTTGGAAGAAGTACATTGTTGGATTTTTGAAATTGCCTTCTGAAAGTCACAGCATTTTAGTTGGTGAATTAATCTGTTTACATTTATTGTAAGTATATATGTATGTGTATGTGTGTATATACACACATACACATATATATATAATACCTACATGTTTATGTTATCTTATATTACATTTCACATTCCTATGCTTTTTATATTTGCTTTTTCCCCTTTCTTCTGGTGGATTAAGTTTTATTTAATCCTTTCCCCATCCCATCCCCTATTTTGGAAGTTACATACTTATTTCTGTTCTATACATTTATGTTTCTAACAATCATCCTTAACTAAGCCTACAGTCTTCTTCCAGAATAACTGGAAGATCTTAGAAAATGTTAATACTGATTTCCCTTATACAGTGATGTTGCTTAGTATTTTGGTTATTCTTTGCCTTTAAACTCTATCCTAAAATACTTATTGCTTTATAATATATATATAAATTTATTTGTATATTCAGTGTTCATTTAGAATTTCTAACATGCTTACCAATTATTATTTATTTTTGGGTCACACCATAATATCATGCATCCTACACCTTCTGAGTTTTTCTTTTTACTAAAGCACATTCTTTTAAAACTTGCTTTAAAATGATCTCTGTGTAGTAAAAACACTTAAACCTTATTTCTTTGAAAATGTCTTTATTTTGTTTTCACACTTGACTGATAATTTATCAAGGTACAGAATTCTGGGAAGATAATTATTTTCCATCCTCACTTTGAAGATACTGTTCCACTGTCATCTGGTGTCTCTTGCTGCTGCTGAGATACCACTGCCAGACTAAATTTACAGGTTATCTGCTTTTTCTTTTCAGTTCTCTTTGAGATTTTCTCTGTCTTTGACATTCTGAAGGTTCACTATGATCTATATCATTGCTAATTTATTCTATTTATCTTGATTAGATTAAAAAGTTTCATGTCTTCCTTAATTCTAGAAAATTCTCCTCCATGATCTCTTGACATCTGCTAGTCTTCATTCTTTCTATTTTCCCCTTCTAAAACTTCTATTAGATGCTAATTTCTTAACCTGGTGTTCTGTACCAGGTCAAAAATGTAAAATTAGACTCCTCCCAAGCTGAGAGTTTTTGTTTCCCATAAGTGACTTATTTTTACCAAAGGCTCCAGTCATATGACAAGCTTCTTTGCTGTTTTCCCAGATAGAGCTAGGCTTCATGTAATAGGTCCAGTTCCTGCTCCCTCTCCTCCCCCATCTCATGGCAATAGCTACAGGCCCCACTCAGGTTAAAACTCTACACCTGGGGGCTTCCCTGGTGGCGCAGTGGTTGAGACTCCACCTGCCGATGCAGGGGACACGGGTTTGTGCCCCGGTCCGGGAAGATCCCACATGCCGTGGAGCGGCTAGACCTGTAAGCCATGGCCGCTGAGCCTGCACGTCCGGAGCCTCACGCGCAGAGCGCGTGCTCCGCAACGGGAAAGGCCACAACAGTGAGAGACCTGCGTACTGCAACAAAAAAACAAACAAACAAACAAACAAAAACCTCTACACCTGGGACCTAAATCCAGATTTAAAATAACCATAGGCCACCACAATGTGGGCTGCCACTTCCTGATCCAAATCTGATAGCTCCCTTTTTTACAAGAATTGTGTGTTTTCTTTTTCTTTCAAACCAGTTTTTTAATATATTTTAAAGGTTTACTCATTTTATCCAAAATTTCTATGTGATTTCAGTGGAAAGAGTTTTTGCCATGCCAGCTCAGGCTTCCATGATGCCAAAAGTCCTCTGCAAACATAATTTTAATGTGCCTGAAGTTGTAAAAATAACTTTTTTATGCTTCTGTCATTTAATATTCTAAGCATCTCCCAGGTTGCTATACTGTCTTCCATAATTACTATTTTAAAAGTGACATAGAGTGGTAATACAGAATGGTAGTTAAAAGGACATGTTTTGGATAAAAACAAACCTGTCTCTGAGCTCTTCAAGTTCTTCCTTCAGTAATGATTCTAGGAGAGGAGAGGAATTTAGTAGGCTGCCTGGTACACAGGTACTCACTAAATGGAAGTTGCTATCTTTACTACTACTATCACTATCATCATCATCAAATAGTATTCCAAATTTCATTATCACTCATTTTCCTATTAATGATGATTAGCCTTCCAGACCAGTTAATTTTAAATATTAGGTACATGGTGGTAAATTTTCATGGCATAAGGGCATATTTGAAAAGGCCCAGAACTTAAAACATTATGGCAGGGGATGGGGGAGGGGGGGTTGGCAAGGTCAGAGCAGGGACTGAGGCCCAGGGATGGGGGCAGGGAGAGCCCAGGGCAGCCAAAGAGTAGCTCTGAGGCCTGAGCTCTGTATGGGAAGGTAGCCAGAGGTAATCCTCACCTGTCACACTTCGCCTACCATTGACCACAAAGTTAAGGACCATAGAAATTGCTGCACTGACAAACAAAATTAAAATGAACAGTTTGGTAACTACCTTTTTACATATAACTGCTTTACTTGTCCAGGTTAGTAGTTATGATAATTCAAGTTCATAGGACAACTGCAAAACTTTAGCTTTACTTTACTCCTTCTGTATGTCCTTTGAAGTACATGGTTACATTATGTAAATGTTAAGATAACATTAGAGGAAAAAATAATTCATTTGATCCTCTAAATCAGTGCTGCGCACTAGCGCTTTCTTATTTTTTTAATTTTTTAATTTTTTATTTTTTTAACATCTTTATTGGAGTATAATTGCTTTAAAATGGTGT
>NC_041218.1:89616382-89621247 GCF_002837175.3 Physeter macrocephalus
TATATATGTCCATGCCACTCTCTCACTTTGTCCCAGCTTACCCTTCCCCCTCCCTGTATCAAGTCCATTCTCTAGTAGGTTTGCATCTTTATTCCCTTCTTGATCCTAGGTTCTTCTGACCATTTTTTCTTCTTTTTTTCTTTTTAGATTCCATCTATATGTGTTAGCATACAGTATTTGTTTTTCTCTTTCTGACTTACTTCACTCTGCTCTTTTTGAATTATGGTTTTCTCAGGGTATATGCCCAGTAGTGGGATTGCTGGGTCATATGGTAGTTCTATTTTTAGTTTTTTAAGGAACCTCCATACTGTTCACCATAGTGGCTGTGTCAATTTACATTCCCACCAACAGTGCAAGACGGTTCCCTTTTCTCCACACCCTCCCCAGCATTTATTGTTTGCAGATGTTTTGATGATGGCCATTCTGACCGGTGTGAGATGCTAGCACTTTCTATAATGATGGAAATGTGCTAGATCTGTGCTGTCCAATACAATAGTCACTAGACATATGTGGCTAATGAGAACTTGAAATGTGGCTAGTGCAAGTGAAGAACTGTATTTTTAGTTTTATTTTACTTTAATTAATTTAAGTAGCCACATATAGCTACCATGTTAGAAAGTACAAATTTTAGAATATGCGTGTGTATATGCATATATGTGTATGTATATACACATATAGCCACATGTATATCTATACAAATATACATCTGTATATAAATACACATACAAGGTATATTCAGATAAGTCACAGAGGACAAGATAAGTTCTTTAAAAAATTCTTATCTGGAAGAAGCAATCAAAATTTTATTTCATATTTGTAATAATGTCTTAATAGTCAGAGATTTTACTAAAAGCAGAATTAAAATCCTTTTGCTGGTATGTATTATTCAAGTGACTAACTGTATTGGCAAACTGTGGAGTTGTTGTAGCCATGAGAAAAGCTTATTTACCTGTTTCCCAGACATTTTTGTCATCACAATTTTTGACTGTGTAGGCAGTTTAAAGAAAAGGAAATAATTTCATATTTGGGGCTTCTAAAACTGGTTCCATCAAATTCTACTAATAGAGAAATAACTCAAATCTCTGCCCATATCTCATTTAGGAAATTTCTGTCAGATATTGAAAACTCCTAATAATTGTAATATGTAAAGCTTTTAGATTTACTGATTTCGATCTTTCTGCTTTCACAAGTGTTCCATGTGTTTTCACGTAAGAAGTGCCAAGTGGAGTTGTAATCCCATCTAAACCACAAGGCCTTGTAATAAGAAGCATCTCATGGATTCCAAACCTCAGTCCATTTACTTAAGTACCCTCCACAAGTTATGATTCCATTACAGGAATGGAAGGGATGAAAGGAAGGACGGGTTTGCCAAAGAGTTTTGTTTTGTTCTGTTTCTAGACTTAACATTAGGAAAAACTACTATTTCTATATAAAAAGAAAAGAAACATTAAAAAAAATCACTAACAACTACTGATATTTACTGTGGGATAGAATTCCACAGATGCAGGTCCATCTTTGGGCCCTAGTTAAAAATATTTCATTACAGAAGTAGACAATTTTCTCACTATAAAGCAGTTCTACTTCTCTGTTGGTCTTAAGGTTTTGATGCAAAGAAACGTGTCATAGTGAGATTCCAGTAGATTTCCCTAATATAACGAGTGCCATTTACACAGAGGCTTTTTACAAGAAGGGGACACAGGAAGGGAGAAAGGAGACAGGAAAAAATGAAGGGAATGGTTTTGCTTTTTGAATATCTGTAAATTTTTTAAAAATATGTTGTATAATTAATATAACAAAAATAATTTCTTCACACCTTCCTGGTGATTAATGGATATATTTTATCTCAACATTTTACCATACTCCCTAAAATTAAGGATTAAATCCCCAGGAAGCATTTTGACCTCATTTACCAAAATGTTGATAAATAAGAACACACATTAGTCCCTGAACTTAGATTGTCTCCTTGTCCAAGCCTAACTGGCTATTTAACTTTGATGAAAAACAGGCCTATGGGGAAATGAGAACTATCAGGCTTCTAGCCACTCACTTTTAAGGTCAGATAATTTTATTTTTATCCTGTCATTCAAAGGCATGTTTTTGAGCAGCACTGAAATCACTGTCTCAAGTTGGGGAATGTCTATTTAAAAAAAGAAAACTGGACCATCAGAAAAAATCAACACACTTGTGACTTAGGAGATAGATGAAATTCCTCCTTTGTAAAACAGCATAGCTGTTTTATCAAACACTGTGGATATGATCATTTCAGCCTTACATGAGAAGTAATTTATTTTTGCAGTAAGCTATGCATAACCTACAAAGTAAAATAACATTTCTGTGTATCAACTGTTAGCATCCTTATCTATAGGTATGAATGCACTCCCCATAAATGCACCCATGGGGAAGTTCCTGATCTTATTTTAAATGTTTAAGTAAGAAGGCAAATATCTCCAATGTTTTCTTCTGATCGATGGGAATAAATGGGCAACCACACTATCTTTCATGGGAATCCTCCAGAAAGACTAGAATGGCTGTCATCAAAAATTAAAGGCATCAGAGATATGCTCAAGGCAGCATTTCAAATCTCTGCCTCAGTATTACTTTGAGCCTGTTCAGTGTTCAAAAAGTACCAGTGTCTTCAATTCTCTAAAATGATTTTTTGTCTTCTTGTTTAGTGTACTTTTAAAGCCCCTCTAGGAGAATCTTCCTTTAAAATATCAAATGTTCAAATATGGTCCACCTGTACACGTCTTTGCTGCGCTGAGTTCAATTCTTTGTTGTTTCTTCAGTATCTTAAATAGAACATTGCTTGCTTCATTCTGTTCTCAGCTGTGAGGGAGTTTACTTAAGGTTAAATCAGCATTAATTTAGGCACAAATCTGATCTTTTTTGTTCCATTTTTATTCTAATATTATGCTAGCATCAGTCCAATCAGTTTAACTTAAATCTAACAGTATTCAATTTTGCCTTTAATTCACGCATTCTCTCCCTATATGCAATCCCCTTGTGACAAGGGATGGGTATAATCAGCACCCAAAGAATGAACCTACATCATACATATCAAGATCAGGCCTATGTTTGACATATGAGTCTACTGTGTTCTCCACATTTCAGGAGTTTAAATCAGTGCCTTAGGATATTTGAATGAGTTAGATAATATTATAATATCTCATATAGAGACAGATTTCAAAATGACGATAGGAAACACATGTTGCCACGTTAAAAAGTTTGAGAGATTCTGATACCCCATTAAAAACTCTAATTTTCATCATATCAATATTATGGGTATTTTATCCTATAAAATAGGTAAGTGATGATTTTAAAGGCAAATGCAGTAAAGTGGCAAAAATCACCTGCTTGAAACTGGACTGTCTTCTAAATCTAGGCTGTGTCAATCGCTAGGTGAGTTATGTTAGGCAAGTTATATAACATCTCCATACTTTGATTTACTCATCTGTAAACTGAGAAAATAATAGCACCTACTTCATAGAATTACTGTGAGAATAAAATGGGTTAAAAGATGTCAACTACTTAGAACAGTGACTGGTACACTGTATATTTTCAAAAATATTAATGCATTTTGCAGTTGTTATTTTATAGCCTTCTTTCCTTGTTAGTTTCTCACTAACTTTTAGGGTTAGGCGCCCTGGAGATTTCCTTCCTTCCTTTCTTCCCTCCATCCCTTGCCCCATCCCTACCTTTTCTCCTCCTCCTCCTCCTCCTCATCCCCCTGCACCCTCTTCTTCTCCTTCCTCTTCCCTCTTTTCTCTCTGTACCACCTCCTGACCCTTGGGATTTTTTTTTTTAACTTACATCCAAAAACTTCAGATAATTAAGCTTACTAATCATTAAAGACTAATCAAATACAAAAGTAAATACAAACTTACTGCCATAAGATCTGCATACTAAGCAGATCTCTGGATGAACTTATCACTTAAAATGTAAATGTCATCAACTGGTGTCAAAAAACTAATGAAAAAATAATTTCAGTTATTATTTGATCCATTTGATATATTTGTACCAGTACAACCAGCAACTTTATCCTCAGGCCATCCTCTTCTCTGTGTCTTTCACTTGATTATTTTTAATGAGAAAGGCAATAAAAAGACAGTCCAGGGAAGACCTTCAAGATGGCAGAGGAGTAAGATGTGGAGATCACCTTCCTCCCCACAAATACATCAAAAAAAAATCTACAGGTGGAACAACTCTTACAGAACACCCATTGAACGCTGGCAGAAGACCTCAGACTTCCCAAAAGGCAAGGAACTCCCCATGTACCTGGGTAGGGCAAAAGAAAAAGGAAAAAACAGAGACAAAAGAACAGGGACGGGACCTGCACCACTGGGAGGGAGCCGTGAAGGAGGAAAGGTTCCCACACACTAGAAGCCCCTTCACGGGCGGAGACTGCGGGTGGCGGAGGGGGAAGCTTCGGAGCCACGGAGGAGAGCGCAGCCACAGGGGTGCAGAGGGCAAAGCGGAGAGATTCCCACAAAGGATCGGTGCCAACGAGCACTTACCAGCCCGAGAGGCTTGCCTGCTCACCCGCTGGGGTGGGCGGGGGGCCGGGAGCTGAGGCTTGGGCTTCGGTCGGATCACAGGGAGAAGACTGGGGTTGGCGGCATGAACACAGCCTGAAGGGGTTAGTGCACCATGGCTAGCCGGGAGGGAGTCCGGGAAAAAGTCTGGACCTGCCTAAGAGGCAAGAGACCATTGTTTCGGGGTGCGGGAGGAGAGGGGATTCAGAGCACCACCTAAACGAGCTTCAGAGATGGGTGCAGGGGCTTCCCTGGTGGCGCAGTGGTTGCGCGTCCGCCTGCCAATGCAGGGGAACCGGGTTCGTGCCCCGGTCCGGGAGGATCCCACATGCC
>NC_041218.1:89621489-89626189 GCF_002837175.3 Physeter macrocephalus
GTGGGCCATGGCCACTGGGCCTGCGCGTCCGGAGCCTGTGCTCCGCAACGGGAGAGGCCGCAGCAGAGGGAGGCCCGCGTACCACAAAAAAAAAAAAAAAAAAAAGAGAGATGGGTGCAGCCACAGCTATCAGCGCGGACACCAGACACAGGCATGAAATGCTAAGGCTGCTGCTGCAGCCACCAAGGGGCCTGTGTGCAGGCACAGGTCACTATCCACACCTCCCCTTCCGGAAGCCTGTGCAGCCCGCCACTGCCAGGGTCCCGTGATCCAGGGACAGCTTCCCCGGGAGAACGTACAGCGCGCCTCAGGCTGTTGCAACGTCATGCCAGCCTCCGCCGCCGCAAGCTCACCCCGCATTCCGTACCCCTCCCTCCCCCAGCCTGAATGAGCCAGAGCCCCCTAATCAGCTGCTCTTTTAACCCTGTCCTGTCTGGGCAGGGAAAAGACACCCTCAGGTGACCTACACACACAGGCGGGGACAAATCCAAAGCTCAACCCCAAGAGCTGTGCGAACAAAGAAGAGAAAGGGAAATTTCTCCCAGCAGCCTCAGAAGCAGTGGATTAAATCTCCACAATCAACTTGATGTACCCTGCATCTGTGGAATACCTGAATAGACAACGAATCATCCCAAAATTGAGGCGCTGGACCTGTAGACTTGGGGTTTGCTTTCTGCATCTAATTTGTTTCTGCGTTTATGTTTATCTTAGTTTAGTATTTAGAGCTTATTATCATTGGTAGATTTGTTTATTGATTTGGTTGCTGGCTTCCTTTGTTTTTTTTTAATATATATTTTTCTTTTCTTTTTCCTTTTTCTCTTTTTGTGAGTGTGTATGTGTATGTCTCTTTGGGTGATTTTCTCTGTATAGCTTTGCTTTTACCATTTGTCCTAGGGTTCTCTCTGTCCATTTTTTTTTTTTTTAAAGTATAGTTTTTAGCGCTTCTTATCTTTGGTGGATTTGTTTTTCGGTTTGGTTGCCCTCTTCTTTCTTTCTTTCTTTTTTCTTTTCTTTATTACTTTTTTATTTTTGTACATTAAATACTTTTTATTTTTTATTATTTAATAACGTAATTTATTTATTTTATTTTTTTCTTTCTTTCTTTCTTTCTTTTTTCCCTCATTTCTTCTGAACTGTGTGGCTGTCAGGGTATTGGTGCTCTGGCCAGGTGTCAGGCCTAAGCCTCTGAGGTGGGAGAGCCAAGTTCAGGACACTGGTCCAGCAGAGACCTCCCAGCCCCATGTAATATCAAACGGCGAAAGCTCTCCCAGAGATCTCCATGTCAATGCTAAGACCCAGCTCCACTCAACGACCAGCAAGCTGCAGTGCTGGACACTCTATGCCAAACAACTAGCAAGAGAGGAACGCAATCCCACCCATTAGCACAGAGGCTGCCTAAAGTCAAAATAAGTTCAGAGACACCCCAAAACAAACCAGCAGATGCGGTCCTGCCCACCAGAAAGACAAGATCCAGCCTCATACACCAGAACACAGGCACCACTCCTCTCCACCAGCTAGCCTACACAACACACTGAACCAACCTGACCAACTGGGGGCAGACACCAAAAACAATGGGAACTACGAACATGCAGCCTACAAAAAGGAGACCCCCAAACACAGTAAGTTAAGCAAAATGAGAAGACAGAGAAACACACAGCAGATGAAGGAGCAAGGTAAATACCCACTAAACCAAACAAATGAAGAGGAAATAGGGAGTCTACCTGAAAAAGGATTCAGAGTAATGATAGTAAAGTGATCCAAAATCTTGGAAATAGAATGCAAAAAATACAAGAAATGTTTAACAAGGACCTAGAAGAACTAATGAGCAACCAAACAATGATGAACAACACAATAAATGAAATTAAAAATTCTCTAGAAGGAATCAGTAGCAGAATAACTGAGGCAGAAGAATGGATAAGTGACCTGGAAGATAAAATACTGGAAATAACTACTACAGAGCACAATAAACACAAAAGAATGAAAAGATTTGAGGAAAGCCTCAGAGACCTCCGAGACAACATTAAACGCAACAACATTCGAACTCTAGGGATCCGGAAAGAAGAAGACAAAAAAAAAAAAGGGACTGAGAAAATATTTGAAGAGATTATAGTTGAAAACGTCCCTAAGATTGGAAAGGAAATAGTCAATTAAGTCCAGGAAGAGCAGAGAGTCCCATGCAGGATAAATCCAAGGAGAAACAAGCCAAGACACATATTAATCAAACTATCAAAAATTAAATACAAAGAAGAAATATTAAAAGCAGCAAGGGAAAAGTAACAGATAACATACAGGGGAATCCCCATAAGGTTAACAGCTGATCTTTCAGCACAAACTCTGCAAGCCAGAAGGGAGTGGCAGGACATATTTAAAGTGATGAAAGGGAAAAATATACAACCAAGCTTACTCTACCCAGCAAGGATCTCATTCACATTTGACAGACAAATTAAAACCTTTACAGACAAGCAAAAGCTAAAAGAATTCAGCACCATCAAACCAGCTTTACAACAAATGCTAAAGGAACTTCTCGAGGCAGGAAACACGAGAGAAGGAAAAGACCTACAATAACAAACCCCAAACAATTAAGAAAATGGTAATACAAACATACATATCAATAACTACCTGAAATGTAAATGGATAAAATGCTCCAACCAGAAGACACAGACTGGCTGAATGGATACAAAAACAAGAGCCATATAAATGCTGTCTACAAGAGACCCACTTCAAAAAAAAAAAGGGACTGAGAAAATATTTGAAGAGATTATAGTTGAAAACGTCCCTAAGATTGGAAAGGAAATAGTCAATTAAGTCCAGGAAGAGCAGAGAGTCCCATGCAGGATAAATCCAAGGAGAAACAAGCCAAGACACATATTAATCAAACTATCAAAAATTAAATACAAAGAAGAAATATAGAAGGACACTACATAATGATCAAGGGATCGATCCATGAAGAAGATATAAGAATTGTAAATATTTATGCACCCAACATAGGAGCACCTCAATACATAAGGCAAATACTAACAGCCATAAAAGGGGAAATTGACAGTAACACAATCATCGTAGGGGACTTTAACACCCAACTTTCACCAGTGGACAGATCACCCAAAATGAAAATAAATAAGTAAACACAAGCTTTAAATGATACATTAAACAAGATGGACTTATTGATATAGGAGATTCCACTCAAAAACTACAGAATACACTTTCTTCTCAAGTGCTCATGGAATGTACCCCAGGATAGATCATATCGTGGGTGACAAATCAAGCCTTGGTAAATTTAAGAAAATTTAAAACCTATCAAGTATTTTCTCTGACCACAACGTTAGGAGACTAGATATCAATTAAGAGAAAAAAAATCTAAGAAATACAAACACATGGAGGCTAAACAATACACTACTAAATAACCAAGAGAACACTGAAGAAATTAAAGAGGAAATGAAAAAATACTTAGAAACAAATGACAATGAAAACATGATGACACAAAACCTATGGGATGCAGCAAAATCAGTTCTAAGAGGGAAGTTTATAGCAATACAATCCTACCTCAAGAAACAAAAAACATCTCAAATAAACAACCTAAACTTACAACTAAATCAATTAGAGAAACAAGAACAAAAGACTCAAATCAACAGAATTAGAAATGAAAAAGGAGAAGTAATGACTGACATTGCCAAAATACAAAGGATCATGAGAGATTACTACAAGCAACTATATGACAGGAAAATGAACAACCTGGAAGCAATGGACAAATTCTTAGAAAAGCACAACCTTCTGAGACTGAACCAGGAAGAAATAGAAAATATGAACAGACCAATCACAAGCACTGAAATTGAAACTGTGACTAAAAATCTTCCAACAAACAAAAGCCCAGGACCAGATGGCTCCACAGGTGAATGTGATCAAACATTTAGAGAAGTGCTAACACCTATCCTTCTCAAATTCTTCCAAAATATAGCAGAGGGAGGAACACTCCCAAACTCATTCTATGAGGCCACTATCTCCCTGATACCAAAACCAGACTAACAATCACAAAAAAAGAAAACAACAGGCCAATATCACTGATGAACACAGATGCAATAATCCTCAACAAAATACTAGCAAACAGAATCCAGCAGCACATTAAAAAGATCATACACCCTGATCAAATGGGGTTTATCCAGGGAACGCAAGGATTCTTCAATATCTGAAAATCAATCAATGTAATACACCATATTAACTAACTGAAGGAGAAAAACCAGATGATCATCTCAATAGATGCAGAAAAAGCTTTTGACAAAATTCAACACTCATTTATGATAAAAATTCTCCAGAAAGTAGACATAGAGGGAACTTACCTCAACATAATAAGCCCATATATGACAAACCCACAGCCAACATCATTCTCAATAGTGAAAACCTGAAACCATTTCCTATAAGATCAGGAACAAGACAAGGTTGTCCACTCTTACCACTATTACTCAACATAGTTGTGGAAGTTTTAGCCACAGCAATCAGAGAAGAAAAAGAAATAAAAGGAATCCAAATCGGAAAAGAAGAAGTAAAGCTGTCACTGTTTGCAGATGACATGATACTATACATAGAGAATCCTAAAGATGCTACCAGAAAACAGAGCTAATCAATGAATTTGGTAAAGTAGCAGGATACAAAATTAATGCACAGAAATCTCCTGCATTCTTATGCACTAATGATGAAAAATCTGAAAG
>NC_041218.1:89627082-89631668 GCF_002837175.3 Physeter macrocephalus
ACTACTCAGCCATAAAAAGGAACAAAATTGAGTTATTTGTAGAGACGTGGATGGACCTAGAGACTGTCATACAGAGTGAAGTCAGAAATAGAAAAACAAATACCGTAGCTAACACATATAGATAGAATCTAAAAAAAAAAAAAAAAAAAAAGAGGTTCTGAAGAACCTAGGGGCAGGACAGGAATAAAGACGTAGACCTAGAGAATGGAGTTGAAGACACGGGGTGGGGCAAGGCTAAGCTGGGACGAAGTGAGAGAGTGGCATGGACATATATACACTACCAAATGTAAAATTGATAGCTAGTGGGAAGCAGCTGCATAGCACAGGGAGATCAGCTCGGTATTTTGTGACCACCTAGAGGGGTGGGATAGGGAGTGTGGGAGGGAGATGCAAGACGGAGGAGGTATGGGGATATATGTGTATGTATAGCTGATTCACTTTTTTTTACATCAGAAAATAAAACACCCATTGTAAAGCAATTATACTCCAATAAAGACGTTAAAAAAAAAAAAAGAGTCCAAATGACTATGTGGCTAAGTGCTTTTCCAATAAAACCTGGCTTATTCAGACAGCATGCCACTTACTCTTCTCTGGGAAAGGAACACACAGCACATTATATAATTGTTTGGAATTTCATTTCAAATGTTCCATAGTTCTTACTATGAGGTTTTTTAAAAAAATGATTTAAATAGATAACTAGGTTTTAAAGTCACAGAGTTTGCACCATACACTGGCTATACCAATATGAGGTTGCAGAATTGGGTACAGTGTTGATCCAACTGTCAGCTCTAGAGAGACCACATACATGGTAAATTATAAATATTAGTTGCTGGATTTCTTCAAATCCAAAACACCATCAATCATAATATTAAGAAGTAAGGGCTTCCCTGGTGGCACAGTGGATAAGAATCTGCCTGCCAATGCAGGGGACATGGGTTCGATCCCTGGTCTGGGAAGATTCCACATGCTGCACAGCAACTAAGCCCATGCGCCACCACTACTGAGCCTGTGCTCTAGAGCCCATGAGCCACAACTACTGAAGCCTGTGCGCCTAGAGCCCATTCTCCACAACAAGAGAAACCACTGCAACGAGAAGCCCGTGCACCGAACGAAGAGTAGCCCCCGCTCTCCACAACTAGAGAAAGCCCGTGTGCAGCAACGAAGACCCAACACAGACAAAAATAAATAAATATATAAATTTAAAAAAGTAAAATACATGCTGCAACTTATAATTGTAAGATGCCATCAAATGTAGTATGCAACTTTAGAGATACCAAAATGTAAAAGAAACTTCTGTATTTTAGAATCAATGAAATATGTCATTAGTTATTAAGAAATATTTATTGACTATACTCAATATTTTGTAATAACCTATAATGGAAAATAATCTGAAAAGGAATATATATGTAATATGTATATATGTATGTATGTAAATATATATCTGAATCACTGTGCTGTACACCTGAAACTAACATGATGTTGTAAATCAACTATACCTCAATAAATAAAATAAAAAATAAAGCAAGAAAAAATATTTATTGAGGACTTTCTATTGTCTGTAGTTCAGTATTAAGAACTATTAGATATATAAAAATACCTAGGACAGTCCCTGACCTTGGGGGATTTCAAACCCAGTTAAAAAAGAAAACACACATGTGAAAAATTAAATAATGATATGAATTAAGTAATGATATGAAAACCTCAGATAAAATACATTACAAAAGCATATAACTCTGGTTGAAGTTTAATTTCTAAAAAGTAATTCTTCCTACCTTAAAAAGTAAAAGCTTTAAATTTGGGAGTTAGAAAAGAGAGAATCAGAGTACATTTATATTCAAATGCCACAGGTGGTTGTTTTATTTTATCTTTGTGAAATGTCTATTTTAATGTTGAACATTAGCAATCCTCTTCAAGTACTACTGGGCACATACTAATTACAGATATTAACTCTTACATATACCTCTACTGAACACATAATAAATACTGTAGTAAGAAACAAGGGTAAGAAATTGTAAGACTTTAGTTCAGAAAATTTCAAATGAATTGTTCAGTGGTCCACGTTCAATCTTCAGTTTATCTGTACTCTCTCACAAGCTAATTAGGAAAAGAGATCAACAAAAACATCTTGCCCACATAGGAAGCAGCTACTCTATGTAAGATTCAACATAGTCATGGCTTACAATAAACAGAGACTCAAACATTTATTAAGAATGCTAAAAAGTGCAAATTGCATCATCAAAATTTTATTATGAAATACAAGTGAGGGTGTGTAAACTTCTTTGTAATCAGTAGAAATTACTTCTATCCAAACTGTATTTTTTTTACCAACTGCTAATAAAACACTGTTTGGGGCTGACTTAAAATACCTACATTATGCTTGCCAAGTCACTTCTGATTATAATTTGGTTTCCGATATTACTGATACCAAAAAGAGAATACCCTAGATGATAGATATATATTTTTTAAAACCTGGGAACTAAAAATATATATTTCTCCTCCTACCATAAATCAATACCAGAATGACAATGTATTAAACTACAACGTTTCTCAGACTTCTGTAGTAAGAATCACCCGGAGTGTGAGTTTAAAATATAGATCCCCAGACCCCCTCTTCTGGAGAATATGATTCTCTGGGACAGGGAATTTGTATTTTGGCAAATTCCCCAGCTAATTATTGTCAGAGAATGTGTGGAAAAAAACACTAAGGGAATACCTTTCCAGTACCTTGGTTACTTTTTTTTAAATAAATAAATTTATATACAAAAAGAAGCATTAACATATATAAAAGCACTGGGATTTGTAGCACTTAAAACCAGTTGATTTGGAGGAGCATAAATCAGACATATCAAGTAAAAAAACCAATATTTGTCATTTTAAAGATCCATTTATCTTTTATAGTTAAGAAACTATATGACAAACCTTTTTAAGTATTTAGCAATGTACTTCTCTGCTCTTTTTTTTAAAATGTTTATTTATTTAGTTATTTTCTTATTAGTCATCCATTTTATACACATCAGGGTATACATGTCAATCCCAATCTCCCAATTCATCACACCACCACCCCCACCCCCGCTGCTTTCCCCCCTTGGTGTTCATACGTTTGTTCTTTACATCTGTATCTCAATTTCTGCTCTGCAAACCGGTTCACCTGTACCATTTTCTAAGTTCAACATACATGCGTTAATACATGACATTTGTTTTTCTCTTTCTGACTTACTTCACTCTGTATGATACTCTCTAGATCCATCCACATCACTACAAATGACCCAATTTCATTCCTTTTCATGGCTGAGTAATATTCCTTTGTATATATGTACCACATCTTCTTCATCCATTCATCTGTCGATGGGCATTTAGGTTGCTTCCATGACCTGGCTATTGTAAATAGGGCTGCAATGAACATTGATATATTTTGGAGATTAATCCTTTGGCTGATGATTCATTTGCAAATATTTTCTCCCATTCTGAGGGTTGTCTTTTTGTCTTGTTTACGGTTTCCTTTGCTGTGCAAAAGCTATGAAGTTTCATTAGGTCCCATTTGTTTATTTTTGTTTTTATTTCCATTAATCTAGGAGGTGGATCAAAAAATATCTTGCTGTGATTTATGTCAGAGTGTTCTTCCTATGTTTTCTTCTAAGAGTTTTACACTGCCCAGTCTTACATTTAGGTCTCTAATCCATTTTGAGTTTATTTTTGTGTATGGGGTTAGGGAGTGTTCAAATTTCATTCTTTTAGAAGTAGCTGTCCAGTTTTCCCAGCACCAATTATTGAAGAGGTTGTCTTTTCTCCATTGTATATCCTTGCCTCCTTTGTCATAGATTAGTTGACCATAGGTGCGTGGGGTAAGAGTGGACATCCTTGTCTTGTTCCTGATCTTAGAGGAAATGCTTTCAGTTTTTCACCATTGAGAAAGATGTTTGCTGTGGGTTTGTCGTATATGGCCTTTATTAGGTTGAAGTAGATTCCCTCTATGCCCACTTCCTGGAGGGTTTTTATCATAAATCGATGTTGAATTTTGTCAAAAGCTTTTTCTGCATATATTGAGATGATCATATGGTTTTTATTCTTCAATATGTTAATATGGTGTATCACATCGATTGATTTGTGTATATTGAAGATCCTTGCATCCCTGGGATAAAATCCCACTAGATCATTGTGTATGATCGTTTTAATGTGTTGTTGGATTCTGTTTGCTAGTATTTTGTTGAGGATTTCTGCACCTATATTCATCAGTGATAGTGGTCTGTAATTTTCTTTTTTTGTAGTATATTTATCTGGTTTTGGTATCAGGGTGATGGTGGCCTCATAGAACGAGTTTGGGAGTTTTCCTTCCTTTGCAATTTTTTGGAAGAGTGTGAGAAGGATGGGTGTTAGCTCTTCTCTAAATGTTTGATAGAACTCACCTGTGAAGCCGTCTGATCCTGGACTTTTGTTTGTTGGAAGATTTTTCATCACAGTTTCAATTTCATTACTTGTGATTTGTCTGTTCATATATTCTATTTCTTCCTGGTTCAGTCTTGGAAGGTTATACCTTCTTAAGAATTTGTCCAATTCTTCCAGGTTGTCCATTTTATTGGCATAGAGTT
>NC_041218.1:89631889-89633805 GCF_002837175.3 Physeter macrocephalus
TGATAACTTCAGTGATCTCTTGGTTATTTAGTAACGTATTGTTTAGCCTCCATGTGTTTGTGTTCTTTACGTTTTTTTCCCTGTAATTCATTTCTAATCTCATAGCGTTGTGGTCAGAAAAGATGCTTGATATGGTTTCAATTCTCTTAAATTTACTGAGGCTTGATTTGTGACCCAAGATGTGATCTATCCTAGAGAATATTCCATGCACACTTGAGAAGAAAGTGTAATCTGCTGTTTTTGGATGGAAAGTCCTATAAATATCAATTAAGTCTATCTGGTCTATTGTGTCATTTAAAGCTTCTGTTTCCTTATTTATTTTCATTATGGATGATCAGTCCATTGGTGTAAATGAGGTGTTAAAGTCCCCCACTATTATTGTGTTATTGTCTATTTCCTGTTTTATAGCTGTTAGCAGTTGCCTTATGTATTGAAGTGCTCCCATGTTGGGTGCATATATATTTATAATTGTTATATCTTCTTCTTGGATTGATCCCTTCATCATTATGTAGCGTCCTTCCTTGTCTCTTGTAACATTCTTTATTTTAAAGTCTATTTTATATATGAGTATTGCTACTCCAGCTTTCTTTTGATTTCCATTTGCACAGAATATCTTTTTCCATCCCCTCACTTTCAGTCTGTATGTGTCCCTAGGTCTGAAGTGGGTCTCCTGTAGACAGCATATAGATGGGTCTTGTTTTTGTATCCATTCAGCAAGCCTGTGTCTTTTTGTTGGAGCATTTAATCCATTCACGTTTAAGGTAATTATTGATATGTATGTTCCTATGACTATTTTCTTAATTGTTTTGGGTTTGTTTTTGTAGGTCCTTTTCTCTTGTATTTCCCACTTAGAAAAGTTCCTTTAGCATTTGTTGTAGAGCTGGTTTGGTGGTGCTGAATTCTCTTAGCTTTTGCTTGTCTATAGAGCTTTTGATTTCTCCATTGAAACTGAATGAGGTCTCTGCTGGGTAGAGTAATCTTGGTTGTAGGTTCTTCCCTTTCATCACTTTAAGTATATCATGCCACTCCCTTCTGGCTTGTAGAGTTTCTGCTCAGAAATCAGCTGTTAATGTTGGCATGTTCCTCCTTGGGTTTGTCCTGTATTTGACTCTCTGTGCTTCCTGGACT
Organism: Physeter macrocephalus; assembly: GCF_002837175.3. Lineage (NCBI taxonomy): Eukaryota > Metazoa > Chordata > Mammalia > Artiodactyla > Physeteridae > Physeter > Physeter macrocephalus. The sequence goes on from NC_041218.1 coordinate 89,633,018, forward strand.
TGAGTGACTGTTCCTTTTCCATGTTCGGGAATTTTTTGGCTATTATCTCTTTAAATATTTTTTCAGCCCCTCTGTCTCTCTCTTCTCCTTCTGGAACCCCTATAATGTGAATGTTGGCACATTTAATGTTGTCCCAGGGGCCTCTTAGGCTGTCCTCATTTGTTTTCATTCTTTTTTCTTTATTCTGTTTTGTAGCAGTGAATTCCACCATTCTGTCATCCAGGTCACTTATCAGTTCTTCTGCCTCAGTTATTCTGCTATTGATTCTTTCTACTCTAGTTTTCATTTCAGTTATTGTTTTGTTCATCTCTGTTTGTTTGTTCTTTAATTCTTCTAGATCTTTGTTAAACATTTCTTGCATCTGCTTGATCTTTGCCTCCATTTTTTTCCCGTGTCCTGGGTCATCTTCACTATCATTATTCTGAATTCTTTTTCTGGAAGATTGCCTAGCTCCATTTCATTTAGTTGTTTTTCTGGGGTTTTATCTTCTTCCTTCATCTGGTACATAGCCCTCTGCCTTTTCATCTTGTGTATCTTTCTGTGAATGTGGGTTTTGTTCCACAGGCTGCAGGATTGTAGTTCTTCTTGCTTCTACTGTCTGCCTTCTGGTGGATGAGGCTATCTAAGAGACTCGTGCAAGTTTCCTGATGGGAGGGACCGATGGTGGGTAGAGCTGGCTGTTGCTCTGGTGGGCAGAGCTCAGTAAAACTTTAATTCGCTTGTCTCATGATGGGTGGGGCTGGGTTCCCTCCCTGTTGGTTGTTTGGCCTGAGGAGACCCAACACTGG
>NC_041218.1:89634059-89652200 GCF_002837175.3 Physeter macrocephalus
AACTTCTGCTGCCAGTGTCCTTGTCCCTTGGTGAGCCACAGCTGCCCCCTGCCTCTGCAGGAGACCCTCCAACACTAGCAGGTAGGTCTGGTTCAGTCTCCTATGGGGTCACTGCTCCTTCCCCTGGGTCCCGATGCACACACTACTTTGTGCATGCCCTCCAAGAGTTGAGTCTCTGTTTCCCCCAGTCTTGTCGAAGTCCTGCAATCAAATCCCACTAGGCTTCAAAGTCTGATTCTCTAGGAATTCCTCCTCCCGTTGCCGGACCCCCAGGTTGGGAAGCCTGACGTGTGGCTCAGAACCTTCACTCCAATGGGTGGACTTCTGTGGTATAAGTGTTCTCCAGTTTGTGAGTCACCCACCCAGAAGTTATGGGATTTGATTTTATTGTGATAGCACCCTTCCTACCACCTCATTGCAGCTTGTCCTTTGTCTTTGCATGTGGGGTATTTTTTCGGTGAGTTCCAATGTCTTCCTGTCGATGACTATTCAGCAGTTAGTTGTGATTCCAGTGTTTTCGAAAGAGGGAGTGAGAGCATGTCCTTCTACTCCGCCATCTTGAACCAACGTCCAGTTCCTTGGTTATTTATCAGCATCTTCCCATTTTGTTTTTGGTTTGGGGAGTCCCTGATTTGAGGTTGATCACCTCTGAAGACTCTGGACTTCCTGCAAAGTTGAGGACTATATCCAGGACTCTGCACGCTCATAACAACGCTTTTCAGGAAATTATTACTAACCTTATTTAATGGGTGGGAAAATTAAGTCTCAGATTCACTTGGCCCATACCATGTATTTTGAGGGCACCCCCCCAAAAATACTTACATTATTTATCAGAAGAGAATACAATTTGATATCCCAGGAACAGTGAGGCCATAAGCCATCAAATATCATTTTAAAACAGGTTAAATGAATAACTATCTACTTGGAAATAGGCAGTTCTGTATTGCTGGCATAGATTTAATTTGTGTTCTTTCAAAAAAGTAATTCTTGTTTTAAATGAAGAAGTTATGGCAAGAATTTAAATTACCCTAACAAGTGCCAACATGAGTAAGATAAAGCATGCCAAAAGAGAGAGTCAGAGCTTACTATTAAACTAAAGAAAAAGACAACATTGTACATCAGATACAGCTGGTGCTCCGTATCCCTGGATTTTGCTTCCATGGTGGGTTGAATCTCTGGATGAAGAAACCACAGATACAGAGGGTCTGCTGTACCATGCCGTTTCACATAAGGGACTTGAGTATACGTGGGAGGTCCTAGAACCAATAACCCCCACCCTCCCAGGATACAGAATTCAAAGGGCATTTTCTGTGAATTCTATGTATAAGTCCTTGAACCGACTGTGGAGGAATCACGAAGAAATAAGAATTTGTCCTTATCCAATCTAATCTAATAGAAAAGGCAAGAAATTAACTCAAATAAATATAGAGTAAAATATAGTCAGCATTATAATAGAGTTACAAGCAAAATGTGACAATACGCATCACTTCTGTTGCTGATGTCTTAGAAGCTTTACAGAAGATTTTTTAAGAATGCCAGCTTGAAGAAAGAATGGGAATTTAACAATTGAATTTGAGAGAATAAAGCGTTCTAGGCTAAGGGAAAAGCATGGAGAAAGAGAGAAAGTCATGGAATGTTTAGGGAATTGTGGGAAGTACTGCCAATTTGTGCCCATCAGGAGGTGCAGGCTATGGGAGACAAGAGAAGATGATAAACAGCAAGATTTGGAAGAACCTTGAAACCAATGCCAAAGGGCTGGCATTTAGAAGGAAGTCTTAGGATATCCAAGTTTTGAGCACTTGTGCCTTAGTAAGATTCACTGGACAACAATGTGCAAGATGGACTGGATGGGAAATAGGCTGGAGGTGAACAGACCAGTTAGGAAGCTACTGCAATCATCTTAGCAAGAGGTACTGGAAGGAAAGGGTTCAAGTGTGAAAAACTTTCTGAGGGAGAAAATGATGGGATTAAATGTCAACCACCTGGGTGGGATGAATCTCACGTTTGCAGCCTGAGTAACCCAGAGGAGTGGTCCCCAACCGTCTTGGCACCAGGGACTGGTTTCGTGGAAGACACGGGGTGCGGGGGGGGGACGGTTCAGGCAGTATGCAAGTGATGGGGAGTGATGGGGAGCAGCAGAGAAAGCTTCGCTCCTCGCCCACTGCTCACCTCCTGCTGTGCAGACTGGTTCCTAACAGGCCGCTATCGGTCTGCGGACTGGGGGGGTTGGGGATCCCTGACCCAGAGGATAGGCAGAGAGAGTATATAATCAGTGATGTGATATAAATCCTTGACATTCAACTGTGTATTAATAAGGGAGAAGAAAAGGTAGTGGTAAATTTTGGAGTATGCAGGTTTTATGGGATTTTGTTGTCTGAGTAGAAGGTTGGAATAGAACACGATTCAAGATGAATTCCAGCTCTATTTCACCTGACTGCCCATAGAATAGCTGTTTCTGAACTGCCTTTGACCTTGTTCCATTGGCCTACTCGTCCATTCAAGAAATATTTAGTAAATGCTTACTGTGTGTGCAGAGACTGTACTAGACAACTGGGGCAAATCAGTGAACAAAACAGAAATGCATTCTTGCCTTCAAGGAACTTGCATTTCAGCAGGAACAGTCACACAATAAATAACATACATAATTAAATAAATGAAGTATATCATGTGTTAGAAGTGAACAAAGGGCTATGGGGGAAAAAAGAGACGACTAAGAAAGATGAGGAGCAGTGATTGTAAGGCAAGGGTAGGGGAATAGTCTATATTGAGAGATGTCACAAGTCACAGACTTTGAACCGTAGTTCAGAGTTTATCTAAGGATGCTGTTGGGACATTGCTCACTACATTTCCCTGTTTCCTCTTAATGAAAGCATAGAAGAGATTCAGTAGGTTTCTATAGAGTTCTGACTTCTTACCACCATGAATCAGCTAACTGATCACATTTTCCTCTTGGCACTAGTGGCTAGACAACTAAAAGCTAAATCTCTAATCTGTGGTCTTCTTCTAAACCATGTATGGAGCCTCATAGCATTTTTTTGTACCTGTTTTCATCTTATTTTCTGAATATCATTTTCCTATTGCCTTGATTTCTTCACATACTTTTATCTTATTGTGTATTTTAATCAGCTAAAATCCAATTTAGGTTTCCTGAGGTATAAATAAATATGCCAAAAAAACCTGCTAAAATTACTTTTTTTTTTAAATAGTTTTGGCCTCTTTTGACACCAAAATGAGAGGCTTTAATTAAGGTTAAATCTGTTAAAATAATACGTTTAAATAGTGACTGTATATGTAACCTCATGAGAGGTATATTTGTAACCTAGCAGGACCCTATGGGGCCTTCCCAGGACAGACGATCCCATGTCCTACACCTGCCTCTTACCTGTAGGAAAACTTTAGCCTCCTAGGCCTTCCCTGAGTGCCAAAGCATAAATTTAATCAGAGAAGTAAGAAAATGAGGAAACAAAGGCAAACAGCCAAGCAAGACAAAATTATAATAGTTTAGTCAAGGACCTTTAGTTCCTCCTCAAGGTCCATAGATAATATTCTGAGCCATGTCCTCTGAGCTGCTGTGCAGATACTGAAACCCCCACCAGGTGGTTAACTGTATGCTGCCCACAAACACCCTGACCCCAGACCAGTTGGAACCAGAGGTTGATAATATCGACTCCTGATTACCTCGCCATCAACCAATCAGAAGAATGTCCATGAGCTGATCACGTACCCCACAACCCTCTCCCTCACCCTGTCTTTAAAAAACCTTTCCCTGAAAGCCACTGGGGAGTTCACGTCTTTTGAGGACTAGCTGCCTAGACTCCTTGTTTGGTGCCCTGATATAAACACTGTACTTCCCTTCACCACAAGCTGGTGTCCATAGATTGGCTTTACTGTGTGCAGGTGAGTGGACCCAAGTTTGCTTTGATAACACATTTGCCTTCTGTACCAGTCACAGACATTTTGGGTACTTACATGAAATTCACACAGCCTGTGCCAGCAGGTGGAGCAATCCAGACGAAGCTGAGGTTGGTTGTGGGCAGATGACTCACATGAGAGGCCACCACACTGCACATAAACTGGTTACCAAACTGGTGGTCAGACATGATCCCTGACAAACAGAAAGGAAGGGAAGTTGTTATAAAAACAATAAAACAAAGTCCTTATGATGGCATAATAATTTTTCTGGACATTTTTCTTTTATGTTAAGATTCAACATGCTGTTTGGCTTCCCCATAAGTTATGCAATTTTTCCACTTCCTATTGTCAGAAGGAAATGAATCGTTTAAAACATTATTGTTAAGGAGCAATCTACTAAATTATTGCTATAGTATTTGCTTCATTTTGATTTTGTTGACTGGTCTTTGCCCATCAACAAAGACCACCAGGAACACGGTATAACAAGGTTGGATTTATTGGAAGTGTTTGCAGCAATGGAGACCAAATACTATTGGGAACTTGGAGGTATCTCAGTATGAGGATGTTAGGAGGAGCTTGTTAAAATATTTGGGCTTGTGTTAGGTTATTTTAGAGAGTAGGGTGAGCAAGCTGGCCCAGGAATTTCCCGATTGTAGTACTGAAAGTCCTGCATCCTGGGGACCCCCTCAGTCTTGTTGGGGAGGTTCCAGGTAAAGGTGGTTTTGCTTCTGGATTTGTACTATCAGAAAGTGGGAGCAATTTTATCACTGAGTATCTTAATTTTTATCTATGAGACATGAGGAATGGAGTAGGGCTAAAGCTGAGATCAATAAAAAAGCAGCGGCAGTCACGTTAGCATGGAGAGGGGATGTTGGTCATTTTTGTGGTTTGCACCATGTTCTTGCTTTTGTCTGTGTTCAGGCATGATTACAAGGTGATCTTGTTTTTGTCTCAAACCACAACTGTCTCAGAGTGGATGACCTATGAAAGTGCTCATGTTCAACACGAGAACATCATGGCCTAGCTGAGTACCAAGTCAGCTCCCAGCTGAGCTATCAGGAGATGCTTTTTTTCTTTTTTAATAAGGTGATTCTCTTATATTTACCTCAGATATAAAATATTAATAGATAACACTAAGAAAATGAATAACTTGATTTTTTAAAATAGGCAAAAGATCTCACCAAAAAAGATATATAGATAGCAAATAAGCACACGAAAAGATGTTCAACATCATATGTCATTAGAGAATTGCAAATTAAAACAATGAAATGCCACTACACACCTAATATTCAACCAAAGTCCAAAACACTGACAATTCCAAACGCTGGTAAGGATGTGGAACTACAGTAACTCTTATTCATTGCTGGTGAGAATGCAAAATGGAATAGCCATTTTGGAAGACAGTTTAGTGTTTTCTTACAAAAATAAACATATTCTTACCACATAATCCAGAAATCACACTCCCTGGTATTCACTCAAATAAACTGAAAATTTATGTCCACTCAAAAACATGCATATGGATGTATATAGCAGTTTTATTTATAACTTTCAAAACTTGGAAACAACCAAGATATCCTTTATTAAGTGAATGGATAAACTGGTACATCCAAACAACAGAATATTTTTCAGAGTTAAAAGGAAATGAGCTATCAAGCCATGAAAAGACATGAATAAATAAGTGCATAGTACTATATGAAAGAACTACATGCTGTATGATTCCAACTATGTGACATTCTAGAAAAGGTAAAATTATGGAGACAGTGGTTGCCAGGGGTTAGGAGGGAAGGAGGGAGGTATGAATAGGCAGAGCACAGAGGATTTGTAGGTCAGTGAAACTATTCTTTATAATATTGCAATGGTGAATACACAACACCAAGAATGAAACCTAATGTAAAGTATGGACTTTGAGTGACAATGATGTGTCAGTGTAGGTTCATCTGCTGTAACAAAGATATCACTGTGGTGCAGGATGCCTGGGAGGTTGGGGGGGGTGGTATATGGAAAAAAGTTTTACTCAATCTTGCTGTGACCTAAAACTGCTCTAAAAATAAAGTTTATTAATTAAAAAAAAAGATTGTCAGGAGTGGGCAGTTAAATAAAAAATTAATTTGTTGGCTTTGTGAACTTGGGCAAATGGCTTACTCACTCTGAGATCCAGTTTTCCTGTCTTTAAAATGAAAACACATGTCCACTCCATCCTAAAGTTATTGTGAGAATTAAATGACTCAATACATATGGCAGCATCTGGTACAGTACCCCTGTATTTGGATAGGTGCCCTGCCTACATGTCATCGCAGCAGTTCACACATTGCTCCATCATACCCTGGACCATCTCTCCAGGGAGTCTATGAGGGACTAGGTCTTTAATCTTTATATTTCAAGCGACTATCACAATCTCTGGCACATCATAGATACTCAAGAAATATTTTCTAAATAAATACAAGAATAATTTAACTATAAAAATAAAAGACAATATAAACTATATACGTTACATCAACTAATGAAATAGAATCTTCTAGAATAGCAAGTTGTTCAGAATAGGTCATACTGGCCAAAGAAATAGAAGAACAAGTCTATATTTTGACATATCCTAATGGTGTTACTTTTCTCAAGTATATATATATATATATATATATATATATATATACAGGTATTTTTTAATCTGTATCTTGAGACAAAAGGATCAAAGTCATCAAGCCAGAGAAACCACAAGGTTAGAGAGGATGACAGACTCCAGACTCCCAAGAAAATCAGAGTGCTGAAGGAGACTCAGCAACCGTGACTCAAGAATTGCCACTCCCCTCTGGTCGGGCATAAAGCAGGGATCCAGTGTATGGAAAATGATACATATGCAGGAGTCAGCCTGGCCAAAAAGGAAAGCAAAATTCCAGCCACAATCATGTGGGAATGGAAATGAATCAAACAAAATAACGTTTCAGGGTCTCAGAGTCTTGGTAACAGAATTCATGTTCAAATATCTCCTCACTCCTCAAAGCTCCTCTTAGAAAGTGCGTCATGTCTAGACTGCATATTACTTGACAGAATTTTATAAGGTAGCTATAGAGTTGCAACTGCCTCATGCCCTACCCTGGGTAAATACCCTACAGGACGACATTCTTGCAATCCAACTGTCTAGCATAGCAGTTCTCCAACTTGGCTACACAGAAGCATCACCTGAAGAGATTGAATAGGGCTTTCCTGGTGGCACAGTTGTTGAGAGTCCGCCTGCCGATGCAGGGGACGCGGGTTCGTGCCCTGGTCCTGGAAGATCCCACATGCCGCAGAGCGGCTGGGCCCGTGAGCCATGGCCACTGAGCCTGCACGTCCGGAGCCTGTGCTCCGCAACGGGAGAGGCCACAACAGTGAGAGGCCCGCGTACCGCAAAAAAAAAAAAAAAAAAAAAAAAAGAGATTGAATAAATACTGGTTCCCAGACATTCTGAGTGAACCAGCAGAAAAAAACAGTATTTACAGAATCCCTGTGTTGCATCAAACATTGGGTTAGGCCCTATGGAGGTACACAGAAGAAATATAGGACATTGTCCCTACCTTGAAATGACTTCAGCTGGGACAAGAAAACTGGAATAAACTAACATTATAAACAGAACAACTAGAAAATAAGTAAGTGCTAACTGGGTGGTATTTGCGAAAAATACAAAAGAGGAGAGAAAGAGTGATTAATGTGGACAATTATAATAATGACAACTAATGTTTATTGAGCACTTACTATGGCCTGACACTATTCTAAGCGTTTCATGAATATTTACTTGTTTAAGGCTCTTAACAATCCTATGCAGTAGGAGCTGTTATTTTCTCTATTTTACCCATGAGGAAACGAATATGATGAAGATAAAAACTCACTTACAGTTATACAGCCAGGGCAGTATAGCCTGGATTCAAACAAGCATCCTTGTTGCACAGTCAGAAATGGCACTGTAGACAACAAGGTCCTACTGTACAGGGAACTATATTCAATATCTTATAGTAAACTATAATAGAAAAAGAAAAAAATGACTTTGCTGAAGAGGGAGATTGGAATTGAGTTTTGAGGGAAAAACTAAGATTTCCCATATTTGTTTTTATGTACATGAGGCAGGAGAGTATAAGCACGAGATCGTACCCTCAGCTCTGTCACCCGCTGCTGCATGACCTTGGTCAGGGTGCTCCCTCTCAAGCTTCAGTTCCAACATCTATAAACTGCTGGTCCATGATCTCTAAGACTCCTTTCAGTGCCTTAGCTCTCTGAGTACAATTTAAATGAACAGAAGAAAGATGGGAGGACAGCTCACAAAGGCAGACATAATGAGCAGAGGTACGCATATAAAATGAGAACGACGAGGAGAGCAGTCAGCATCAGCTTCCAGCGTTCTGTGAAACACAATTTATTGCATCTGCCACAGTGATCTTCTTAATGGCTTTTGTGTCATGAAAGACATATACCATCTAATATATGTGATTTGGAAACCTATTCTTGGATAACTTTAATTTGAATTTGATAATGAATTTAAATTTATGATGGTGCTTTCCCTTGCTGCATGCTGGATAATAGGATATATACATTGAGTTTTAATATTACTTGAAAAAGGGAAAATCAGATCTATGATAAAAGAATTTAATTACACTATGTATCTCAGGGAGATATATACATATAAAATATATATGTGTGTAGTGTAGCTATAATAAAGATTTTATTTTCATTGTTGTAGCTATGTGTAAACTTTCATACAAAAATTTTTTTCTGTGGAATTTCTTACCCTGAAAAAGAAGCTATTCTTTTCCAAGAGAACTGGACTATGAGAGAAAGAAAGCACTTCAAGAAGTATGGCTCTCTTTGTCTAACTTTGCATGAAAAAGTAAAGGGTATCCTTCAATCTGTGAGGTTCTATGAGACCGATAACTGTCCTGTTAGATTTTAAAGCATTTATGTTATAGATACATTTCCTTTTGAATATTGTGTACACACAATATTTGAAAAATAGGAATATTGACAATCTAGCTATAATTTCTGTATCAAGAAATAACCAAGGTAACTTTTTAATATAACTCTTCCTTTGACAAAGTATGAGTGTTTTAAATTCATTAAATTCTTCAAACCATTGGATATCTAATTTAAAATTATCTAGCATCTGTCTTCTTAATCAAAGTTGTGGTTAAAGAATAGGAATCTATGCCAGAGTTTCCTTTATCCACATTATACTTCTGCAAGATTAGGCTCACGATGTCTTTAATTGTTTTAAAGTTGCTTCCATGATCCCTTTTAAGACAGTGATACTCATTTCTGTGCCTTCCGGGATGTCATTTTCCTTGACAAGTCTTCAGTTATTTTAAGTTTGTGACTAAACCTTGTATGAACTCCATTTTCCCTCAGGAATACTCTTCTATGCTTTTAATGTGCATACCTTGAGTCTTCAGAACTTTAACTAGAATTTCTATGATTCCCCCATTTTGAAAATAAAATGTACACATCCTCATAAAAATGTAGGCTATTTGCTTCCAAGAAACACCCTAAAGATGTTATTACCAAAAATAACCAATGTACTAGGAAAATTACACATTCATGTTGGGTTTATTCTATATTTTATAGATTAAAGACGTGGATTACTCAAATCAGTTCAGTTTGTAATTTGCCATAGTTAGTGTTAAAGTAGGTAGAGGCATGTCCATTTTTTTCATGTGATTCAAGAACTAAGACATCTGTGGATGTGATATCACTAAATAAAGGGAAAGTACATTAAGATGATAGATTTTTGGTTTGTGATAAATGTAACCTTCATATATAAAAATTATGAAATCTTAAATATTTTATTGTTTTAAAACACTTTCAGAAAGCATGGCAGAATATTTTGTCAGGAAGTTTATTAAATTCATTAACTTATGTCTGTATAAAAAATGTAAGAACAGACAAATATTTAAGATGATTTCTGTTTCCTTTTATTTTCATCATTTTCTCTTTGTTTCAAAGGGATATCTAAAGCCTTACATCAGTTAATAAAAAGTTGACTGTCCTGAAAATGTAGTCTGGAAAGTTAGTGTTATATTTTAAGTGAAGAGAGAAAGTGAATTATGGAGTTCCTTTATGTCATTCTTTAATCTTTTCATTTGATTCAAATACGAATAACTGTTTACTTGCAGAATTTGACTTGTCTATTATTTGCCTTCTTTGCTAGGTCAATGTACACAAATATTTCAACAAAGCTAAACATGATTTTATACGCTGAAAAGTAATCATCGAACTTCCTGAAAACATACTTATTGCAGCTTATCTGTGAAGTACCAGTCTGATGAAAATGGATATGAAAATAATAGCTTTCAAGTAGTGATACAAGTTAATGAAAAGTATGGGCACCCACACTCACACATATGCACTGGGTATATTTAACTTTTAAAGCATTGATTTGAAGGCATTTGGTTTCAGATTTAGGTCTAGAAGGAAAAAAGTACAAAAACCTTTAAAAATCTTTCTGGAATTGTATGTCTATGGGTATACATTAGAAATGTATGAGGATCCATGCTATTCCCATACAACTTGTTGGTTATACACAAAGAGCTTATTCTGAGTCAACCTGATTCTTTCCTCACTCATGCAGTTACAAAGGTGAGAATTCTTGCTTTAGCCTTCCCTCTCCATCCCTATTCCAGCACTACTATTTATCAAATGCCCTCTCTGTGCCAGGTGTTTTCCCCATGTTATTACCTTACTACTATTATAGAGGCAATAGAGGGGAAAGGTTGAGAGCACAGACCCTGGAGGCAGTCTGCCTGGTAGACAGGTAGATCTTTGCTCTACTACCAAGGAATTGTGGAATTTGGGGCAGGTTATTGAAACACTGTTCCTCACTTTCCTCTCCAGGAAAATGGAGATGATAATAATAGGGTGGCTCTGAAGATGAGATGAATATATGCACACAGTTAGCACTATATGTGTTAGCTGTTACTATCATTCCCACTTCCGAGATAAATGAGAATTATCAAGAAACGGTGGATTTAAGTGACTTTCCAACACTTAAACAAGTATTGATAACAGAGCTAGTGAACAGCACTGGAACACAGATCCATCTTCTATCTTACACTGTCCACTGGCTTCCTCCCTCCTTGTGTCCATAAGAGGTAGTACCTCAATTCCAGGACAGACCCCTGGGTCGATCCAACCTAAATCCAAATCCAGTGATGAAATGCAAACCATCTGAGAGTGAGCATGAAGAGGGCCCCTGCTCTACGAACAAGCTCAGGTGCTGTCCTCTCCCCCTTCCAACCCTCTCTCTCCAAAGATGTTAATTTCTTATCAGACAGTTTTTGGATAACCTTTGTCCTCTTGCTAGACACATCCCTGAGTTCGGTACAGACGTGAGTGAGACATCTTTAGGTCAAAAGTGCTCCCCTAAGGGGCAAAGCCATCCAGTTACACTTAGGTCTATGTGGCCACTGAGTTTGACAGAGCAGCATCCTTTCCAAAGAGCTATGTAAAGTCTGCACTGTGTTTAACTGAAGCACTCTGATCCACTGTTTCAAAGCATATCTCTGCTGCCTTTCCTCCTAACACTGCATACTCTGCCTTCCCTCTTAAAAGTTGCTTGGTGGTAGATAATCTCCATGCATTGTCTGCCCCCAGCCTTTCCAAACTAACTGCACCATGCTGGCTATGTGTCCAGAACTATAGTCCCCTCCTTTTCACTGCTGCACTTGACTGAATCTGGATTTCCCCACACTTGGTCCTCACTTCATATTGCATTCTTTTATATTCAAGTCTCATGAGCATGGGTCTAGTAGGTGGAAACTAAGTCACATGCCTTCACCCTAGAAAGGAAGTATGAAAATTCTATTTTGGGATGGTGGTACTATCAGTATGGGAAACTGTATAGAAATGGTGGCCAATCATAGATGGCTTATGTCTACTTCAGAGGGCAATTTCAAAGTCTACGAAGTTCTGGATTTCTTGATCCAAAAATAGCTAAAATAACTGATAGTCTTAAAAGACCACAGCTTTTAGGACTATTTCTATGAACCTATACATTGAGTTCTTTACCATTGACCCTGAACAGGCTTTCTGTCACAGGAAAAGTACTGCTCATAGCAGTCAATCTATTTGATGGACAGGAGCAAAAGCTCCCCACATACCCTTCCTGCACAGCCTAATAGATTTCCCCAAAAGTCACACAAGGAGAGAAGATGTGCCTCTGGTTTCTGACTACAGATGGTGTAAATCTGGAATAAATGACAGAGTTCCTGCTAAAGGAGGAACATCAATGAGCCAGCATAATATTTATTATCTCAGCTAAAGTACACTACCTACTTGGAGTTTTGGAGTCACTCCAATCAATCATCAAATCTTTCTGATGTTACCTCAAAATTTTTTCAACTGTGTCCCCTCTTGCCTACCCTTCCCACCATGGCTTTATTTCAGGCTTTCATTATCTCTTTTTTTGACCAGTGCCAATAGCTCCCAAATTGGTCTCTGTATTCAGTTTTGCCTCCTCAGGTTAATTCTCAGTACAGGTATCTTTCTAAAATGCAAATCTGATTTTATCATTCTACTGATTTAAATCCTTCAGTGCAATCCAAACTTGACAAAATTAGTCCTAAGTACTTCAACATGAAATTCTGTCCTCTGTCTAACTGGGCTCATCTATCATGACCCTTACTCAAACTTCATACTCTATGAAAACCAAACTGGATCTAGTTATATGTACTTATCTCTGGCTTTGCTCCTGTTCTTTCTGCCTAGACCAGGGGTCAGCAAACTATGACCCACTGGTCAGATCTGGACTATGGCCTGTTTTTGTACAACCACTGAACTAAGAATAGTTTTACATTTTGAAAAGTTGTAAAAAAAAATGAAAAATATGCAAAAGAGACCTACCGTTATAACCTGAAAAGCCTAAAATGCTAACTACCTGGCCATTTATAGAAAAAGTTTGTTGACCCTTGACCTAAAGTGCCCTTTCTTCCTCTGGCTTGGCTAAACCATTACTTTTCACTTAATACACACAAGATCATAAACCATCTCCTCCACGAAATTTTCCTGTACAACTCCTCCTGTATCCAAGGTTAATGTTAGGAACATTTGCCTGTTCTCATAATACCCAGAGAACAGTACTGTTACTGAAGTACTCATTGCATTACAGAGAGTTATCTGTCTTCCCCATTAGACAATTTAGTTATATTATGAATTATTTTATCTACAAAAATTTATCATACGCGCATAATAAATGTTAATGGAATGAACTGTTGCTGCATAAAGGCATTGCAATTGACATCATACGGTATTACAGTAATTTAAATGACAGGAGCTCTCCGTGGTACTGGAGAGACTCTGCCTACAGCTTCTTCCCATACAATGCCCAGAACCTTTATGTTTTGTGTTTCTCAGTTACCTTCACCAGCCTCTATCACGACTTCATGACTTTTTCTGCTACTTTCTAGTCAACTTTCCATAGAATCCTAACTAACTCTTGTCCAACTCTATTCTGCTCCAGTTAACTGTACCTACCTTTTTGGTCAGGGCATTTCGTGTGCTCCAGATAGCCATATACTCACACACAATTTCTAGCCTCTTTGCAGTTCAAGGGCCCATGTGAATAATTTTGACCAATGGGATATAAACAGAAGTGAAGCGTACTATTTCCTACTTGAAGCACAGAGCAGAGACTGTGAGTCCTCTAGCTTCCTTTATTCCCTTGCCTTGATGGCAGTGGAAGCCACACAGTGTGATAGTATAGCCACAATATGGAAATACCTTAGATTGCTGAGTCCCTGCATGGAGGACAACTACCCTGAAGAGTCTTCAACTCCTATCAGACTATTGAGTTAAGCTGCAACTTGGGGGTTAATTTGTTACCAAAGCAAAACTGAATTTCCCTGATTAATACATCCTTTTAATATAACTCTTATCACATTTCATTTAATTCTATTTCCTTTATTAACTTTTAAGTTTCTTGAGAAAACTGGTTTGGTCTTACATTGATTTTGCACAGCATCAGTCAATAATTGTTTGCTAAATGAGCAGACTTCTAAGTCTGCTTTCCTCTTCTCCAGAGTATTTCCTACTGTCAAAAAGAACAATAATCTGTTTATTTTACAGCAGTCAAAGGAAAACTGTGATGAATATAAGCTGTATAGCAGTAGTCAAGAGAAAGGACTCTAGAACCAAACTGCCTGGGTTCACATCCCAGTTCTGCCATATACTAGCTATGTCCTTGTTGAATTATGTAAACCCCCTGTGCCTCAGTTTCCTTACACGTGAAATATGGAAAACAAACAATATTACCCACCTCATCAGGTTACATAGTTAACGTATGTAAGTGTATAGAACAATACCTAGCCCATAATAAATACTACATAAATGTTGGCTTCTTTACATTATTAAAACTTCTTGTTAGGGGCCCTAAATTTCTATCCATGTCCCTAGTAACTTACAGAACAAAGATATATTTTTCTGGTAAAGACATTTCATTCAGTAACTTCAGTCTTTGTTTTCTTACAGAATTAACTAATAAGTTAAAAAATATTAAATCATATAATATTTAAAAAATTACAGTTTAAACACGCAAAACATTATAATTATAGCAAGCACTTTATCTATATACATCATAGTGGCAGTTTATGTGCTGTAAGAAAGCACCGTCACTTAATGAATGAATTCTGATGATATATATTTCATCATGTTTTCAATTCATCTGATTCCAAATCAGATAAAATAAATATCAATAAATTTTTTTTTTTTTGCGGTACGCGGGCCTCTCACTGCTGCGGCCTCTCCCGTTGCGGAGCACAGGCTCCGGACGCGCAGGCCCAGCGGCCATGGCTCACGGGCCCACCCGCTCCGCGGCACGCGGGATCCTCCCAGACCGGGGCACGAACCCGCGTCCCCCGCATCAGCAGGCGGACTCCCAACCACTGCGCCACCAGGGAAGCCCTATCAATAAATTTTTAAAGACAGATCACAAGGAAATTGTTCTCAAATATGATGTATACTACTTTCATTTAAATTTTGTTAAAATTCATACTCCACTGAGGCAATAATTTGAATATTCTATCAGAAAAATGAGTGTTTCATATTCCTCAAGGCTAAATGATTGCAAAGTAGTCTTAGAAATTTAAAAATTCCTTTCATATTTAAAATATATTAGGAGGGGGCAGAGTCAAGATGGCAGCATGGGAAGATGCAGAGTTCACGGTCTCCTCACAACTAGGGAACCTGCTGGACACTGGTGGGGGACCTCCCCCAGGGAGGTGGGAGGAACCCCCAAGCGAACCACTTGCAGGATCTTCGTTCATGAGCCGGGGGTCAGGCCAAAGTTCCTGCAGTGGGAGCTCTGAGTCTGAACCACTGGACTAACAGAGAACCTCAGACCCCAGGGAATATTCATTGGAGTGAGGTCTCCTGGAGGACCTCATCTCGGGACCAAGATCCAGCTCTACCCAACAGCCTACAAACTCCAGTGTTGGAAACCTCAGGCCAAACAACCAGTAAGACAGGAACACAATCCCACCCATCAAAAAAAAAAAACCAATGAGACGGTAAAAAAAAATCTCACAAATGAAGGAGCAAGGTAAAAACCTAGAAGACAAAATAAATGAAGAGGAAATAGGGAATCTACCTGAAAAAGAATTCAGAGTAATGATAGTAAAGATGATCCAAAATCTCAGAAATAGAATGAAGGCACAGATTGAGAAAATACAAGAAATGTTTAACAAAGATCTAGAAGAACTAAAGAACAAACAAACAGAGATGAACAATAACTGAAATGAAAAATACACTGGAAGGAATCAGTAACAGAATAACTGAGGCAGAAGAACGGATAAGTGAGCTGGAAGATAGAATGGTGGAAATAACTGCCAAGGAGCAGAATAAAGAAAAAAGAATGAAAAGAATTGAAGACAATCTCAGAGACCTCTGGGACAACACTAAACACACCAACATTTGAATTATAGGGGTCCCAGAAGAAGAGGAAAAGAAAGGGTCTGAGAAAATATTTGAAGAGATTATAGTGGAAAACTTCCCTAACAAGGGAAAGAAAATAGTCAATCAAGTCCAGGAAGTGCAGAGAGCCCCATACATGATAAACCCTAGGAGAAACACACCAAGACACATATTAATCAAACTAACAAAAATTAAATTCAAAGAAAAAATATTAAAAGCAGCAAGACAAAAGTAAAAAAATAACATACAAAGGAATCCCCATAAGTTTATCAGCTGATTTTTCAGCACAAACTCTGCAGGCCAGAAGGGAGTGGCAGGATATATTTAAAGTCATGAAAGAGAAGAACCTACAACCAAGATTACTCTACCCAGCAAGGATCTCATTCAAATTCAATGGAGAAATCAAAAGCTTTTCAGACAAGCAAAAGCTAAGAGAATTCAGCACCACCAAACCAGGTTTACAACAAATGCTACAGAAATTTCTCTAGGCAGGAAACACAAGAGAAGAAAGAGACCCATAAAAACAAACCCAAAACAATTAAGAAAATGGTAATAGGAACATACATATCGATAATTACCTTGAATGTAAATGGATTAAATGCCCCAACCAAAAGACACAGACTAGATGAATGGATACAAAAACAAGACCCATATATATGCTGTCTACAAGAGACCCACTTCAGACCTAGGGACACATACAGCCTGAAAATGGAGTGATGGAAAAAGATATTCCATGCAAATGGAAATCAAAAGAAAGCTGGAGTAGCAATACTTGTACAGATAAAATAGACTTTAAAATAAAGAATGTTACAAGAGATAAGGAAGGACACTACATAATGATCAAGAGATCAATCCAAGAAGAAGATATAACAATTATAAATGTTTACGCACTCAACATAGGAGCACCTCAATACATAAGGCAAATGCTAACAACCATGAAAGGGGAAATTGACAGTAACACATAATAGTAGGGGACTTTAATGTCCCACTTACACCAATGGACAGATCATCCAAACAGAAATAAATAAGGAAACACAGGCTTTAAATGACACAACAGACAGATTTAATTGACATTTGTAGAACATTCCACCTGAAAGTGGCAAAATACACTTTCTTCTCAAGTGCACATGGAACATTCTCCAGGACAGATCACATCTTGGGTCACAAACCAAGCCTCGGAAAATTTAAGAAAACTGAAATCGTATCAAGCATCTTCTCTGACCACAACACTATGAGACTGGAAATCAATTACAGGAAAAAAACTGTAAAAACCACAAATACATGGAGGCTAAACAGTGCACTACTAAATAACCAAGAGATCACTCAAAATATCAAAGAAGAAATCAAAAAAATACATAGAAACAAATGACAACGAAAACACGATGACTCAAAACCTATGGGATGCAGCAAAAGCAGTTCTAAGAGGGAAGTTTATAGCAATTCAATCTCACCTCAAGAAACAAGAAAAATCTCAAATAAAGAACGTAACCATACACCTGAAGCAACTAGAGAAAGAAGAACAAAGAAAACCCAAGTCAGTGGAATGAAAGAAATCATAAGTTCAGAGCACAAATAAATGAATAGAAACAAAGAAAACAATAGCAAAGAAACTAAAAGTTGGTTCTTTGAGAAGATAAACAAAATTGATAAACCCTTAGCCAGACTCATCAAGAAAAAAAGGGAGAGGACACAAATCAATAAAATTATAAATGAAAAAGGAGAGATTACAACTGACACTGCAGAAATACAAAGGATTTTAAGAGACTACTACAAGCTGGAGGAAACAGACTCCCTGACTTCAAACTACACTACAAAGCTACAGTAATCAAGACAGTATGGTACTGGACATGAAAACAGAAATATAGATCAATGGTACAGGTTAGAAAGCACGCAATATGGTCACCTAATTTATGACAAAGGTGGCAAGAACATAGAATGGAGAAAAGACAGCCTCTTCAATAAGTGGTGTTGGGAAAACTGGACAGCTACGTGTAAAAGAATGAAATTAGAACACTCCCTAAAACCATACACAAAAATAAACTCCAAATGGATAGAACACTCCCTAACACCATACACAAAAATAAACTCAAAATGGATTAAAGACCTAAATGTAAGACTAGACACTATAAAACTCTTAGAGGAAAACATAGGAAGAATACTTTTTGACATAAACCACAGCAAGATATTTTTTTGACCCGTCTCCTAGAGTAATGAAAATAAAACCAAAAATAAATAAATGGGACCTAATGAAACTTAAAAGCTTTTGCACAGCAAAGGAAACCATAAAGAAGACGAAAAGACAACCCTCAG
>NC_041218.1:89652393-89662296 GCF_002837175.3 Physeter macrocephalus
GAGCCATGGCCACTGAGCCTGTGCGTCCAGAGCCTGTGCTCCGCAACGGGAGAGGCCACAGCAGTGAGAGGCCTGCGTACCACAAAAAAAATAATAAAAAGATAAAAAATGGGCAAAAGACCTAAAGAGACATTTCACCAAAGAAGACATACAGATCGCCACCAGGCACATGAAAAGTTGCTCAACATCACTAATTATTAGAGAAATGCAAATCACAAATACAACGAGGTATCACCTCACACTGGTCAGAATGGCCATCATCAAAAAATCTACAAACAATAAATGCTGGAGAGGGTGTGGTGAAAAGGGAACCCTCCTGCACTGTTGGTGGGAATGTAAATTGAAACAATCACTATGCAGAACACTATGGAGTTCTTAAAAAACTAAAAATAGAACTACCATATGACTCAGCAATCCCACTACTGGGCATATACCCTGAGAAAACCATAATTCAAAAAAGAGTCATGTACCACAATGTTCACTGCAGCTCTATCTACAAATGCCAGGACATGGAAGCAACCTAAGTGTCCATCGACAGATGAACGGATAAAGAAGATGCGGCACATATATACAATGGAATATTACTCAGCCATAAAAAGAAACGAAATTGAGTTATTTGTAGTGAGGTGGATGGACCTAGAGTGTGTCATACAGAGTGAAATAAGTCAGAAAGAGAAAAACAAATGCCTTATGCTAACACATATTTATGGAATCTAATAAAAAATGGTACTAATGAACCTAGTGGCAAGGCAGGAATAAAGAAGCAGGCGTAGAGAATGGACTTGAGGACATGGGGAGGGGGAGGGGGAAGCTGGGGTGAAGTGAGAGAAGCATCAACATGTATACACTACCAAATGTAAAACAGATAGCTATGGGAAGCAGCTGCATAGCACAGGGAGATCAGCTCGGTGCTTTGTGATGACCTAGAGGGGTGGGATAGGGAGGGTGGGAGGGAGGCTCAAGAGAGAGGGGATATGGGGATATATGTATGCATATGGCTGATTCCCTTTGTTATACAACAGCATTGTGAAGCAATTATACTCCAGTAAAGATGTATTTAAAAATAAAATATATTAGGAAAAGAAAAAGAGACAAAACACAGCTATTTTAAAATTTATTATAATCTATTAACTCAAATTTAAGCAAAGCATATTGGTTTGACTAAAAAAAATGATGCTGGGATTACTTGAATATACACTCACTTGAATGTTCACCAAAAAGGTTCTTAATAAAGCAAGTTATTGGTTAAAGGTAAATTTAAATTTTTTCTCCCTTGTAGTTTTCATTTATTTTTAATAAATCATGCCTACTTGAAGCCTTCGAAGTTTCTTCTTTACATACAAATTATACCATTCCAAGCTTCAGTTTGAATGATTATGTTTCCATTGTATGGCTTCTTTTAGGCTTTATGTAAAATATATAATCTTTAATGTGAATTTGTAACCGTAAGTCTTATATTGCTGGTAAAGTTCACATCATTTCCAGTTTGTATTCTTTGAGAGAAAGAAATTTAATTTTAGGTTAGGAATTATCTACAGTTTCTAACTGAAAAGGCAATCACCTAAACATTTTTTAAAAGAATCCATTTGTATACCTCTATTTATAGTTGGGAAGGAAATATTAGAATTTTTATATTTTAACATCAAATGTGTATGTTCTATAATATACAAAGTAGGTAAGTACAGGAGTATATGTATAGAATTTATAAATTAAAAGTAAAAAATAGGCAAATAGATAATTATACATGCATGTTCAAAAATTTTACTAATAGAGGAGTCCAATTAAAAGAAAAATTTTGCCATATTTGGTTTAGAGCCTTCACTAGGTCAGGGAGGAAATTAAGAGATTTAGTGTGAATAACTGTCTCTCTTGTGACTTTCTGACATCAGCGGATCATCAGATTCTTAACTTATCCTCCTTTGGTTGGTAAGGAGATACAAATAGTGATGGGAATAAGGACAGAAAAGGCGGTGATTTGAGCCCGTTGCTGTATTTTTCAAGGGAATGTAAGGCAAACATGTCAGGGGAGCATACCAGAAGCCTGAAATCAGCAGAACTTGGTTTTGATTGGTCTATTATGGAATTATGATCTACCCTGAAGATGACAGATTTCTGCCAACAAAAGTTAAAGATTCCTTGAGGGCTTAACACAATGGAAGACTCATGCACAGATAGTGGTAATACAAAGCAAACTACTCTAAGGATCATAAAGAAGTCTACATTTTTTGTGAGCCCAAAGGGTTAGCAAATGCTTTGGGGACAGAATCAATAAACAATGACAGCAGCCTTTGAGCTTGGTTTTGAAAGGGGAGTATAATTCTGGAGGGGGGCTTGTTGCAAAAGGAACAGCACGCTCGAAGTGGAAAAGTGCTGGTCACACTGAGAGAACAAGGAGAAGTGGGAGTGGCTGGAATAGAGTGTTGTGCACAGCAGGCGCAAGGCGGGGGAGGGGGAGGGCTGGAAAGGCAGTCGAGGCCAGAAAAGAAGGCCCTTGAAGGCCTCACTTAAAAATTTGCACTGCTGCAGGCACAATGAAGCGTGATTACTGGAATTTTGTATACACAGAAGGAAATATTAAAATGGTAGTGGTGTGTAAAATGGATGGGTACAAACCAAAGAGCATCAAGGACAGTGCCTGGAAAATTAACTGCAAGAGATCCAGCAAGGCATGAGAAGGGTTGGAATTCTGGTGTTAAGAGAAAGGTTTTTATTTGAATTCATTGCTTTATGCCTGGTATTAGTGTACTAGGGCTGCTGTAACAAAGTATTACAAGCTGGGTGGCTTAAAATGACAGGAATTTATTGTCTCACAGTTTTGGAGGCAAGAAGTCCAAAATCAAGGTGTAAGAAGGTTGGTTCGTTCTGACAGCTGTCAGGGAAATTTTGTTGATGCCTCTTTCTTAGCTTCTGGTGGGTCCAGGAGCTCCTTGATCTATAGGTACATCATTCCAATCCTCCACCGTCACATGGCATTCTCCCTGTGTCTCTGTATCTTCTTACAAGAACACCAGTCATATTGGATTAGGAGCCCACCCTACTCCAGTATGACCTCATCTTTACTTAATTGTATGTGCAGTGATCTTACTTCCAAATAAGGTCCCCTTCTGAGATACTGGGGATTAGGACTTCATAACACAACTCAAATAAATGAAGAGGATCATGAGGAACTGCAGTGCTCTCACTCAGAGAAATATGTTTGCGATTAGTGTTCTGTGACTCAGGGTTAGGTATTGAGGCAATGCTTTATTAAGATGCTATCATATAAGAATAACCCATTTTCTAAATATTGATTGATTTAACAATTCAGACTTGCCTAAAATGCAAAGTATAACAGAATGTAACATCACATAAAATAATGAGGGGTATTACTTAGAAGCGTGGGTAGCAGGAGGGGGAGAGATAATTTACATCAAAAAACAAATATACTGACAAAAAAAGTCTAGAAAAAAGTTCTAGATTTGCAATTGGAAACTGCATGCAGGAGTCCACATGACTTTTTGAAATTAATATGTATCTTTACAGAGAGGTAACCCATTGTCATCCATACAATTTTTTTTTAATATTGAAAATCACTGGCTAACATAAACTCTAAAAGAACATATATAAACAGTTACAGTATAATGATAATTAAACTTTTCATTAAAGACCTTCAGACAGGAAGAAGTCATTTGTACCTAGCAAAAGTTATTAGTAAAAACTATCCTAAGTTTACTTGCCAACACAATTAATTACACTACCCACCCCCCCAATACTGCCACCCCACCCAACATGTTATTGATGAGAGCCAGGCAGAGTTTTGGCTTACATGACAATAATATGATTCTTTATAAAGATGTCACAAGAGGTGACATCAAGATCTCTTTCTAAAGACTGGAAATACGACTAACTAAGCTATCATTGAATGTAGACTTTAGGAATTTTTTTTTTAAGCAATGAGAAGTTCTCTATGAAAGACTGAGATAGCATTTCATGAAAGAGTGTGGTTGCAAAGAGCTCACCCACACTGTCCAGTTTTTAGAGGAAGTTTATTTGGCCTCTTTTAAGCAGACTGGTTTTTTCCTTTCCATGCAAATTACAGGGGTGTAATAGTCTCACCTGGGGGTATAGGGATTTACAAACACAATCCCAATTACAAGGAACAGGATTTGCCCACGTAAGGGCCTGCTCAGAGAGCTTCTAATTTGCAGTGTCCTCGCCCCGCCCGAGGCTAAGCAGAATTCTGTCCACATATGGAGAGTGCGTGGATGCCTGTGACCAGTGCACCAGGTGGGAGGTTTGGAGCTTGCAGTCAGGGAGGCCGAGCAGATGATTTACAGCTGACGTCTAAGAGCTCCATAGAGAACCTCCAAGCACTGCACTAAATGCCACCAATCAGACAAGCCCGGTGGTGGCAAATAGGCTTGGCATTAACAACAGAAATAAAATATGCTAATCAGCTGTTCTACTCCAGGAAAACAGGTCACCAGGGAAGGGGTGGGAGGGAAGCCACATCTTTAAGGATTTGCAGAAGTTTTTGGTTAAATTTCTACATTTATCTCTAGTTATGACTTCACTAATATTTCTACCTCATTTACGACCTAGTAATGTTTTATGCAACTACCCTCTTCAGCAGTCTCTTTGGAAATCTTCAAATCCACTTCTATGGTACCAGCAGCTAACTGTGGCATTTAAAATACATATATCACGTCTACTTCATTTAAAAATATTCTCTATAGGATGCAGTATAGTGTAACGGTTAAGTACAACAGGGTCAGCACTAGGCAAACGAGGTTCAAATCTGCCTCTGCCGTTTAACAGCTGTGTGATCTTGGCCAACTTAAAATCTCTGGGCCTCCATTTCCTCACCTATAAAGTGGTAATGTAATACTAACTAATTTTTAGAATAACTGAGAGAATTAAATGAGTTACTATAAGCATAGCTCTTAGAATGGTACCTGGCACACAGTACTCAACAAATGTTAGCTACTGTAATTCAGTACACTGTCTGTTCACCTTTGACATGATAATTGCAATCTTAAGTATAATACTATAAAATTTGAGTATTCAAGCCAAATACTTTGATGGCCTATAGTGGGGGCTACCAGTTAGAAATATGCAGAAATATGAGGTATTGGGAGCGTTGTGGTTTTTTTGTAGTTGTAATTATATAGTTACAGAGCCTAAACATGAAAACATAAAGTATTTGATTATACTTAGACTATTCACAAAAGCCTTTCCTTTCTGACCTGAACAAGCACTGTCATTAGTGTATCCCTTACTGGACATCTTTATTTCATCACCTTGATTACCCACTGCTTTATTACACAAACACAGAGACACTCCAACAATGTAGCAATGGTGCTCCCAAAGCTTTTATTCTTCATTATAGCAAATGTTGACGATGTGACTCAAATTTTATTTACTAATTAACTGACCCTATTATGTCCAACTGGCCTTAGAAATGATTACTAGCCCCCTAGGAAAAAAAAATCCCTGTATGTTTTATTACACATAATGAAGATCTGAGCCCAGGCTTGCCAAAGAAAATAGAAGACTGGTGATAAAAGACCTCAATTCTATATTTTCAAGTCTTCACAACTGTGGGGCAGTCATTGAGATTGCAGCAAAACTTTGTGGCGCAGTCACTGAGATTGTAGCAAAAATTTGATCCTTTTAGCTTTAAAACTGAAGGGTAAAAAGAGGGGAGTGGATAGAGGGGAGGGGCAATAGAGGTAGGGAATTAAGAGGTACAAACTATTAGGTATAAAATAAGCTACAAGGATATATTTTACAACACAGGCAATGTAGCCAATATTTTATAATAACTATAAATGGAGAATTACCTTCACAAATTGTGAATCACTATATTATACACCTGTAAGTTATATAATATTGTACAGCAACTATACTTCAATTAAAAAAAGCTGAAGGGTGGAAAAAAACTGGCCAGTTGAAAGGATAGAAAAAAGTAGAGAAGACTATAGAAATTATCAGATTAGTTTTAGTGAGAAAAAAAATGCATGTTTTGTGCACCTTTTGAGTGTGTGCAAAAAACTCTGACACTAATGCTACTCAAAAAATGGCCACTCCAATTTCACCATGATGATGCTCTGCACTTTTGGTACCTTTAAAGGTTTCATATTTAGTTTTACAAATACTGGATTATATATAATGTAAGTATAATGTTAATTGAATTTTTAACATGGCGCACAATGTATCCAATTTTATTTGATTTCCCCTCGTAAAATAACTTTATGGCAACTGAACTTTTTTTCACAAAACCTAGAGTCCTAATCTTGATTTTGTTTCTGTGTCAAATCTACAGCAAGCTCCCCAAAATTGAATAAATGGAGCACAGAACATAGTGACAGAGGTTTCAGGATTTGTCTGACTTGCTTTCAGCTCACTGAGAAAAGACTACAGAGCGAAGATAAGATATCCAATGTTAAGACACTGAGACCACTTCAATTTTTTTTTAATGTGTACAATGACAACAATTAACATTCCTCAAATCCCCATGAACAAAATGTCAAAGCAATATAAGTAAACCATTAAGCTATATCCTCTAAAGGCATTAGTACAATTACTTATTTTATTGGCTTTAAAGATGCAAGCCAAGCCATGATAAACTGAATTGGACATATGCTGTTCATTATATCATAACTATAAATGGAAATATTTATATTTCCCCAGATGTTTCTATCAACAGCAGAAGGTAATTAATTATGACAAGACTAAAATATAATAAAAACAAAAAAAACCACTGAAATAACTTTATACTCCCCTCAAAACACTTACTATTCATCAGATTATGAAATCAGTGAGGCAAATACTTCAACACTTCTTTGCTATATTCCCTAAGGGATTAAGGTATTTAAGTTTTTATTTTAATTATCATGTGTAGCAAGCCAATTATTATATGGAGTAAGTCAGTGAATGGGATCACACTGCTTTATGGGTCCTGTGATAGTACTGAGAACTGAATGTTTAGATGCAGGAAAACATGTAATGAGAAAAAACCTGTTGGAGGAGTCTCTGAAGTGATAAGAGAGTCTCATTAGGCTAGAAATAATAATAAGAACAGTAAGAGCTACAATTTATTGATGCTTACTCTATTACCTGCACTTTCCCCCCCCAATAAATCCTCACGACAACTCTGTGAAGTGGCAGCGTGGTGTGATGGAGCTGGCTTATACAGGCTACAGAACACTGCTGATTGTAGCTGAATGTCTCTTCCCAATTCAGTGACATCACACTGGTAGCTTGAAATTGGCCATGGTGTGAGGATTTACATCACAGAAACTGCCACATGATACAAATCAGGATTTCTTTTCCCCCTGAGAGCTGGTTCTTAAACGTTTACCAGCACACCACTGACAATAGGTATGATTATTCCCATGTTACAGAGGAGGCAACTGACACTTAACATGGTTAAGTAATTTGATCAAAGTCACAAAATTCAAGCCTGAGATTTGCCTCAAAACAATCCAGTGGGAAAAGGGAAAATGAGTGAGGATACTGATAAAACAAAATTGGTTCTGAGTTGATGATTGTTGAAACTGGGTGACAGATGCATGGGGGTTCCTTGAACTATCATGTCTAGTTTTATACATGAGTAAAATTTTCTACAATACAAACACACACACACACATACATACACACACACAATATTGACACTTGAAGTAACAAATCAATTTACCATAATAAGTCACCCACTGAATCAGAAGTTGAAGAGGTAGGATTCAGTAATCTTTTTTAATGTCAAAAGTTGATAAACAGTGCTTTACACTACTATTTATTTACAGTAAAAAAAACCTAGAACAACCCAAATGACTATTAATAGGGGATGATGAATAAATATGGTACACACAATGAAGTACTATACAGCTATAAAAAAGGAATGACAAATGTGTCTATACATTACTATTGATCGGTGTCCTACAGATATTGTTAATTTTTTAAAAACAACATAGATATAGAAATTATGTAAGTATATTTATGTTTAGATTATTGTTATCATTATTTATCTATGAGGGGGAAGAAGATATACAGATACAGACGTTGATATAGATATACACAAATATAGAGACATTTGTTTATATTATAAAACAAACAAAAAACTATAATTTTTTAAATGATTACATAGAGGGGGAGGAATGAAATACAGGAGAGAAACAAGACTTCTTGGAATAAACTTTTTTTGTGGATTATATAGATACTTTTAATCATGTGAATTATTTGTGTAATTCTGAAACAAAATTAAATAAAAAACAATCTCTAATAATCGAAAGTAAAATTAAGCATATTAACTTAACTGTATATTTACTTGGTGGCACAATTACAGAGAAGAACTCTGTAATTTTCTCACACATCCTAGCAATTCTCTGGACACGAGCTGGGTGTCCTACAATTCAACTCAATTTTGACACTATCTACCTGGAGATAGCATCAGATCCCACAGGTTAAGGGCCAGTCCTACAAAGAATGCCCTCACTCTGCCCTGACTTCAGATGCCAATCGCCTGTGCTTATTACCTATGCTTCTGGAACAATCAGCTACAGATTGGAGGTTCCAAGAACCCCTCCTTGGACTTCAGACACTGGTCTCAAGTCCAGGTTGTTACCTGTACTTCTCAGTGACTGGCTACAAATCAAAGGTTACCAAGACCCTCAACTAGGGTTTGATTTATTTGCTAGGGTGGTTCACAAAACTCAGAGAAACATGTTACTTACTAAATCACCAGTTTAGGTGATTTTGTTACATGTTACTTACTAAATCACCAGTTTAGGTGATATAACTCAGCAACAACCAGATGAAAGAGATGCATTGGGAAAGGTATGAGGAAGGGGCACAGAGCTCCCATGCCCTCTCCAGATGTGCCAAATTTCCACCTGGAAGCTCTCTGAGCCCTGTCCTTTTGGGTTTTTTATGAAGAATTCATTACACAGTCACGATTGATTAAATCATTTGCCATTTGCGATGATTCAACCTCCAGCTCCTCTCCCCTCCTGGGAGGTTAGAGGGGTGGGAAGGTTTACTGAAAGTGCCAACCTTCTAATCACATGGTCACCTCTGCTGACAAACAGGTCCCATCCTTAGTTTACCTAAGGCCTTTCTAAAAATCACCTCATTAACATAACAAAAGACATTTAAATGGCTCTTATCACAGGAAATTCCAAGGGTTTTAGGAGCTCTGTGCCAGGAACAAAGTCAAGAACAAATATATTTTTCTTATTATAAATCACAATATCACATATGCAAAAATAAAGTCAGATTTTGCCAGCAGGGGACTCATAAATTAACTCAGTGGCTACCCCTCAGGTTTAGCTCCCTCTGATTATAACTCTAAACTCTCTTGGATAAGACCAAGATAAGGAAATCCAAGAAGCAAAATGGAATATAACAAGTACAAATTTTCTCACTAAAGAAGGAAAAACTAAGATTTTTCGGGTAGTAAAGAAAAGTGATCTTTTTGGGTTTTTTTTTTTTAACAACTTTACTGGAGTATAATTGCTTTACGATGTTGTGTTAGTTTCTGCTGTACAACAAAGTGAATCAGCTACACGTATACATATATCCCCATATCCCCTCCCTCTTGCGTCTCTCTCCCACCCTCCCTATTCCACCCCTCTAAGTGGTCACAAAGCACCAAACCATCGCCCTGTGCAATGCAGGCTCTTCCCACTAGCTATATTTTGTTTGGTAGTGTATATATGTCAATGCTACACTTCCAATTCTCCCAAGCTTTGTCCTCCCACCCCATATCCTCAAGTCCATCTTCTATGTCTACCTCTTTATTCCTGCCCTGCAACTAGGTTCATCAGTACAATTTTTTTTTTTTAGATTCCATATATATGCGTTAGCATACGGTATTTGTTTTTCTCTTTCTGACTTACTTCACTCTGTATGACAGATTCTAGGTCC
>NC_041218.1:89662414-89671146 GCF_002837175.3 Physeter macrocephalus
GACTGAGTAATATTCCATTGTATATATGTGCCACATCTTCTTTATCCATTCATCTGTCGATGGACACTTAGGTTGCTTCCATATCCTGGCTATTGTAAATAGTGCTGCAATGAACATTGTGGTACATGACTCTTTTTGAATTATGATTTTCTCAGGGTATATGCCCAGTATACACTTTCATCAGTAGTGGGATTGCTGGGTCATATGGTAGTTCTAGTTTTAGATTTTCAAGGAACTTCCATACTGTTCTCCATAGTGACTGTATCAATTTACATTCTCACCAACAGTGCAAGAGGGTTCCCTTTTCTCCACACCCTCTCCAGCATTTATTGTTTGTAGATTTTTTGATCATGGACATTCTGACCGGTGTGACGTGACACCTCATTGTAGTTTTGATTTGCATTACTCTAATGATTAGTGATGTTGAGCATCCTTTCATGTGTTTGTTGGCAATCTGTATATCTTCTTTGGAGAAATGTCTATTTAGGTCTTCTGCCCATTTTTGGATTGGATTGTTTGTTTTTTTGATATTGAGCTGCATAAGCTGCTTGTAAATTTTGGAGATTAAACCTTTGTCAGTTGCTTCATTTGCAAATATTTTCTTCCATTCTGAGGGTGGTCTTTTCATCCTGTATATGGTTTCCTTTGCTGTGCAAAAGCTTTTAAGTTTCATTAGGTACCACTTATTTATTTTTGTTTTTATTTCCATTTCTCTTGGAGGTGGGTCAAAAAGGATCTTCCTGTGATTTATGTCACAGAGTGTTCTAGTTTTTCTTATCAAAGATAAGGTGACCATATGTGTGTGGGTTTATCTCTGGGCTTTCTATCCTGTTCCATGGATCTATATTTCTATTTTTGTGCCAGTACCATACTGTCTTGATTACTGTAGCTTTGGAGTATAGTCTGAAGTCAGGGAGCCTGATTCCTCCAGTTCCCTTTTTCTTCCTCAAGATTGCTTTGGCTATTTGGGGTCTTTTGTGTTTCAATACAAACTGTGAAATTTTTTGTTCTTTCTGTGAAAAATGTCATTGGTAGTTTGATAGGGATTGCATTGAATCTGTAGATTGCTTTGGGTATAGTAATTTTCACAATGTTGACTCTTCCAATCCAAGAACATGGTATACCTCTCCATCTGTTTGTATCGTCTTTGATTTCTTTCATCAGTGTCTCATAGTTTTCTGCATACAGGTCTTTTTTCTCCTTTGGTAGGTTTATTCCTAGGTATTTTATTCTTTTTGTTGCAATGGTAAACGGGGGTTTTCCTTAATTTCTCTTTCAGATTTTTCATCATTAGTGTATAGAAATGCAAGTGATATCTGTGCATTAATTCTGTATCCTGCTACTTCACCAAATTCATTGATTAGCTCTATTGTTTTCTGGTAGCATCTTTAGGATTCTCTATGTATAGTATCATGTCATCTGCAAATGGTGACAGTTTTACATCTTCTTTTCCAATTTAGATTCCTTTTATTTATTTTTCTGATTGCTGTGGCTAAAACTTCCAAAACTATATTGAATAATACCAGTGAGAGTGGGCAACCTTGTCTTGTTCCTGATCTTAGAGGAAATGGTTTCAGTTTTTCACCATTGAGAATGATTATGGTTGTGGGTTTGTCATATATGGCCTGTATAACTTCCAATCCAAGAACATGGTATACCTCTCCATCTGTTTGTATCGTCTTTGATTTCTTTCATCAGTGTCTCATAGTTTTCTGCATACAGGTCTTTTTTCTCCTTTGGTAGGTTTATTCCTAGGTATTTTATTCTTTTTGTTGCAATGGTAAACGGGGGTTTTCCTTAATTTCTCTTTCAGATTTTTCATCATTAGTGTATAGAAATGCAAGTGATATCTGTGCATTAATTCTGTATCCTGCTACTTTACCAAATTCATTGATTAGCTCTATTGTTTTCTGGTAGCATCTTTAGGATTCTCTATGTATAGTATCATGTCATCTGCAAATGGTGACAGTTTTACATCTTCTTTTCCAATTTAGATTCCTTTTATTTATTTTTCTGATTGCTGTGGCTAAAACTTCCAAAACTATATTGAATAATACCAGTGAGAGTGGGCAACCTTGTCTTGTTCCTGATCTTAGAGGAAATGGTTTCAGTTTTTCACCATTGAGAATGATTATGGTTGTGGGTTTGTCATATATGGCCTGTATAATGTTGAGGTAAGTTCCCTCTATGCCTACTTTCTGGAGAGTTTTTATCATAAATGGGTGTTGAATTTCGTTGAAAGCCTTTTCTGCATCTATTGAGATGATCATATGGTTTATATCCTTCAGTTTATTAATATGGCTTATCACTTTGACTGATTTGCATATATTGAAGAATCCTTGCATTCCTGGGATAAACCCCACTTAATCATGGTGTATGATCCTTTTAATGTGCTGTTGGTTTCTATTTGCTAGTATTTTGCTGAGGATTTTTGCATCTATGTTCATCAGTTATATTGGCCTCTAGTTTTATTTTTTGTGACATCTTTGTCTGGTTTTGGTATCAGGGTGATGGTGGCCTCATAGAATGAGTTTGGGAGTGTTCCACCCTCTGATATATTTTGGAAGAGTTTGAGAAGGATGGGTGTTAGCTCTTCTCTAAATGTTTGATAGAATTGGCCTGTGAAGCCATCTAGTCCTGGGCTTTTGTTCGTTGGAAGATTTTTAATCACAGTTTCATTTCAGTACTTGTGATTGGTCTGTTTGTATTTTCTATTTCTTCCTGGTTCAGTCTCAGAAGGTTGCGCTTTTCTAAGAATTTGTCCATGTCTTCCAGGTTGTTCATTTCATTGGCATATAGGTGCCTGCAGTAATCTCTCATGATCATTTGTATTTCTGCAGTGTCAGTTGTTACTTCTCCTTTTTCATTTCTAATTCTTTTGATTTGAGTCTTCTCCCTATTTTTCTTGATGAGTCTGGCTAATGGTTGACTGTATTGCTATAAACTTCCCTCTTAGAACTGCTTTTGCTGCATCCCATAGGTTTTGGGTTGTCGTTTTCATTGTCATTTGTTTCTAGGTATTTTTTTTATTTCCTCTTTGATTTCTTCAGTAATCTCTTGGTTATTCAGTAGTGTATTGTTTATCCTCCCTGTGTTTGTATTTTTTACAGTTTTTCTCCCTGTAATTGATATCTAGTCTCATAGCATTGTGGTCGGAAAAGATACTTGATACGACTTCAATTTTCTGAAATTTACCAAGGCTTGAATTGTGACCCAAGATCTGATCTTTATGATTTATTTCCTTCTGCTAACTTTGGGGTTTTTTGTTCTTCTTACTCTAATTGCTTTAGGTGAAAGATTAGGTTGTTTATTTGAGATATTTCTTGTTTCTTGAGGTAGGACTGTATTGCTATAAACTTCCCTCTTAGAACTGCTTTTGCTGCATCCCATAGGTTTTGGGTTGTCGTTTTCATTGTCATTTGTTTCTAGGTATTTTTTTTATTTCCTCTTTGATTTCTTCAGTAATCTCTTGGTTATTCAGTAGTGTATTGTTTATCCTCCCTGTGTTTGTATTTTTTACAGTTTTTCTCCCTGTAATTGATATCTAGTCTCATAGCATTGTGGTCGGAAAAGATACTTGATACGACTTCAATTTTCTGAAATTTACCAAGGCTTGAATTGTGACCCAAGATATGATCTATCCTGGAGAATGTTCCATGAGCACTTAGGAAGAAAGTGTATTCTGCTGTTTTTGGATGGAACATCCTATAAATATCAATTAAATCCACCTTATTTAATGTATCATTTAAAGCTTGTTTCCTTATTTATTTTCATTTTGGATGATCTGTCCATTGGTGAAAGTGGGGTGTTAGAGTCCCTACTCTTATTGTGTTACTGTTGATTTCCCCTTTTATGGCTGTTAGCATTTGCCTTATGTACTGAGGTGCTCCTATGTTGGGTGCATAAATATTTACAACTTTTATATATTCTTGGATTGATCCCTTGATCATTATGTAGTGTCCTTCTTTGTCTCTTGTAATAGTCTTCATTTAAAGTCTATTTTGGCTGATATGAGAATTGCTATTCCAGCTTTCTTTTGATTTCCATTTGCATGGAATATCTTTTTCCATCCCCTCACTTTCAGTCTGTGTGTGTCCCTAGGTCTGAAGTGGGTCTCTTGTAGACAGCATATATATGTATGACTCTTTTCTTGGTATCCATTCAGCCAGTCTATGTCTTTTGATTGGAGCATTTAATCCATTTACATTTCAGGTAGTTATCGATATGTATGTTCGTATTACCATTTTCTTAATTATTTTGGGTTTGTTATTGTAGGTCTTTTGATTCTCTTGTGCTTCCTTCTTAGAGAAGTTCCTTTAGCATTTGCTGTAAACCTGGTTGGTGGTGTTGAACTCTCTTAGCTTTTGCTTGTCTGTAAAGGTTTTAATTTCTCTGTCAAATCTGAATGAGATATTTGCTGGGTAGAGTAAACTTGGTTGAAGGTTTTTCCCTTTCATCACTTTAAATATGTCCTGCCACTCCCTTCTGGCTTGCAGTTTCTGTTGAAAGATAGGCTGTTAATCTGATGGGATTCCCTTGTTTGTTATTTCTTTCTTTTCCCTTGTTGCTTTTAATATTTTTTCTTTGTATTTAATTTTTTATAGTTTGATTTTCTCCTTGGATTTATCCTGTATGGGACTCTCTGTTCTTCCTGGACTTGATTATTTCCTTTCCCATGTCAGGGAAGTTTTTTTCAACTATAACCTCTTCAAACATTTCCGCAGACCCTTTCTTTTCCTCTTCTTCTTCTGGGACCCCTATAATTTGAATGTTGGTGCATTTATTGTTGTCCCAGAGGTCTCTGAGACTGTCCTCAATTCTTTGCATTCTTTTTCTTTATTACGTTCTGCGGTAGTTATGTCCACTATTTTATCTTCCAGGTCACTTATCCGTTCTTCTGCCTCAGTTATTCTGCTATTGATTCCTTCTAGAGAATTTTTAATTTCATTTATTGTGTTGTTCATCACTGTTTGCTCTTTAGTTCTTCTAGGTCCTTGTTAAACATTTCTTGTATTTTCTCCATTCTATTTCCAAGATTTTGGATCATCTTTACTATCATTACACTGAATTCTCTTTCAGGTAGACTCCCTATTTCCTCTTCATTTGTTTGGTCTGGAGGGTTTTTACCTTGCTCCTTCATCTCCTGCATATTTCTCTGTCTTCTCATTTTGCTTAATTTACTGTATTTGGGGTCTTCTTTTCGCAGGCTGCAGGTTCGTAGGTCCCGTTGTTTTTGGTGTCTGCCCCCAGTGGGTGAGGCTGGTTCAGTGGCTTGTGCAAGCTTCCTTGTGGAGGGGACTGGTTCCTTTGATCTGGTGGGTGGGGCTGGATCTTGTCTTTCTGGTAGGCAGGGCCATGTGGTGCATTTATTGTTGTCCCAGAGGTCTCTGAGACTGTCCTCAATTCTTTGCATTCTTTTTCTTTATTACGTTCTGCGGTAGTTATGTGGTGGTGTGTTTTGGGGTGTCTGTGAACTTCTTATGATTTTAGGCAGCCTAAAATCGTAAGCCTGCTAATGGGTGGGGTTGTGGTCCTGTCTTGCCAGTTGTTTGGCATGGGCCTCCAGCACTGTAACTTGCTGGCCGTTGAGTGGAGCTGGGTCTTAGCATTGAGATGGAGATCTCTGAGAGAGCTCTTGCCGACTGATATTACGTGGGACCAGGAGGTCTTTGGTGGTCCAATGTCCTGAACTCGGCCCTCCCACCTCAGAGACTCAGGCCTGACACCAGGCTGGAGCACCAAGACCCTGTCAGACACATGGCTCAGAAGAAAAGGGAGATAATAAGAAAGAAAATAAATAAATAAATGAGTAAATTTTTAAAAAGTATTAAAATAAAAAAATATTTTTAATAATAAAAGGGAAAAAAAGGAAAGAAAAAAAAGAAAGAAGAGAGCAACCAAACCAATAAACAAATCCACCAATGATAACAAGTGCTAAAATGTATACTAAGATAAACATAAAAATCATAAACAAGTCAGTCGCAGATAGCAAACCCCAAGTCTACAGTTGCTCCCAAAGTCCACCACCTCAATTTTGGGATGATTCGTCGTCTATTCAGGTATTCCACAGATGCAGAGTACACCAAGTTGATTGGGGAGATTTAATGTGCTGCTCCTGAGACTGCTGGGAGAGATTTCCCTTTCTCTTCTTTGTTCGCACAGCTCCTGGGGTTCAGCTTTGGATTTGGCCCCACCTCTGCATGTTAGTTGCCTTCAGGCATCTGTTCCCTCCCAGACAGGATGGGGTTAAAGCAGCAGCTGATTAGGGGGCTCTGGTTCACTCACGCAGGGGGGAAGGAGGATTACGGTAGTTATAGTTGGAATCTGGGGCAAGCCTGTGGCAGCAGAGCCCAGTATGACATTGCAATAGCCTAAGGCGCACTGTGTGTTATCCCAGAGAACTTGTCCCTGGATCACGAGGCCCTGGCAGTGGCGGGCTGCACAGGCTCCCGGGGGGTTGTGGATAGTGACCTGTGCTTGCACACAGGATTCTTGGTGGCTGCAGCAGCACCATTAGCGTTTCATGCCCGTCTCTGGGGTCTGAGCTGATAGCCACAGCTCACGCCCGTCTCTGGCGCTCGTTTAGGCAGTGATCTGCCTTCTTTGGGCAGACAGGGAAGGAATCCCCTCTCCTCACACACCCTGAAACAATGGTCTCTTGCCTCTCAGGCAGGTCCAGAATTTTTCCCGGACTCCCTCTTGGCTAGCTGTGGCGCACTAGCCCCCTTCAGGCTGTGATCACGCAGCCAACCCCAGTCCTCTCCCTGGGATCTGACCTCCGAAGCCCGAGCCTCAGCTCCCAGCCCCTACCTGCCACGGCAGGTGAGAAGATGAGCAGACAAGCCTCTCTGGCTGGTGAGTGCTGGTCAGCACCAATCCTCTGTGCGGGAATCTCTCCGCTTTGCCCTCCGCACCCCTGTGGCTGCGCTCTCCTCCGTGGCTCCGAAGCTTCCCCTCCCCTGCCCACCCCCCATCTCTGCCAGTGAAGGGGCTTCCTAGTGTGTGGAAACTTTTCCTCCTTCACAGCTCCCTCCCAGAGGTGCAGGTCCCGTCCCTATTCTTTTGTCTGTTTTTTTCTTTTGCCCTACCGAGGTATGTGGGGAGTTTCTTGCCTTTTGGGAAGTCTGAGGTCTTCTGCCAGCGTTCAGTAGGTGTTCTGCAGGAGTCATTCCACATGTAGATGTATTTTTGATGTATCTGTGAGGAGGAAGGCTATCTCCACGTCTTACTCCTCCACCATCTTGAAGGTCCCCTCCAGAATGGTGATCTTTTGGTGTATGAATGTGAAAATGCTTGGCTGTCAGTAAATGTGAAATATTGCAGCACTGAGTATTTCTACTTGATTATGGCTGATACATAGACTTCAGGAAGATGAAAGGCAGTGATAACTGGAAATTAATTTTAGTTATAGTATCAGTCATCCTACTGTGGTACTGGTCTTCTCCATTTATCCCTTTATTCATCCATCCATCTATCTTTCTATCTACCTACCTCATCTCTCAATCTCTCTTTCCTCCCCCAGGCTGGCCCGTCTCTCTGTCTCTTTCATTCCCATGCCTCTTTCTCTTATTTTTTCCCATTCCTCTTTTATGTTTCCACCTTTCAGGTACCCTAACTTATGGCTCCCATGTTTGGAGCATGGAACATGACAGGTCCTCACTATATTCCTAGTGAAATAAAGAATTAAAGTTTTGCTTTATGAACTCTTCATCTAAAGTGAAACATGTGATGATTCCTAGATAGGTGACCAAGGATTAAGGGGATATGACTGAAAGGCAGAAAGGTCAGCAGTAGTGAAACATAAAGTTGAGAAGGAACAGAAATCTAAGCCTTGGGCAGCCCTAGGCATCCAGGATGCTCTCTTCCAGCAGATAGGAGGCAAGGAGCAGATGGTCTAAAGGATGGTAAAAATGCTTATCTGATCCAAAACAGGCAGCAAATCAGATAATGGGCACGTCTCTTTCCCCTAGTTGAGGAATGTAAAGATTCACTCAGGGAGGGCTTCCCTGGTGGCGCAGTGGTTGAGAGTCCACCTGCCGATGCAGGGCACACGGGTTCGTGCCCCGGTCCGGGAAGATCCCACATGCCGCGGAGCGGTTAGGCCTGTGAACCATGGCCGCTGAGCCTGCGCGTCCGGAGCCTGTGCTCCGCAACGGGAGAGGCCACAACAGTGAGAGGCCCGTGCACCGCAAAAAAAAAAAAAAAAAAAAAAAAAAAAAAAGATTCACTCAGGGAGAGCCACATATTTGAGTGAACATCTATTCAAGTTCACATCAACACTTACTGGGGAGTGAGAATGTCCAACAGGCTAGGGACCTGAAGAGCTGAAACAGGCCAAACACAGAGAGGGTAAAAGGAAGAAAAGCTTTACAAACTCGGCCATCTGCTATTCAAATAATAAAGCCCAGCAAAAGAGACTGAAAAGAATAAGCAGCAATGTGGGCCACCTATAATGAACAGTTTGGCAACTGTGAAAAAAGAGGTGTGTCATTTGGTGAGGCAGGGCGTGCGGAACCTTAGCTCCCCAATTGAACCCGTGCCCCCTGCAGTGGAAGGGGGAGTCTTAACCACTGGACCACCAGGGAAGTCCCAAGCTGTGTCATTCTGAATGAAGGTATTAAGATGCTTATGACTCTAAGAAGAAAAGACACAAAGCATAAAAGCAAAAGGAATAATAGGGGCTTCCCTGGTGGCGCAGTGGTTGAGAGTCCGCCTGCCGATGCAGGGGACAC
>NC_041218.1:89671202-89712693 GCF_002837175.3 Physeter macrocephalus
GAGCGGCTGGGCCCGTGAGCCATGGCCGCTGAGCCTGCGCGTCCGGAGCCTGTGCTCTGCAACGGGAGAGGCCACAACAGTGAGAGGCCCGCGTACAGCAAAAAAATAAAAAAATAAAAATAAAAATAAAAAAAAAGGAATAATAATGATCATTATAGTCTCTACTGAAAAGACAACTGTGACACCATGTACCATGTGAAAGAATCAGAATGTTAGAGCCAGAAGCGGCCCTGGAAGCATCTGACTTAATCTTCTCCTTTTACAGATGAGGAAACTTGGGCTCGGGCAGGTAAAGTGATATGTCTAAGGACATAGAGATCATGAGTGAGAAATCTGGGGTTAGAACCCAGGACTCAGAGGCCCAGACTGCTATTCTGAAAATCACAAACCCCTGTAACAGGGGGATCCTTTTAATGGCCTGACATTTGTGTTCTCTTTAATGGCCTCACATTAGTGTTCTCTTTGCATGGGACACTGACTCTCAGAGTTTTGAAGATTTTTCGAAAAAGCTACAGAATGGGGCTTAAAGTGGGGGCATCTAGAGGGTGGAATACAGAGGGTGGCAGACTGCTCAGTGGGATTAGACTAAATAAAACATTCAATATTTATATATCCTATATCTATAGAGTGATTTTTTTCAAGGTGCTTTTCTGTACATTTCTTCAGCTGAATCTCCTTTGAGACTGGTAAAAGCTCCATTCTTCAATGAGGACATTCCACTCCAAGACAGTACAGTGGAGTCACATCTTACATTTCACATAAGGTAACATCACTTATAATCAATATTTTCCCTTTAAAAGTCCCCTAAGTTGCTCAGCATTGGAAGATATCACTGTTTTGTTGGCTGAGCACTGAATGTGGTAGTTGGCTTACATGAATGTGATATGTTTTGCAAAACACATGCATCCTTAAACAATAAAGTTACACTGAGCCTGGGGGATGTTCACACTACTGAAGCCATGAAGAACTCAGGCAAACTGAAGCAACAGCAGATTCACATCTCGTATTTTGCCTTCCCTCAGAGGTATATGCTGTTTGGATGGGAAGATAGGTAGAATCACTTGCATCATTTATTTTTATTCTTCCTTCTGTCTCTCTCAACTATAGTAGAATTCTCATAACAAACATATATATGACACTACTCCACTCTAAGTGACTAACCCAAGGTCACAAGGCTAGTTAGTGTTATTT
This sequence comes from Physeter macrocephalus, assembly GCF_002837175.3. Classification (NCBI taxonomy): domain Eukaryota; kingdom Metazoa; phylum Chordata; class Mammalia; order Artiodactyla; family Physeteridae; genus Physeter; species Physeter macrocephalus. The sequence continues at coordinate 89,672,394 of NC_041218.1, forward strand.
CAGGCTCTTAGGTATATGATATCCTGAAAAAAGTTAATGAAAAATGTTTATTTTCAAAGGTAGAGTGTGGAAATCCCTGAACTTGCAGTCAAGACACCTTGATTTAGTACCCACATCTGACATTTGAAAGCCATGGAACCTTAGTCAATTTGCCCAACCTCTCCATTTCAGTTTCTTTACCTGGAAAAGGGGTTAATGTTACCGATCTTTTACTTATAGTATGTTATATGGATCAAATGGAAAAAAATGCCAGCTAGAATATTTTGTAAACAGAACAGCCATAACAAATGCAAGAATTATTGTTATTTAAAAATATCAGTTGCTGTCTTGGAATTGATCCTGGAAATGTGATAAACTTCTCAGTCTATTACTAGAAGCAAGCAGTGAGTACTACTTCACCCCACGTGAAAGAGCACTACGACTTAAAAAAAAAAACAAACCTTGATTACAGTTGGCAAAAACATATCAAAACAGATTTGCTTTGTCTTCCTCGTTCTCCCATCGAATCAAGGTTTATTTGAAAGACCCACTTTAGGGGTTTGATAGCAGGTGTGGGCTTGCTTCTTTTTAGGAATGGATGTAGCTTTGGTAACCCAATTTGTTAAATGTACAATTTATCATATTTTTAAAAACTAGATATTTGTGATTGTACCCCTGAAATCATTTAGACCCCAGTAAATCAATTAGATAACCAAAGTAGATATTACAAAGTAGTTATTTTTCTCTTATTTTCATATTTTAAGTCAAAAAGAGAAGTGCTGTAATTGAATCAATAATCAGGCATTCCTACCAGTAAAATACTTTTGGAACATGTACCACTGTACTGGGTCTTTATTTTATAAAATATATACACTTATCACTGCACTGTTATATTGTACACATTATAAAATATACAAAATTAGAAAGTGTAAAAGGATAGGACAATGACAAAACTAACAGTATAAAAACAGAAGTTCTAATATTTTCTTCACATCATCCAGTGGATCATCTTCTCTGCCCCCAATAACATACAAATAGCCTCCCCCATCCCCTGACATACACACACATTAGGGACATAGAACTAGATTGTTTTTGTTCATTAATTAATTAGAGAAGGAATTATTACCTATCCCTAATTACTAGCTTAATATGTCAACAAATTTCACCTATTAAACAAAACAAGATGATACATACAGTTGTATTTTAAAATTAAATAACCCCAACCAAAAATGAGAACTAGTTAACACTGAAATTAGACTGCTTCAACCACACAACTGTACCTGAATAGATGTTAAATATTACATAAGTTCTGCAACAGGTAAGTAAGTGACAGTTAATATTTACTTGAAGCAATTTAACTAAGCATTTCTGTGTGGATCTTGTCACAAAATAAACATTATTTATGTACTCTTATTGTTGCACTGTGTGCAAGAGGAAGTACCTTTATTTAAAAGAGAAACTCAATAAACCAGACCACTCATATTTCCCAGTTTGATAACAGTACCCCACAAGGTCAACTCTTAAGAGAAAGATTAGTTCATTATATTGCTTTACTGAAAAAGAAAAAAGAAAAAACCTCACATACAAGTTTGTTATGTGTCCTTTGGGCATGAAAATATAAAGTCACAGAAGATTCTATGTTACTTTTTTGTTTTGGAACATATATTACAAACCATTTAAAATGTGCTATATCAAAGTGGCTGAGCTTTCTATGTAGCTATCACACTTAAACAAAAAAAATACAATTTAACAGAGAATATCTAAAAATATTTCCTAGGAGAAAATCAATATTTATTCCACTGAAATATCTAAATTAATTCTTGGCTCAGAATTCTTACCTTTGAATATGTTATTTAAAAAAAAATCTTTGGTGCTGTTCCTGATTTGGCATATTTTCCTCTAAGTCATCTTGAAATTTAATCTCCTCTTGACTGCGGGAGGCTATAATGTTTAGTAACTATGCAAGTAGATATACTATTGATTTCATTTTACAGAACAGCAAGGGGAAAAAAATCTACCAATTTTCTTTGTGTGATAAAACAATGTGTACCAATCACAAACTGCCTAATTCATATTCCAAACCAAAGCAGACTCCAGGCAACGCTGTGAAGTCAGCCAAATTCATCCACTGTGTCCTCCCACCTCCCTCTTCAATGCCTTTTTACCTCCTGGCGCCAAGTGCTCTCCCGCTCTGTCCAAGTGCTTGACAAAATTCAAAGTACTATTTTAAGAAAAAAATTTGGCCCTACCCAAAGGCACCCCTAAGGTCACCTCCATACACAAGTGGGATAGTGTTCCATATAGATACAGATACAAAGAGAGCACCTGAATTTTCATAATGAAATGCCACCTGCATCCCTGTAACCTAAAACACGCAGATCTCTTTTTAATCAGGAAATAGGATATCAGGAACCAATTTGAAAATTCAGCCTCTGGCTGACCAAGCTAAATGTTTTGCTAAACCATCTGAATTTAAAGAAAGCTTAGGGCTTCCCTGGTGGCACAGTGGTTGAGAGTCCGCCTGCCAGTGCAGGGGACGCGGGTTCGTGCCCCGGTCCGGGAAGATCCCACATGCCGCGGAGCGGCTGGGCCCGTGAGCCATGGCCGCTGAGCCTGCGTGTCCGGAGCCTGTGCTCCGCAACGGGAGAGGCCACAACAGTGAGAGGACCGCGTACCGCAAAAAAATAAATAAATAAAAATTTTAAAAAAAAATAAAGAAAGCTTATAAGGGCCATGTTAATATTTTTAGGCATCCTAAACCCTATTTCTGGGTTAAAATAAACTTAAAAAGCAAAATAATGTTTTCTAAACCTACCTCCACAAAGCAATTGATTAAACGTATTTTATTAATTTTATTTTATAGAAAATGTAAAACAAGGAAATGCATTTGAAGATTATTTCTATATCATTTCAGAACCTTAATCCATAAGAAAGTGTCCTTAGTTTAAGTATCTATATCATAAATCCCTCCCAGAAGTCAGTACCAGAGATAGTCTGTTCATCCAGATCACCCTCCAGTATCCAGACAGAGCTAGTTAACAATTATGTTTCCCTTTTTGCCTGGTATGTTATGGAACTCAGACTTAAAATCTCCCACTATGATTTTGAATTTGACAATTTCTCCCTTAGGTTTCGCAGTTTCATGAATTTTGAGACTCTGTTAAATGGTGTATATATACATATTAAAGATCATTACAACTTCTTACTGAATTGCACCTTTTATCCTCATTAAATGTTCCTATTTATCTTTTGTAGTAATCTTTGTCTTGATATTTTGTCTCATATTAACATAACCACACTAGCTTTTTATATGTGCTGTTTGCATAGTATATTTTTTCCATCCTTTACTTTCAATCTGTTCATATTTTTCTATTTAAACTGCACCTCTTGCAACAGGATATATGTGGATCTTCATTTTTATATCCAGTCTAACAATCTCTGCTTTTTAATTAGAGTGTTTAGTCTATTTATATTTAATGTAATTATTGATAACAGGTTTAAGTCTATCACTTTTTCATTTGTCCCTTTTGTTCAGGGGCAAGTAATAACCTTACAAATTTTGTGAGGTGTGGAATGTGAAGTTTAAAGATGTGAAGAAGCCAAAAATTTGAAAAAGGATGTGTAAAGCGTCAGGTGTGAAGTGCTATAATAAATAAGCATTTGAAACCCCACATTTTAATGTAATTAGTTTTTCTTCTTTCTTTTATTTTAGGATATTACAAGGAAAAAAAATCTACCGTATTTTATATTCACCCACTTTTACATCATTTTCAGTTTTGTTCTTTACACCTTCTTTATTTCATACAGATCCACGTTTCCACCTACTATTATTTCCTCTTACCTGGAACAGTGTCTTTTAGAATCTCCTGCAGTGCAGATCTGATGACAATGAATTAATTTAGCTGACACTTATCTGAGAATATATTTTTAAAATTTATTTTGAGGATATCTATATTGTATATAGAATTCTGGGCTGACAGGTTTCTTTTTTCCTTTCCTCACTTTAATGATGCGATTCAAGTCTTCTGGCTTCCATTATTTCTGATAAAAAAGAAAGCAGTCACTCTTACTTATGTCTGAGGTAATCTTTTTTCTCTGGCTGCTTTAAAGGTTTTCTTTTCATCCTTGGTTTTTAGTTGTTTGACCAGTGTGCTTACATATTAATTTCTTTGTATTTACATCACTTGGAATTTGTTGAGCTTTTTGAATCTGTAAATTAATGTTTTTCATCAAATTTGGGGAATGTTTGGCAATTATATCTTCAAATATTTTTATGCCCAACTCTCACTCTCTTCTTCTGGAAATCCTATTATTCATATTTTAGACCATTGGCCCACAGGGCCCTGAAGTTTTTCTTCAAACTTTGTCCTATTTGATGTGCCAATTGACTAATTTCTATTTTTGTCTTCAGATTCACTGACTCCTTCTTCTGCTTATCTAATAAGCTGTTAAGCTGAACCAATGAATTTTTCATTTCAGTGGTACTTTTCAGCTCTAGAATTTCTATTTGGCTCTTTTATTACAATTTATACTTCTCTGTCAAGATTCTATGTTAAATTCACTAAGACCATGTTTTCATTTAATGCTTTAAACATATTTTCCATTACTTCTTTGTACATTTTTATAATAGCTGCTTTAAAGTCTTTGTTAAATCCAACAGCTTGGCAATCTCAGGATTGATTTCTATTGACTGCTTTTTTTCTTAACTGTGGTATGAAGTAAGAAAAGACTAGAATTGAGAAGAGGAGGACAGAAGAGCAAAACAACATTTTAGCGACTGCTATGTCTCTATAATAGTATCAGTTCCTCTTTGGAAGGGAGGGTGATCCCTAGCTTTATAGTCTGGCTTCCTCATTTGTATATTTCAACATTTCTATATCACAAGATAGGGCAGTAACAAGAGGCTTTAAGTAATAGAGTCTATGCTAGAAATAATGGATCCATTTTTACCAGTATTAGAAATTAAACCAATGAGATATAATGCTAACTCAATCATTTATTATTGACACTGACAACAATATATGAACATATTTTTTTGTTTTTTTTTTTTTTTGTGGTATGCGGGCCTCCCTCTGCTGTGGCCTCTCCCGTTGCGGAGCACAGGCTCCGGACACGCAGGCTCAGCGGCCATGGCTCACGGGCCCAGCCGCTCCGCGGCATGCGGGATCCTCCCAGACCGGGGCGCGAACCCGGTTCCCCTGCATCGGCAGGCGGACGTGCAACCACTGCGCCACCAGGGAAGCCCTGAACATATTTTTAATAGAAATTTCAACTGTCTTAGAAGACCCCATTTTGAAATATTGTCAAATATTAAACACAGGTTGGTTCTATAATTAATAGAGTTTTAATGTGCTACCATGCCAAAAAATGGTAGATATTAACTGTAATCTAAGCAAACTTACAATGCCTTGTTAAAACTACAAAGTGGATATAAACCTGTGACTTACTTCTTAAACGACTACAGCAAAAGAAAATATACACAAGACTTAGAAATTTCTTCCAGGCATAGTCTAGAAATGTCAAAAATGCAACCAGTTAAAACTCAAAACCCTGAATCTCTCTTTTATAATTGATGGTTGGAAAGCACCTCAGGTCCTTCTAAGTGAAATTTCCTTGGAGTAAGATGATTCTGAAGAGATCCAAGAGACTTAGGGCATAATTCATATTTTAAGTACATGTGAGAGGCAACCCCCAAGAGTCTATGCACCATCACATACAAGCCACTTTCTAGCAAGCATACTTGAAGAAGCATTCTAAAGAGAACACAACATGAATTCCCACAGTAACCATGATGTTCTTGTTGCAGTATAGCTACTTCTTTGTTTGATTATGTACTCCTAAGGGACTATTGATTCTAGTTTCTGTCTCTCACTTTCTTTAACAATTGGCCATTACTGATACTTTTTTAGGGTTAACTTGTATAGGAACACTGGGGAAAAAAAGGCATTTCATTAGGGATTCAACTAACATGAAATGTCAGGATATATCTTTTTTTATTCCTCTAAATATATGTTTGCTTCATCTCCTATATACATATACCTATGAAAGGTTGTATGTAAGGGCATGCCCACACAGGATAAAGATGTGGAGTACTAACTTTGGGATTTACTACTGCTGAAAGCTCTGAACACAAAGATTTTAAATGACTATTTTCCCTACTCCCAGTTACCTCCTGTCCTTCCAAAAATATTTGATTATAAGCTTTTATTCATGCTTAAATGTATACAGAAATACAAAATGGTATTTAAGTTATTACTATTATTAAGCTTTTATTGCTTTTGTACCTTTTCTTGACATTAGTAATACTTTACATTATAATTACACTGAGCATTAAAAGGAAAAAGCCTGATGCCTGGTTGATTTTACTTTCACTGTGTGAACTAATCTCTATCTAAAAAGTTTAACAAAGTGCACTCTTTTCAAAAGCATACCATGTGATACTTAATGTTATCTGAAAAAAATTCTGATTCAAAATATGAAAAGAAAATCAAATCATATGCTAAAATTTTGGCTATTAAAAAAGACTCCTTGGTTAAAAAAAAAAAAAAGATTCAGGCTTCAAAATAGAAATTACAGGGTTTCCCTGGTGGCGCAGTGGTTAAGAATCCACCTGCCAATGCAGGGGACATGGGTTCGATCCCTGGTCCAGGAAGATCCCACATGCCGTGGAGCAACTAAGCCCGTGCACCACAACTACTGAGCCTGCGCCTCTTCTAGAGCCTGTGTTCTGCAGCAAGAGAAGCCACCGCAATGAGAAGCCTGCGCACCACAACAAAGAGTAGCCCCCGCTCTCCGCAACTAGAGAAAGCCTGCGTGCACCAACAAAGACCCAATGCAGCTAAAAAAAATAAAAAATAAATAAAATTTAAAAAAATAAAATAAAATAGAAATCACAAAATTAGCTACCTTTACTTACTGCTTTAGCACTTGGGAAGTTTCTAGACACAGAAAGTCTAACTCAAGGTCGTTGACATCTCCGTACCGCTAAACCCTTTCTCAGGCTTTATTTCATTTGACTTCTCCACAGCTTTGACCTGCTGACTTCCTCTCCGCTTCTGGAAATGCTCTCTTCCTTTGGCTTGTGGGATACCAAACCACTCTGTCTCTCCTACCTCTCACCTGTCTCCTCCCTGGGTCTTTTGCAAATTTCTCTCTGCCCCTCCCATAAGTATCAGTATTTCTCAGAATTTAATCCACTCTTCTCTTTTCCCTTCCCCCTCCCAGGGTGATGTCAATCACTCCTATGGTTTCAATTGCCACCTATGGAAAATAGCTCATTCCCAATTTATATTTCGAGCCAAAAACCTTCCCTGAGCTCACTATTATTGCATATTGGACACTTTCATTTGAATATTCCAACACTGTTTGACTCAACTCATCATCCTTGATTGTTAGAATAAAGACCCTCACCTCCTACTGAGGTCAGAAACCTGAGCGTTAGCTTTGACCCATCACTCACCCTCAGCTCCAGCTTCCTAACCTGTGGATTCTATTTCTCTAAAATCTCCTATAGATGCACTTCTCTCTGTTCCCTCAGTCATCACTGTGGCTTAGCCCCCATTACTTCTCCCATGGGTTACTGCCAAGAATGTCTCTCCTCCATTCCTGCCCTTCTCAAAATAACCTCCATATCCTGTATCCAGAGTGATCTTTCTAAAACGCAAATTGGTCATGTGACTTCCCTGATAAAACATCCTCAAATCCAGACTCCCCGATATGGCCCATAATGTTCTCTCCTGCCTCCAGAAACAGCCTATGCCACAGCCTGGAGTATCCCCCTCCTTCCTGATCCCTCAATTTCACACACACAGTTAAGCAGCCTTCCTGTCTTAGCTAAGAAGAAGCTTTGCCCCTTTTACATGCTCCCTTAACATTTTCATGCTCCCTGACCTTTGCAACTCTGCACAGCCAGTTTACCCTCAGATTAGGATTGTGACTTATTCAACACTGTTTCTCTGCTGTCTACTTTGGTAAACATTTATCAAATTGTTGAATGTTCATCAATTGTTGGTGTTTGCCCCCCTCTTCTCTCAACTTTCAAGTACATACACCTTGAAGTTGCTCCATTGATGAGAAATGACTCATGCAGTAATGTGACAGAGATGCCTCTGCCTACTCTGAAGACAAGAGTAGGTAGAGGTCACTAGAGACTCCTACCTGAGGGCAGCCTAGAGGTGGGTGAATGGAGCTCCTCCAACTGCAGTGTCTGGCACACTGATGGGAATGCATGACAAAATTTCCTGCTTCAAAAATTTTAGCTCTAACAGATCATCAAAACTGCACAATCATTTGTGCCCAGGATGGGAGTGGGATATTCAAATACTAGAATTCAATAAAGAAATAATACTGAACTTATTTTCCTGTCTTCAAGTAAGGTAGATTCACAAAGCCCTTTTAAAAATATAGCCAGGGGCTTCCCTGGTGGCACAGTGGTTAAGAATCCGCCTGCCAATGCAGGGGACACAGGTTCGAGCCCTGGTCTGGGAAGATACCACATACCGTGGAGCAACTAAGCCCATGTGCCACACACTACTGAGCCTGTGCTCTAGAGCCTGCGAGCCACAACTACTGAGCCCACGCACCACAACTACTGAAGCCCACCCGCTCTAGGGCCTGTGTGTTGCAACTACTGAGCCTGCGCGCCTACAGCCTGTGCTCCGCAACAAGAGAAGCCACCGCAGTGAGAAGCCCATGCACCGCAACAAAGAGTAGGCCCTGCTCACCACTAGAGAAGGCCCATGCACAGCAACGAGGACCCAACGCAGCTAAAAATAATAAAAATATATATATAGCCAATATTTTCTAATAACTATAAATGAAGTATAACCTTTAAAAATTGTTAATCACTATATTGTACACCTATAACTTATATAATATTATACATCAATCATACTTTAATTAAAAAAAAATCTTTCCAAATGTTTGTCTCCACCAGATTACAGATTAAACCCAGATTGATTTTCTATTATTTACCTCTTTCCCTACAAGTGGGCAGATGGTCAGGGTTTGACTCTATTATTGGTCAATTTTCAAACACTGGACTTGAAGTCAAGCCATAACTCAGGCTTTTACTAACAAAATGAACCTCAGCCTGAGACCCCAATGCTCAGCAAGGCAAAAGAAAATAGACATGTCTAAGCTATCTTGAATTTCAAGCCATTTGCAAAATATCATCAACCATATCCTCTTCAGACATGCAAAGGAGCATAACTTTATGGTTAAGGGACTGAGCTCTGAGTTAGAGACACCCTGAGTCTATGCTCAGCTCATTGTCTGATTTTTGGGCAAGTCACTCAAACACTCCTAGCTTTAATTTTCACACAGATTATATCTTTTCCAAAGCATTTTAAATAGAGTATGAGTAGTTGAGCTCATACATGCAAAGCACTTAGCTACCTTTAGTAAGCTTGCTACCATTCCTTCCTCTTCTCTTTTACAGGTCAGGTCAAGCAGAGATAACTGGAGTTAGCAAGGAGGGGGAAGGGAGAACATCTCTTGGTTTTTCATGTTCTGATATCTGCATTAAGTGCTATGGGATTGGCCACCACAGTGAGGGAACCAAACCATACCTCCCTATTCCTTTGGAAAGATGGTGAACTGTATGCAGACATCTGATGTTAAAACATTTGTTTCATTTTGATTCAAAGGGAAGAGAATGACTTGCCAAAACACCAACAACTATACTTCATGCAACACGTGAATTTCTCTGACAGGCGTCTCCATTCCCAACACTGACCAGGCCAACACTAGCTAGAACAGATGGCCCAGCTGGCAGCATATGCATTTTCATCTTTTTGCAGTTTCTCACATGTGTGATGGAGGGGCGGGGGTAATGCAGTGTTTTCTAATGTTTTGATAACCTTGACTGCTGTTTTTCCCATGGGCCAATTTTGTCTTGGACATATTTCTAATTTTAATATTTGACAACTGAAGACACTGAGAGGAAAAATAAAAATGCTTTTCTAAAAACTGATCCTCCATACATGTTATCACACAGCTGGCTCCTTCCCAGACTTCATTAATTTCCTTTCCCTTGAGCCACTTTTCCCACCTACATATCATTGCAATGTTTACCAAAATATCATAAAAACTGCTTCTAAGCATTTTCCACAAGCTGTAGTTTAATACAATAGTGTATTTAAGCAAGACATTCACCCTTTTCTGAAATAAAAAACTATAATAATATATTTCTTCCCAACAGGATCCCACTTGCTCTTCATCTGTGTTACTTCCAGACTATAAACAGATGGCTGATTTAACAAGTAGGCAATTTTAACATCCACCATCACAAGTAGAAAGGTGGCACAGCACATCTAGGTAGAAAAGCTTACACATCCTAGGTGCAATTTATAAGTAACTTTTATTTAGAACCTGAAAAACGATTTAAAACACAGATTTAGAATTTTATACATGCAAATACTTCACATCTCTTTAAAGCTATTTTTACCTATTCTTTTACTTTTAGCTCAGTTGTGATGTAGATCATGAATCATCACCACTATAAAGCTACTATTTCAAATGTAAGAAAATTAAGACACCAATAATTATAAGCAGCATATATACAATGTCCATTTCATTAGTCAAAATTCAGAGGAAGAATCCTCCCCCTACCATCATTATCACTATCATCGCTGTCATCACCATCATCTTACATAGTGGTTAAGAGCACAATAGTTAAGAGTATGAGCTCTAGAAAGTGAGATCTAGGTTCAAATCCCTTCTCCTTCCCTTCCTAGCTGTGTGACCTGGAAGAAATTGCTTAATTTCTCTGAGCTTCCAATTCTCTCCATCCCCAACTCCCTCTAGCTACTGTTCTCTTCTCATTTCCTTACTTCTTATTAAGTGCTCAATCTATTGTAATTTGGCTTCTGCTTCTACTAAAAGTGGTCTGAGGTCACCAACTACCAGTCCTCATTGCTAAATCTAACAGACACTTCTCATTCCTCATCTTCTTCGACCTCTTGAGACCACTTGATCTTTCTGATCACGCTGTCCTTCTGAAAGCTCCCTCCTCTGATTTCTGTGATAATCCTCTCTCTTGGTTTTGTTTCCTTCCTTTACTTGCTCCTTCTGATTTCCTATAAATTCCTCCCCCTTAATAGACCCTTAACAATTGGCACCATCCTCATTCTCTGCTTTGGACTCTTTCTCATTCAACAAACATGATCCTCTGTAATCTATCCCTCCTTACTTCTGTAGCCTCAGTTCCTACAATTAACCACATACTTTTATTTCTGGCCCCCTTCTCCTGGCCTCTTCATGCTAGTGATCTACTTGAAGGTCCCTGAATGCCTCCTATTATATACTATTTCTCAGTCTTCCATATATTATTTCTTCTTTTTAAAAAATGTTTCTTTCTCCTCCCTTCCCTTGTCCTTTGTTCTTCAAGGTTGCTTGTTGGTTCAAGCATCACCGTGTGCTCCAGCCATCCCAGCTAAGGCACCAGATTTGTGAGTGAAAAAGTCAGTTTGGATGTTCCATCCTAAATAGATGTGTCATAGAATAGAGACAAATTTCTCCGTTAAGCCCTACCCAAATTACAGAATCATTAACAAATAAATAATGGTTGTTATTTAAGCAACTAAGTTTTGGGTGGTTTCTTAGGCAGCAATAGATAAACAAAACACTCCCAACCCACTAAATTAAAAGCTCCTCAAATGCAGAATCATATCTTGTTGATTGTCTTCAAACCAATACATTCCCTGATTCATGAAGGTCCCATGCATGAATGAATGAATGAACCAATCAATCAATCAACCAACCAACCAACCAACTAACTAACCAGTCAGCCAGTCCATCAATCAAAAGTCCTTAAATTTAGTATTTTTCCTTTGTTTTAATTAAATGTTTCTTTGAACGAAAGCACAACAAAATGGGGAGAGGGAGAGATAAATGAAAAAAAAAAACCTAATGCTACTTAAATTCATGCCATGGGGGACCCTCCCAACTAAAGCTCTAGCTCTGATCTGCTTCTACAGCTACAGTCTCACTTTTTCTAGTCCTTACTACATGGTTCCACTCGGGTATGTCCCCCTCTGTTACCTCAAATTGAACTTTTACAAACCCTCCAAACCTATTTGATCATTCTGGCTGTATTACAATAATGGTTCATTCTCTAAATATAAAAGTTACCTTTGACTTCTACCTTCATTTCCTCACCAGTATCTCCAGTCTCTAGTTCCCACCAGTTTGGTTTGGCTACTTTTTTTTTTTTTTTTTTTTTTAGTGGTATGCGGGCCTCTCACTGCTGTGGCCTCTCCCGCTGCAGAGCCCAGGCTCCGGACACGCAGGCCCAGCGGCCATGGCCCACGGGCCCAGCCGCTCCGCGGCATGCGGGACCCTCCCGGACCGGGACACGAACCCGTGTCCCCTGCATCGGCAGGCGGACCCCCAACCACTGCGCCACCAGGGAAGCCTGGTTTGGCTTTTAAAAAATTCATCCCTTTCTTTAAAATCCTTCTGTCCCAGCCTAGTTCTGACTCTCATCACCCCATCTCTCTCGCTTATATGTGGAATGTTAAACATAACGACAATGACAACTAAGAAAAACAAACAAAAAAACCCAAAAACCCTCGTAGAAAAAGAGAACAGACTTGTGATTATCAGAGGTGGGGACTGGGAGGAGGAGAAATTGGAGGAAGATGGTCAAACTTCCAGTTATAAGATAAATAAGTATTAGGTATGCAATGTACAACATGATGACTATAGCTCACACTGTTGTATGATATACAGGAAAGCTTTTAAGAGAGTAACTCCTAAAAGTGCACATCACAAGGTGAAAAATTTTTTTCCCTTTATACTTTTCTTCTTTCATTTCTTTGTATTGTATCTATATGAGAAGATGGATGTTAGCTGAACCTATTATGGTAATCATTTCACGATACACGTTAAGTCAAACCATCATGCTCTAAGTCTTAAACTTAACACAGTGATGTATGCCAATTATTTCTCAATAAAACTGGAAAAAAATGGTTACCTCACAAGGTGGCACTTGATTAGTGTGACCTAATGTAACATGTGTGCTTCCCCCCAAACCAGATTATATGGACAATATTTTATTCTTCTCTAATATAACCTGTAAAGTCTTGAACATTGCTGAATACGTACCAAAAAATACAATAAAATAGTAAAATGCATGGAAAGCCTTATAGTTGCATTTCCAGTTCACAGGTGTGTCCAACGTAAAGGTCTTTCATAAGCTAAACATTTAATGTAAAGCTAATTAGGTCATTTGTTTTTCGGAAGAAATGGTGATTATTTCAACAGCCATCCTGCTCTTGCAAAAACAAATTACATTATTTGCAAGGGTGAAAGTAAATAGATCTTAAAAATAATTTCCGTGAAGGGACTCAATATTAGAGCCTATTATTTAATGAGTTTTATTCATGAGCAGTGCTATAAGAATAGGTGAGGTGATAGATGATGTTTGCAGTGAGGAAGCAATTTAAACTTGGTTTTTGTTAGTCTTAAAAACCAAAATTAAATCAATAGACAAAAGGAAAGAAAAAAAAAAGTTGGAAGCCCAGCTCTTTGGTATACACAGCCTCTGTTAATAGGATAGGGAATTCATTATCCATATCAAGAGGAAATGGACAAACATTTTATACCTGATAAGATTTTTTATTTATGCATTAAATTATTTAAAAGATACCCAACTGAAGGATATTCTTCATCATGGGAAGTTTGGAGAAGGGATTTATCCATATGCTAAAATCTATCAAAGCTATTTCCTGAGTCTGTACTAACAGACGCTAACCCCAATTAGCCTTTCTCAATCAAGGGATTATCTTTCATGTACAAATTAATGCACATCTTGATTTTTAAGCTATGGTGAATTATTTGTTTTGTGGGAACATAAAAGTCATTTTGATATTCAGAACAGCAAAAAAAGTAATTCTAATTAAGCAAATCCTAAAATGTTATAACCTTATCTAGGAAACAGCTATGAAATAAGGATAGCTGTTTATGGACTAACAATTGTGATAACAATTCAGGTCACCTAAACTTACCACTCCCTAATGAAATGTCACATTTCCCTGTCATTGTAAGGATGTATCTCATCACCAGTGACAATTCTATATCCACAAGATAACTGTCTTCATATTAGGTGCTATGGAGTTTATACTAGGCAGCTGCCACCCTTGAACAAATTACTAGCAATCTAGTGGCAATGTAAAGTGAGCAAGGAAAAATTAAGAATAGGAATAAACTATGTAGCAAAACAATATACAAGTAAAGACAAAACAATAAAAAGGACAATGTGAGGACCAGTACTAGGTGATTTTCTGCTTCATGCAAATGTTGTTTATGTCCAGATTTCTATTAAGGGGTCTTTATTCATTAACAGAATAGTTACTCCACAACCTCTGATCGTTCCCATCCCTGGGTCCTGGCAATGATTTAACTGCCAAAGAGAAAGCATATCAGTCATGATACAAGGTAGCTGCTGAAGAGTTGGTGGAACTCAGAATCCACTTCCTCTTCTAACTTCAATATTTGGCACCCCAGACAACCTCACAGTTTATAAGAATATTGGTATTGAATGGTGAATAGTTATACAGAAGTGAGGATTAGCTGAATCCCCTGTGACAGGTCTTAGGTGCATCTAGGTGAACAGAAGAAAACTGCCTAGCCATTGCACCTAAAATGGAGAATGGAGGAATCTGATCCTGATACAGTGTACAAGAACAAACCAAAAGGTGAGTTGCAAGAGAGCTGGAAGCTTGCATGGATGGGAGAATACTAACTCAAATATTGACAACTAAAAGGGAAATTACCTAAGAGAGAGCCAAAGTGCTAAGAGAGAGCTACATCTCCTATGCAACAAAAAGTCAAAAGAAAAATAAGTGGAGGGTGTAGCATAATTATGCTTTGTGGTCTACTCTTGTTGTGGCAGTCAGGATGGGAGGAAGGGATGGTGAACTAAGAGTTGAATGTTGTATGATTAAGAGCTTTCTGTGGTCAGACGAGATCAACAGAGTCGAGACAAGAAGACATTCACAGAATGTCATATGCAGAAGAGGTGCTGTGTCTTTGCTCTAATTAAAGTGTTTTGGTGTGTACATGGGTGTCATTGGTGGGAAGGAAGATGAGTGGTTGGATATAATGAAGCACCAGAATTGGGAAAGATCTTCCATTTCCTTACCCTTGACTTTGACAGTCTCAGAAGAGTTCTAGGAAGAATATAGTCATTTCTCATCTTATACATAGACATAATATGGCAAAATAACTAGGGTTGAACTAGCCCACAGAATTCTGGAGAAACTTTCAGTGGTATGGATCAACTGTGCTCCTTTTGTTCCAGAAGCTAGTGGTAAAACAGTAACTACTCTCAGGTCTCCAGCATTTTCATTGCCTATCCTACCCTGGAGGGGTTCTCTATTGCTTCCAGATATCCCAGGACATGATGAGAGTTCTAAGCTTACCCTCTGGTCTGTCCCACAGAAATCTCATACAAATCTTCTTTCCCTGAAATAAAATCCTCTGGTCTCCCAAACTGATTTCTGAAACTGATTTTTGAGCTCTCCTATACCAGCTCATCTAAGAAAAAATATATATAACCTGAGAACCTGGAATCAAACAAGTATTTATGGAGTGAGGGTATAGAGAGACCTAGAGAGGAATCACAAGGAACTGCTGTGCTTCTTCCCACATCATTGGGGATTTTCAATAGCCTCTTATCACAGATGGGGCCTTAGAACAGGATCTCTGGAACTGGCCATTGAAAGCCATAGAGAATCCCAAAAGTTGAAGCAGAAACTGCTTTAGGGTTTACATTTCCTTGATATTACTACGTTGATAATATTTGGCATTGCCCAATCACACTTAATCACTTAAATTTTCTAGCGACCACTTATTTAACCTCATGCTAAAGAGATGGCCTCATTTTCTTTATCCCTCATCAATCCACTGATGGAAATTTAGGTTGTTTTCATATCTTGACTATTGTGAATAATGCTACAGTGAACATGGGAGTGCAGATATCTCTTTGAGATCCAGATCTCAATTTCTTTGGATATCTACCCAGAAGTGAGATTGCTATATCAAATGGTAACACTATTTTCAATTTTTTGAGAATCCTCCATACTATTTTCCATAGTGGCTGCACCAATTTATATTCCCACCAACAGTGTATAACGGTTCCCTTTTCTCTATATCCTCACCAACAATTTGTTCTCCTTTTTCTTTTTTTTTTTTAATGATAGCCATACTAACAAGCATGAGGTGATAACTCAGTTTTGAGTTGCATTTCCCCAATGATTAGTAGTGTTGAGCACTTCTTCATACAATGTAATATTATTCAGCTTTAAAAAAGAAGGAGTCTAGAGCATGGACTTGAGGATATGGGGAGGGGGAAGGGTAAGCTGTGACAAAGTGAGAGAGTGGCATGGACATATATACACTACCAAACGCAGGTGGATAGCTAGTGGGAAGCAGCCGCAAGGCACAGTGAGATCAGCTGGGTGGTCTGTCACCACCTAGAGGGGTGGGATAGGGAGGGTGGGAGGGAGACGCAAGAGGGAGGAGATATGGTAACATATGTATATGTATAACTGATTCACTTTGTTGTAAAGCAGAAACTAACACACCATTGTAAAGCAATTATACTCCAATAAAGATGTTTAAAAAAAAAGGAGTTATACAGCAGAAACTAACACAACATTGTAAAGTAATTATACTCCAATAAAAATACTAAAAAATAAATAAAAAATAAAAGTTCCAGATTTGGAGGGAAAAAAAAAGAAGAAGAAGGAAACCCTGTCATTTTGACAACATGGATAGACTGGGAGGACATTGTGCTAGGTGAAATAAGCCAGAGACAGAAAGTCAAATACTGCATGATCTCACTTGTATATGAAATCTAAAACTCAAATACATAGAAGCGGGGGTAGAATGATAGTTGTCAGGGGCTGGGAAAGGTGTAAATGGGAGGTGTTGGTCAAAGTTTCAGTTATACAAAATAAATAAGTTCTGGAGATTTACTGTAGAAAAAAAAAAAAGGTCTGAAAGTATAGTAAGAAGATTCTCTAGCAAAGCCATTGCCACCCTACTCTTGGCCTCTGCAGAAAGTAGACCGATATCCCCTCCAGATGTATGAAGCCCCATAGCCCGACAGCATGATAATCCACAGGTGCTTTTTCCTGGAAGACTAGGTCCTCCACCAAAGCACAAAAACTTGGCAAGCACAACAGAAGCCAGATTTCAGCCCTACTTAGCAAGAGGCTTTGGGTAAAGTACAGACTGCTCAGCCGCTGTTCACAGCAGCTCTGTTCCCCAGTTTCCAGCCACTTGTCTTATGTCTCTAGTGACTCTTACTGACCCACCCTTATCATTCTGGCTTTCTGGTTCTCAGACCTCCAGGACTCGTGATGTTCTCATTTGGCCTGCTGGCCACCGACCCGCAAGCCATGACCTCAGCGTGCCGAGGACTCATGAGTTGCAGTTCCTTCTTCTGATCCCCTGTCACCCAGCCCTGATTATGACAAGAGACAAAAGGCAGAGGCCAAAACAGCCAATTACACAAGCTTCTATTTATCGAGGGTGATAATGTCTGGAGTAGAGAGACAGTTTATACCATCGTGTAACTATTCTAAGCATGAAGATCCCAGTCTGCGTTAGAAGGTGAAAACAATCTATACGACATGTCATGTAAGTAAGTAGAACACTCTTGCTTTCTGACCTCACACCTTTAGGAGGTGATTAGCTTTGCTGGCCGCTCTTGAGCTACATGGGAATGCTGCGAGCGAAAAGGTAGCCGATTCCACCCAAGAAGAGCACTAATGACAGAGGACTGAGGGCCATCACCCTTATTCCTCTTTTGAGAATGCTGCCAAGAATCGAACGTGTAACTTACGAGCTAAAGTGCACAACTCATAGAAAGTATGAAAAGCCATATAAAATTTTGTATTTCTGAACATCAAGAGGGTTTAGTGAAGAAAGGCCTGGTGAAGGAGGCCCTTTTTGCTTTTCTCATTCTTCAGTCATTACTAACAGGATCAGGCTTAAACGGAGTCAGAGGCTCCCCCCAAAGTCAGTACATCTTTCCAGGAGTTATCTTATTCTCTCCACCTCATGGAGACAGATTAAGAGAGAAACAAAGAGAGAGGAAGACCGACAGAGGGACGCAGGCAGGCAGGTACAGACAAGTGGGGATGACTTTCTAAACATTGGTGAAGGTTCTTTCAAATGGGTACATTTTCTGCAGCTATCTACAAAGACTCAAGTGCTTCCTCGTTGGAGAGGAATGAAGCACTATTAGATGCACTAACCCCAAAATCCTTGTCTAATGGCCTGGCATAAGAAACATTTTCCCAGCCTTCTCCAAGTACGCAGGACAGCACAGAGTTCATGCCAGCGAAAAACGTGACCTTTCTAACACTGACTTAGCTGGCACTTTTAGGGTGGGCTTCTCTAAGCTCTGGCCAAGAAGTTACCACAATTCAATTCTATAACCTTTTTGTTGATGTACCGTTCAATTCTCTTCTGTTTCCTTGACTTTACTCCAGTCCCTTCCACGGCACTTCTGGCAATAGTTTGTGCACTCTGCTGGTCCCTGTGCCTCTGGTTTTCCTCTCTCCACGTCTTTTATGCCCTGCAGCTGTACCCACGTCTTCGATCTGCTTGGGCAAAGTGGGTGGCACTCAGAACATTTTTTTAAACGTTTTTCTTTCTAGTTAAATGAGACTCTGTCATTTCATCTCATTGTAGCTTTAGCACAATATGTCTATCAACCTGTAGAGGACTGTCCTTGGGACCCACACTGTGAGACTCTACTATGGGGAGACCAAGATCCTTTTGGTATTTAAGCAATCAAGCTCCCTAAAGAGAGAACTAAACACTACAGAAAATGGTATGATCCTTGAGTCCCATTCTCTCTCTGAATCAAGAAATGGATAGTAGCAACTGAAAGTGAAATTCCATCAAAGTCTTTATTTGCTTGAGAAGAAATTAACCACTGATCTAACTGGGCCATCCTTCATGTGGTTCTAAAAAGTCTTCCTTAGCCACTCTGCCTGAGTTGGAATAAGAAGTGCTCTTGCATCTTGAAAACAACACTGTGTTCAGTTGAGACACTTTCCAGCTTATGTTAGTGGGATTACGTGCCTGACACTGGTTTGTAAATTGTAGCATATCCTACAAATGTGCTGATTGGGATGGTGATTCTCCTCTCATTGTGCTATATGTGGTAATTAATGTTGCTCGTGAGGCAGCAGACTTATCTGCGATGGGTGTCCAGTGACTTTGCATCAGGCTCAGTAGTCTTCCCTCTAGCACTACATCTTACAGCCTTTCCTCCCAGCTCCACAGCGAACTCAACGCGAGTCCCTCCACGTCAGCAGTACTTCAAAGGATACATTGGACCTTTTCCTCACCTGGAATTATTCTACTTGTGAAGTATTAGCTCCTCAAATCCCAGCTCTGACCAAATGCTCCTCTTCTTCCAGTTCTTACTACTTTGCCCCTACCTTGCTGTTTATTCATTAGTCATTTATTCAACAAATACCTACTGCCTTTACAACCTCATCGAGCCCTCTGATTCCTTTACTTCTCTTGCTAATGCCCATGTTTAGGACCCTCCAGGTCTCAGTTGCTTTCTCAACCATCTCAGACCCACTGTGCATCACGTCATCTGAACCCTGGGCACTCTCTCACCAGCACCTGAGCTTCCCTTGCTTCAACCCAGGGGAACAGAGTGAACGAGAGGAAGGAAGAATATAGTGTGTTGGAGTAAAGGGTAAGAAGCATCTCACTGTCCACCAAGAGTCATGCTCCCCCTGACACAGAACAGAACTGTTGCTGAGAAGCAGCTACCCCATCTAGAACTACGTCTTCCAGTATGCCTCCTCCCAACCCCATCATATCCAGGGGAAGCCATATGACTAGTTTTCACTCAGGGAATGTGAGTAGAAGTGATGTATCATTCCTGGGCCAAGGCAGTTAAGTAACTGTACCTTCTTTACTCTGCTTTCTCTCTTCTATCAGCTGGAAACTGATGCTCAAGGTAACCTTAGAAGCCTTATGAAGATAACAGAGCCTCTGTCAATCATCCAGGTCTGAATGAGTCTGTGGAGCAAACCCTCCAAATTGACCAGAAACACCCACCATGGACCAATACACAAGTTAGGAAATAAATTCTCTAGTTTTAAGCCACTAATATTTTGTAGGTATATATGACAGAACCTAGTGATTCATTAGCAAATTTAAAGGGTGAAAGCAGAGATGGGAAAACAATCATTGAGAGTACGTGTTATATACTAGGTAGTTTTTCTCTATAATTACACTCAGTTTTCACCACAGCCATGTGAAGATTCATTGTCTAGATGTGTATTAGGGAACTGGGGTAACTCTTTATAAGATCACAACCAACTCTGCTCAGGTTTGTTTTGAAGTCTTTAAAAATTATAGAGAACTAACACATTTGTGATATTTTGTACTTTGGAATTCATAAGGTATCTCAAATATTTGAAAGAAAAATTATGAACAAGGAGCATAAAACCTTATTCAATAGTTTTAAATATACTTTAAAATATACTTTTATAATATATTTTTTATTTAAAAATGTAATTTAAAGTATACTTTTTTTTTCCACATTATGACCAATCACCTGACAAGGTCTCACAATTTCAGCCTTTCACCTGGGGCTGCCATTTCTCTGCATTCTTCTTGATGTGACTTCATAAACTGCTCTGCTCCTGACATGCTGTAAATATAGGCCACGCTCTGCTTGATTATGAAAAAAAACCCAGGAACCTAAATACTATCACTCTGGACAATCCAAGTGAGTAAATGCTGCTTACATCATGAGGGAAGGGATGAGAGGACAAGAGTAGAAAGTGAGCTCATGCCAACAGAAAAGATACACTGAAGAGAGGAAGAAAAGTGGAGGCAGGGAGAAAAGAAGAGAAATACAAGATTAAAGGAAGGATAAAAAGGAAGAGAGAATTGAAAGAAATGAGCAACCACTTAGAAGCAGAAGCAGAGAAAATAAGTAAAAGCACTGAAAAGGGGGACTAAAAGGAAACCATCAACAAAGGCAACCCACTGAATGGGAAAAAATATTTGCAAATGTGGTAAGGAGTTAATACCAAAAAATATATAAAGAACTTATACAACTCAATAGCAAAAACAAAAACAAACAAAAAAACCCGATCTGATTTAAAAATAGGCAGAGGATCTGAATAGACATTTTTCCAAAGAAGACATGCAGATGGCCAACATGACTAATCATCAGGGAAATGTAAATCAAAATCACAATGAGATATCACCTCACACCTGTCAGAATGGCTATCATCAAAAAGACAAGAAAGAAAAAGTATTGGTGAGGATGTGGAGAAAAGGAAACCCTTGTACACTGCTGTAGGGATGTAAATTGGGGCAGCCACGATGGAAAACAGTGGAGACGTTCCTCAAAAAATTAAGAATAGAACAACTGTATGATCCAGAAATTCCACTTCTGGGTATGGAAAATGAAAACACTAACTTGAAAAGATATGCACAACCCTATGTTCATTACAGCATCATTCACAATAGCCAAGAAGATATGGCAACAACCTAAGTGTCCATCGATGAATGAATGAATACAGAAGATGTGATACATATCATATATAGAGAGTTATTATTTAGCCATAAATACATATATATATAAATATATGTTATTCATCCATTAAAAAAGAACGAAATCTTGCCAACTGCAGCAACATAGAAGGACCTTGAGGGCATTACACTAAGTGAAATAAGTCAGACAGAGAAAGACAAATACTGCATGATCTCATTTACATATGAAATCTAACAAACAAACAAACCAAGCTCATAGATGCAGAGAATAGATTGGTGGTTACCAGAGGCAGGGAGGCAGGAGTCAGAGAAATGAGCATTTCTGCCATGAATGTTAAATTGCAAATCTGGGGAAATGCAGTCAACCTATCAAGAGTGCAGTATTTCATTGCCCTCCTTGTTCTAGAAGCCAAAACCTTTCCATCCCTACAGAGAAACAAAGCGTCTATGTTGAGATACATGTTTTTTGTTCAATTAATTTGAGATCATCCTAAATACTTTATATTTTCACATGCACAAATCTACCCATTAGTGCTTTCTGGAGAGGGATGGGGGGTGGGGAAGTGCAAAATAAAGACTATTGCCTATTTCATTTAAAAAAATGGGGCAAAATGGGTGAAGGGAGTCATAAGGTACAAAGTTCGAGCTACAAAATAAATAAGTCATGGGATGTAAGTTACAGCATGGTGACTACAGTTAATAATACTGTATTGTGTATTTGAAAGTTGCTAAGAGAGTGATCTTAGAAGTCCTCACCACAAGAAAAAAAATTGTGTAACTATGTATGGTGACAGATATTAACTAAACTTACTGTGATGATCATTTTACTATATATAAATATCAAATCATCATGGTGTACATCTGCAACTAGTATACTGTTATGTTAATTATACCTCAATAAAAAAGTAAATAAAAAAACAAATGAGTAGCCACCTAGAAGCAGAGGGAGAAAAAATAAGTAAAAGCACTGAAAAGGGACTAAAAATAGGAGTTAAAAAACGAAGTGGGATAGGGCAGAAATTTGAAATGGGAGAAAAAAGAAAATAAAAGGAAAAGTAAGGAGTACCAATGAAAGTCATCACGCCTCTCATAAGCCTGGTGTAATCCTTCCACCAGTGGTTAAATAGCGTGCTCTCCCTCCACTGTCCCTCCTCTCTGCCCCAGAATCCTGTCGATTCCCCAGGGATTCAGATAATGCAGAAACTCGGGGTGGGGAAGGGGAGTGTCAACATATCCATCTCTGAGATAGTCCTTTTCCTACATAAGAACTGTATTATTAAGTGTTTCAATTATTCACAAGGTAATTTCAGATTTAAATTTTTTAAATTTCTTGGACCAAACCATTTTTTAAAAAATTTAGGTTCAATCACATACCCTGTTTTTTAAAAAATGACTGCAGTTCAAAAGACCAGTGCATCCCTTCAAAACTGTAATTCATTTTGCTTATTTTTTTCATGCCCTAGCATATAAATTAGTGCTTAGTTTAAAATGAAAATCACTAGGTCTTGCCAGCATAATACTGCCTTTTCTAATAGACTCATACCGCCATTCAGAAACTAAGATCAATGAAGAAAATTCCTCTGTCTACAGGAAATAATATAGTTCAGAATATACCTGCAATCAATCATTAATCTATATGTTAGATGTATAACAGGAAAGCTGATGTCTTAGCCAAAAGCGTCTTTAGTTCTGAGTCCAAGATAGGAGTTTCCAAAGAGAATAGTGACTCTGGGGAAGGTTTCCGAGTCTGACAATGTAGAAGGAGCCTTGAAGAGAGGCCAGAAGGATCCCTCTCCACAGCCCAAGTGCATGGGCAGAGGGGAGAAAGACAATGCACAGGGCGTAAAGAAAGAAATGAAGATTTCCCCTTCCTGCTCCCAAAAGCTGTGTTCGCAGGTGACTCCATCTGAGGATGGAATACGAGGATGCCAGCATGCAGCTAGAGATGAGCCAGATCCCGCGGATATTCCTACAGGATGCAGAGCCCTCAAGTGGGGCCCATAAAGGACCCCAAGAATGTGAGCATCCAGGCTGAGACTCTTCTCTTTCCCCTCATGTTCATCTCTAGCTCAAATGGCTGACCTCCTTTGTAGGGCAATTTTCACAAAGGAATAAAAGTTCTTATTCCTGCCATACTGAATGAGAACAATCAGAGAAACACAAAAATGCATTGAAATATGAATACTGAGTGGCTACTCAGCAAGTCTTGAAATGTGTATCATTCAAATTTGTGCTTTAGATGAATAACATGTTATTACATGGTCTTCTTCTCTGAGGAGGCTTACTAGTCATCGAAACTACAAATGTTAAATCTTACACAACAAAGATCTAATGTATATAAATATATGAACATAAACGCATGCACACAGACTTAAGCAACCACAGTGTTGGAAACCAGTGTTTGAAAAGCAGTGAGTGCTTTTCAAACTTCTTTAATACCACAACCCAGCAGAGAATATACGTTTTACTTTGCAGCCAAGGACACACAAATATATGCTCAAAAAGCAAACAAATGAACAAACAAACAAAAATCATGAAACAATATGTACCTTTGTCATGATGTGTTGAAACATTAACTAAAGAATATTACATATCCCAAGGCTGAAGATCATTAAGTTATGAGAATAAGTATAATTGATAAGTAAATTGGTTAAGTGATTCCCCATCATCAGAAGAGAAGACAAATCAAGAGAAGTAAAACAGTCACTGATTCTCCTTCATTCTCTGAAGACAGACTACTTTTAGTATGGCTGAGTTCTAAATATAAGGGAATACACCATAACATTAAAATTCCTATTTCAATAACACTTTCAGAACTTTCAGTGTTAAATGTAAGCGTGTGTACAAGGATTAAAATGTTCCTACTACCAAGTTTTCTTTATTCACTTTCATTTATTTCAGAAGAAATTAGCAAAAATATTCTTTACTTCCACCATAATCTATGAAACCATAGTTTTACCAAGTGTTCTATCATCTTTTGAACAATTCAACACTTTATTATTTACAGAACTTCTAAATTCTGAAATATTTTTTATATACAGTACACTCTTCACTGCAGTAAAGATTTTGAAAAAAATTTAATAAAATATATGCATTCATAAATCATTAATTTTTAGTTTTTGCCCAGTGATTAAAATACTCCCTAAACAAATGTAATTTTAAAACACTTAAATCTTAAGCAGTGTGTATTAAATACTTGGCACTACCCACTCATTCACTAGTCTAAATGAAAAAACTTAAAATATATTTAAAAGCATGATACTATTTAATAAAAATATTAATTTTTAAAAAACGGTTTAATCTATGTATTTTTTAATTCTTTTGAAGAGTAACACAACGGTAACTTCTGCGTTAACAAAAACAAAGAAAATTGGGAGTCAAGTTTTTATTTTCTTCTTGGTGAATCTCCAGCTAACCATTTCATGCACTCAAGTTCTAACTCTAATAAGCCGAAAAACACAGAGGAAGCTGTGGCCCAATTTCATGAGGATATTTAAAGGCTGAGAAAGCCCATGCAATTATTAGGGTCAAGAGAAAAGCACATTAATCAAATCTTATGTGTTCGCAGCAGAACTGCAACCAGCAGTTGGTGTTTTTAATATTTAGAGCCAAAGAAACTAATTCTTTAATGTAATGACAGTCCACCTTAAGCACCGTAACGCTAAGCCAAACTCACAGCTTTAACTCCACTCATGCTCTGCTCTGTCTCAACGATGTAATCTTTACATACTTTACATATGTATATTTATTTATTTATTTTACAAGAGAAGTTCATCTGTAAACTTTCTGACCAACCTTGACTTGGCACCAACTCATCAGTTAATTAACTGTTAACAGATTCTTCTAGACATGACTGCTACACAGATATTTTATCTTCCTGTTAATTAGTAATTATGCACTGGCAAGAAAAACAGTGTTTCTTTCCAATTATCCCAGAACTCAGTGATTATTTAAACTTGGCTAATTAGCATTAGAGGGCTGTACAGCTTCTGGGCAAATTGTGTTTGATAATCCCTATTAAAATATACATGGTGGTTGTTGACTTCTAACAAGAAAAAAAAGTGGCAGTTCAAAGGGTATTAGATACAGGACCAGGCAAACAGGGGCCCATTAAAATTCCCCCAACTGCTCTAATGAGAATGCCAAGGGTCATTTCTGCCTAGTTTACCATCTGTTTGGTTTCTGGCATGTGTCTCTGGTGTGAAGGGAGTGTCCTGAAGCCCATTTGGCTTATCACAGTGTAATCCAGTAGTCTGAAGCAATTTCAGTTGTTTATAAAGTAGCATATTAAAATCAGAAGGCTACACACGTGAATGGAAAACTTTTAAGTATAAAAATGCTGCCACATAATGGAAAGTGTCCTGATTTTTTTTTTTTAATACAATCAGGCAACAGTTACAAGAGAAACTTTTAGACAGATTCTACATGAATTCTGGTATCTGCTCTCTACTCACCCAAAGGTTATGATGATAAAACATCTACTTTTAGCCTCCATCATCTGGAACACACATTTTAAAAGGTTAGATTTGCATTAAGGCAGGCAATAGCTCCCTAGACAAGACACAGAAAGCAATAACCATAAAAGAAAAAAATCAACAAATCAGAGTTCATCAAAATTTAAAATTTCTACTCGTCATAGATACCATTGAGAAGATAACAGGCAAGCCACAAATGGGAAAATACATTCACAAAACATACCTCTGATAAAGGACTGGTACCCCAGGATATATTAAAACTCCTATAACTCAATAATTTAAAAAACTCAATTTTTTTAAATGAGCATAAGACTTGAACGTGACAAAAGTGGCCAATGAGCACATGAGAAAGTGCTCAACATCAGCAGCCAGCTAGGAAATGCAAATTAAAACTACAGCCACCATACACCTACAAAAATGGCTAAAACTGAAAAAACACTGACAACGCTTAATATAGGTGAAGATGCAGAGCAACTGCAACTCTACTACTAATTTGGTGAGAGTGTAAAAAAGGTATAGCCATTCTGGACAAGGTCTGGCAGCTTCTTATAAAACAAGAGCCATACACTACTAAGTATTTACCCAATAAAAATGACAGCATATATTCACAAAAAGACTTGTACAGGTATATCCATATGCTGCTGTATGCACAACAACCAAAAGCTGTACGCATAACAACCAGGTGTCAGGACTTCCCTGGCAGTCCAGTGGTTAAGAATCCGCCTTCCAATGCAGGGGACGTGGGTTCAATCCCTGGTCGGGGAACCAAGATCCCACATGTTGCGGGGCAACTAAGAGCCCCGGGGCACCAACGAAGAGCCTGTACACCACAACAAAAGATCCTGCGTGCCACAACTAAGACCCAACACAACCAAATAAATAAATAAATAATTTTTAAAAAACCAACGACCAGGTGTCTAATAATAAAAGAACAAAAAACAAAGGAATACTACTCAGCAATAAAAAAGAATAAGCTACTGATAGACACAACATGAATAATTCTCACAAATATTGTGTCTAGTGAAAGAAGCCTTATACAAAAGAGTACATACTGAATGACAGCATTTATAACAGTTCTAGAACAGGCAAAACACATGTATGCTGGTGGAATAAAATCGAAATGATGGTTGCCTCTGGGAAATGGGAGTAAAAGTTAATGAAGGAGAGGGAACTTTATGGGATTAAGGTCTATATTTTGATAAGAGTTTGGGTTACACAGATATGTACATTTATCAAATCTCTTCTCACGTATACTTAAGATTTGTGCATTTCATTGTATACAAACTTTACCCAGGTAGTGGGTACTCACTGTAAAATTCTTTCAACTTTGATGTATGTGTGAAAATTTTCATAATAAAATGTTAAAAGTAGATTGAGATTACTTCAATCAAATCCCTATTAAATTAATTTTTAAAACAATATCATTTCATTAGATGAGTAGCTACACATATTATAAAACCATGTAAATATAACTGTGATAGCATGTCTTTCACCAATTGATTTGGTCACATCAGGCTTGCACATGGGGGAGTAGGTACCTCCGCTTTTGTGTTTGATTTTTGTGCTTCCACCAATGTGCTTATCTGGTGTATTCTCCCCCCTCCCCACCCCCCCAGCAACCCTTTCCCCTTTGGTAACCATAAGTTTGTTTTCTATGTCTGTGAGTCTATTTCTGTTTTGTAAATAAGTTCATTTGTATCATCTTTTTAGATTCCACATATAAATTATATCATAAGATATTTGTTTTTCTCTGTCCAACTTCACTTAGTATGATAATCTCTAGGTCCATCCATGTTGCTGCAAATTGCATTACTTCATTCTTTTTTATGGCTGAATAATATTCCATTGTATATACATGCCACATCTTCTTTATCCATTCATCTGTTGATGGACATTTAGGTTGTTTCCATACCTTGGCTATTGTAAATAGTGCTGCTATGAACATAAAGGTGCATGTATCTTTTTGAATTAGAGTATTCTCCAGATACATACCCAGAAGTGGGATTGCTGGATCATATGATAGCTTTATTTTTAGTTTTTTGAGGAACCTCCATACTCTTCTTCATAGTGGCTGCACCAACTTACATTCCCACGAACAGTGTAGGATGGTGTGTTCTTATATGTGTACTTATCTAGTGTGTGCCCCCAAATCTGTTTATTACATTTGAACCTGTTATTATCCTAATTTCATTAAATGCTACATAAATTAATGAAAAATGAATACCTTTAAGAGAGAGCTCTGCTGTTTCTATACAAACTAATTTTTGAATGCTTCGGACAGACTTGATAAAAAGAAGCTAAAGAAATGCTGCTTTCAAATTATGGTGGAAAAGGTACCAAAACAAAAGATCGCAAAACAAAAATCATAAATACTTAGAATTCCGCACTCAGACTTCACAATTCTGTTTATGTTCTTGCTCCATTTTAAAGAAACTAAAACTGGAAATATGGTTTATGTAAAAAAAACAATGTTTTAACAAACAAAAATCAGTGAAACTCCAATCAGTGGACTCATATTTAAAGAACAGCCCTTAGTTGACATCTTAAAATTGGCAAATTTATTACATGACCGTCGTCTTTAATATCAAAACCCACACAAGTACTGCGATTCATCCTCTCCCTAGTCCATGCCCTCTGCATGGGACTGACTGCCTTTTAACAAACTATGTTGTTTAGTCATTCATAGAAAATAAACAATAAACATATTTAACCAATTTCTTTTAACTGACTTAATACCTGTACTGATAATGTCAAACAACAGGGTTTCTATAGTTTCTTTCATAGGCGCGTGTAGATGTGTTAAGTATTGGAGGAAGCAAGGTGAACACTCAAACTGTGTGTGTGTATATGTATGTGTATATATATCCACATACAAATATATATGTATACATACAGACATATATATAGTCATTTCAGTTATCCTGTAACCATTTTCTCATGCCATTAAATATTATACAAAAATAGAATTTTAATGGCAGCATATTATTCCCATTAATACTCAAACATATTTCATCATTCCCACGTTATTGGGCATTTAAACTACTTGCAAATTTTTTCTATCAAATAGTGTTTCGGTGAACAATCATATACCTCAACATTTGTCTACATTTCTGGTTTTTTAAAATTTATAATAGATTTCCCCAAACTAAAAGAAATATGTCAAAGTATATGAACATTTTAATGGTTCTGTTTACATATTGCCACTAACCCAGTATACACCAACATCAACAATAAATAACTATTTTCCAGCACTGGTGTCAAAATTAAATATATATGAGTTTAAACATCTTTGCCAAATTAAGAAATATACCTCAGAACTGCTTTAATAATGTATTTTTAAAGGTATGCTCTATTTTTATTTATTTATTTACCGTATACTCTATTTTTTTTCAGCCGTGTTGTGCGGCATTTGGGATCTTAGTTCCCCAACCAGGGATAGAACCCATGCCCCCTGCATTGGAAGCATGGAGTCTTAACCACTGGACCACCAGGGAAGTCCACAATAATGCATTTTTATTAGAAGTGAGTTGAATATTTTGCTCACATTTATTGGACGCCTGTCTTTCTTCTTTTGCAAATGGTATGAGTTTGTCGTTTGTTTTCTTTTGGTTGCCTTTACCACTAGGGCAAAATGTTTGTTCATTTTTTAATGTTTAAAAATTAGCATTTTTATTACACAAGCAGTTCTTAGCTTTCAGACAATTAGAAAGCAGAAAGAAAACACATTAGATGTTCTAAGATTATACCATCCTTACAGTCCAGGGATTTTAAAAACCCACTTAGTCACGATGCTCTATTCTTTAAAACAGTGCTTCCCAAACTGTCCCATGCAAAACTAGCTCTGAAAGATGTAAACAGATATCCTTTGGGAAAAAAAGAACTCCATGCTAACATAAATTTTTAAAAGAAAGCTAATTATATGCTGTTCTTGAAAATTCACAGTGTGAAAAATTTCATTAGACTTAACGATGTGACAATAAAAATACTGATAATCCAATTCTTAAAATGGGTCAAGGCCCTGAATAGACATTTTTTCAAAAATATATAAATGACCAATAAACACGTGAAAAGATGTTTAACATCAGTAGTCATTAGGGAAATAAAAAATCAAACCACAATGAGATACCACTTCATATCTACTCTAAAAAGAAAAAAGAAAGTAAGCATTGTCAAAGATATAGAGAAATTGAGACCTCATATATTGCTACTAGGCCTGTAAAAGGGTGCAGCTGCTATGGAAAACAGTTCAGCAGTTCCTTAAAAAATTAAACATAGAATTACCATATGACCCAAGAGTTCCACTCCTAAGTGGAATTTTAAAAGAATTTAAAATATATGTTCATATAAGAACTTATATATGAATGTTTACAGGAGTATTATTCATAATAGCCAAAAGTGCCAAAAATGGAAACAATCCAAATGTCCAAAAGATAAATGAATAAATAAAATATGGAATATCCATACAGTGGACTATTATCTAGCCATAAATAAGAATGAAGTACTTCATCCTTTAATATGGTTCAATATGGATGAACCTGAAAACATGTTAAGTAAAAGAAGCCAGTAACAAAAGGTCACATATCATTATTTCATTTATATAAAATGTCCAGAACAGGCAAAGCTATAGAGACAGGAATTAGATTAGTGGTTGCCAGGGGATAGGAGGAGGGGGGATTTGGGACTGACTGCTAATGGGTATAGGGTTCTTTCTGGGGTGATGGAAATGTTTTCAAGTTAGTGGTGATGGCTGCAGAACACAGTGAATATACTAAGAATCACTGAAGTGTACACTTTTAAATGGAAAGTTTTATATTATGTGAATTATAGCTCAAAAAGAAAAACAAACAAAAGCGTATTAAAAATTTTAAGAAGTACTGTAACTTTCTTTAACCAGCCATATTCCAAGCTTTTTTACTCTTTTTCCACATAAGACCTATTAACATACCATGAGACACTAATATTTTCAAGAAACAGTGTGGGAAAAGCTGCTTTTAACACAACATTTTAAAATTCATTCTAAGATGTGGCTATCATTTTCTTGTTAAAAAGCGAACAACAGCAAGAAACAGAAAACGGAAGGGAAGGCTAGGGGCTTAAGGTATAGACTTCATCAACCTCATCCTTATTGTAGAGCTGGTCATTTGTCCCATTCTCCAGAAGCAGAAAACCAAATCCCAACTGAATTCTTTTATTAGTAACATATTTCTCTCCATTTTTATTATTATTGTTAGAAATGTTATTGGATCATTGAGGTTAAAAGTCAGGTTAAAAAAGAATCGTCTCATAATGCAAATAATTATTTTAAAAAGAAAACAATTAAGGATAAATAAAACATCTTTCCAGAGCCTGATGTCTGATAGCTCCATTTATTTTACTTTTAACTTGCTATTTACTAGAGTTCATGTGAAGAGGAACTTTCTGAAAGAGACCCAGAAATAACATAATTAACTAGATAATAGCAACAACATGGTTCTGATGTATGAAAACACATAGGAAGAAAAGCAGAAGGGGAGCTCAGTCTGAACTTTTACCAAAATATTAACAATTTTTGCTATTCTGTTTTCCAAAATAGCAACTCCCAGACTATCAAGTGTCTTTCCATTCAGATATTTAGAGTCCTGAAAACAGTAATTTAGCTGTGTGCTTGCTTCAGAGAGCAGCCTACATGTCTATTAGGCTACATGCAAAACTCAGCATCAGAGGGTTGAATACAAACCACGACAGAAGACAAGAGTGAAAACAGAACTGGCATTTGGTGAAGTGCCTTTATTCGACTCCTACATCTGTTTTCAGATTCACATGTTGCACCCAGAACTATTTTCTAAGCAATGCCAAGAATTTGCTTTCACTTTTTTTTTAATACTTCAAAGATAATTATCAGAATTATTTCTAGGAAGTAAGAACACTGTAAAATTATTTTAAGTTGTTCTCAAATTTGACTGCCAGGAAAGAAGAGGTCAACCTTACCCATGAGTATTTATAAACCAATTACTGTGAACATGAAACATAAACTCATTTATCATTACTTGGATACCTCAAAAAAGGACTGGAAAACCTGAAGAGGAAACTACATTACAAGCAAAACGACCACTAGACCAGTTGTTTTAAAGTTTATTCCCTTAAGCATATACTCAATCTTGTCTCCGGTTAAAGTGGACAGCATACTGTGAAAAGCCTCACTCTTACAGAAAACAGTTATCTCTTACTAGCAAAGATGCAGGATTCCTAAGTGGTTTTAAAAATTATTATTTAAGAAAAAGAGAGAAAAGTATTGCCGATTCTGCTTTTATCTAGTGAGGGGTAAGACCTCATTTACAGAAACTTATTTTCCAGAATTATTCTTAAAACACTTGGGCATATGAGAAAGTACCCCATGACCTAGAGTACTAATGACCAGTGCTCTATCCTTTTCGTTAGGTGCTCAGTCTTCAGAGCAAATATCTTCTTTAATAACAAAAATTAGGTTACACTTGCCAAGGCAAAGGAGTCTCTTAGCCAATAATTTTTTAACACTAACAGGCAAAATTATAACAGAACAATTCGAAATTCATAACTTATACAGCATAGTGGCAACTTCTATTAGAATCTGCTCTAAAAATGTGACTTTACTGATGTTCTTATTTATGAGCAGCCAGTTTACTCTGTTCCTGAGCACACAGATTTGAGTAAGAATAAGAAAGAGAACGGAGCTACAAGAACTCCTCTTCCTTAGGGGTACATTTTTAAAGTAACTGCAGTGGTTTCTGGGCACATATCTTATCAGGGCTGAATTCCTCTACCTAGAATCTGTGGACTGTCCAGAGAAAATAGACAAGTAAATTATTCAGGAGCTATGAAATGGATTGAATCATAGGTCAAGTGCTGGGTTTCTTTTAGGTTTTTTGTTTGTTAGGTTTTTTGTTTGGTTGGTTTTTTGTTGTCATTTGTTTGCTGTTTGCCTAAAGGAAAGAAAACAAGTGACTTAATAACTTTTAAACTAACATCTACCATTTTCAATTATATAAAAAATTATGTAAAAAAAGTGTTAAAGTTATACAAAGGATTACACATATATACCAGAAAATCTTCCTTAATCATCTCACTTGATGTACTCTTAGACTATATTCCCAAGAAATTATAGAATCACCATTTTTTGTAAAGATCTAAGAGATAAAATTAGAACTTAGCTGTCACATATCATTCAGACATTGACTTGCCCTATGATATGAAGATGAACTGGATGATCTCTTGACATTCTTTCTACTCTCTTGATCCTATAGAAGGCACTTAATCAATCACTCTCCTATCTGAAGGCACTGGTGCCTGCCACTTCCAGGAGAGAAAGGAACAAAGTAGTAGGCAGGATAATAAATTTCTCCAGGATCTCTGATGATACAATATACATTTGTTCCTTTAGTCTTAAATGTCTGTCCAGATGTACAGACTTATAGATACATATACAGATTCAGAAATACACTCAAACTTAAAGACAATAATATTCTCTCTCTCTTATCCATACCCGTCCACTTGTGCACATACATGCATTTACTAATGTCAGTGCTAGTAAACAGTAAAATACCCGATGAAGCCTCAAAGATTTTTCTTGGTTTATTCATTCAATAAGTATTTATTGAGCACTTGTTATGTGCCATGAGAGTGAAGGTAATAACAAGACCATCTCTCGTCCTCAAAGAGGTATAAAGGTTTTTTAAACACGTAAATTCAGTAGATTGTTAGAGATGTCTGGTAAAGGTCACAGAGTGTAGCATGGAGGAAGGAGCAGAGAGTTCCATGAGGTGGGGACCAGGGAGGAACAGAGAGGAGGTGAGTCAGGACAGAGGCCCTAAAAGATGGCAGGATGCTTGCCCAGCAGACAGAGCCAGAAGGAATTCTAAGCAGTATAAACATACCATTTTCAATTATATAAAAAATTATGTAAAAAAAGTGTTAAAGTTATACAAAGGATTACACATATATACCAGAAAATCTTCCTTAATCATCTCACTTGATGTACTCTTAGACTATATTCCCAAGAAATTATAGAATCACCATTTTTTGTAAAGATCTAAGAGATAAAATTAGAACTTAGCTGTCACATATCATTCAGACATTGACTTGCCCTATGATATGAAGATGAACTGGATGATCTCTTGACATTCTTTCTACTCTCTTGATCCTATAGAAGGCACTTAATCAATCACTCTCCTATCTGAAGGCACTGGTGCCTGCCACTTCCAGGAGAGAAAGGAACAAAGTAGTAGGCAGGATAATAAATTTCTCCAGGATCTCTGATGATACAATATACATTTGTTCCTTTAGTCTTAAATGTCTGTCCAGATGTACAGACTTATAGATACATATACAGATTCAGAAATACACTCAAACTTAAAGACAATAATATTCTCTCTCTCTTATCCATACCCGTCCACTTGTGCACATACATGCATTTACTAATGTCAGTGCTAGTAAACAGTAAAATACCCGATGAAGCCTCAAAGATTTTTCTTGGTTTATTCATTCAATAAGTATTTATTGAGCACTTGTTATGTGCCATGAGAGTGAAGGTAATAACAAGACCATCTCTCGTCCTCAAAGAGGTATAAAGGTTTTTTAAACACGTAAATTCAGTAGATTGTTAGAGATGTCTGGTAAAGGTCACAGAGTGTAGCATGGAGGAAGGAGCAGAGAGTTCCATGAGGTGGGGACCAGGGAGGAACAGAGAGGAGGTGAGTCAGGACAGAGGCCCTAAAAGATGGCAGGATGCTTGCCCAGCAGACAGAGCCAGAAGGAATTCTAAGCAGTATAAACAAGGTCTAAAGCAGCTGGGATTTTGAAACTGTGTGTGGGTTACTATGATTGCTACACATGTGTGTGTGTGTGTGTGTGTGTGTGTGTGTGTGTGTGTGTATGGTGAGAGTAGGTGACTGGAAAGGAATAGAAGGAGGCTGGGAAGAGATGGGGGTTAGGGACACGCAGGGCTACAGCAGAGAGGGCCTTTTTTTAGTCAAGGTTTTTTTGGTTGAAATAGAAACCAACTCAAGCGGGCTTGGTCTGTAAGTGGAGTTTAATGAGAGGCTATAGACCCGGGTTTGGATTATGGCTTTGCAACTCCCTGTGTGTGACCCTGGGCAAGTTTTCTGCCCTCTCTGTACCCTAGGCTCTTTACCAACAAGATGAGCATAATTATAGTAGGATTTTTGTTAGGATCAAAAGAGTTAATACCTGCAACACACACCTGGCACATAGCAAGTGCTCGATAAATGTTAACTATTTTTAATTGTTTCTTAGAGCCCAAGAATACCTGAGCCCGGTGGGAAGAAAGCCTAAAATAAGAGCCTGGAAAGCTCTGATACCCCAGGCAGCATTCTGTCTCTCTCTTCTTCTCCTCTCTCTGCACGACCTTCCTCTGAGCCACTGTAGAGGAGGGCTGCACAGAGCTCCCAAATATTTACATGTGCCTTGATCCAGCTCATGAATTGTT
This sequence comes from Physeter macrocephalus, assembly GCF_002837175.3. Lineage (NCBI taxonomy): Eukaryota > Metazoa > Chordata > Mammalia > Artiodactyla > Physeteridae > Physeter > Physeter macrocephalus. The sequence continues at coordinate 89,707,863 of NC_041218.1, forward strand.
CAACTGTGATTGATGAGTCTTAATTCCAAATTCCTGTACTAGTAAATTTGAATGACTCAGCTTAGCTTGTGTATCCCGTGGTTTAAACTGAGGCCAAAGGGTTAGGATAAAAACATGCCACAGTGACCTATCTCCCTTAAATGGCAGAAAGGAGGGCAAAGGAGTAATTTATCTTGATTTCCAACTATTTTCTGGTCTGAACCATAGAACAGGTGAAGCAATTTGCATCTTTAGAGATGTTAGAGCTGCTGATAGTTATTTAAGGATTCTGGTCGTCATTCACTTTGCATCCTCCTTGAACTTTTCCAATTTGCACAGCCCTAACTCCTTTTAAGAATCTGGACACTATCAAATATAGTATATCACTTAAAACTGTAGTATATCCATACAATGGAATATGATTTAGCCATAAAAAGGAATGAACTACTGATATATGCTACAACATGGATGAACCTTGAAAACATCATGCTAAATAAGCCAGACACAAAGGGCCACATATTATATGATCCTGTCTACTTGAAATGTCTAAAACAGGCAAGTCCATAGAGAGAGAAGATAGATCAGTAGTTGTCAGAGACTAAGGGGAGGAAGGAAGGGAGTGACTGCTAACAGGGATGGGGTTTCCTTTGGAGGTGACAAAATGTTCTGGAATTGGATAGTGGTGTTCGTTGCACAACCTTGTGAATATACTAGAAATCATTGAAAAGTACACTTCAAATGGTAAATTTATAGTATGTGAAATATTTTTTAAAAAAGTATCTGAGACTGTATATGATGTCAGAACACCTGGTTTTAGTCTTCACACCTACACTCTCTCGTGCAGAGTCACCACTTGCCCTTCCTAAGCCTTGCCTCCTTACCTATACATTGGGGCAGGGGCTGAGCCAGGCTCTTCCCAAGGTACATTTCAGCTCCAAGTTCTATGGGTAAGAAATTGGGTGCAGGACTTCCCTGGTGGCGCAGTGGTTAAGAATCCGCCTGCCAATGCAGGGGACACGGGTTTGATCCCTGGTCTGGGAAGATCCCACATGCCGTGGAGCAACAAAGCCCACGTGCCACAACTACTGAGACTGCGCTCTAGAGCCCGCGAGCCACAACTACCGAACCTGCATGCTGCAACTACTGAGCCCCCATGCTACAACTATGTAAGCCTGCGCGCCTAGAGCCCGTGCTCCACAACAAGAGAAGCCACCGCAATGAGAAGCCCGTGCAGCGCAACGAAGAGTAGCCCCCACTCGCCGCAACTAGAGAAAGCCCGTGCAGCAACGAAGACCCAATGCAGCCGATTAATTAATTATTTTAAAAAGTTGGGTGTATTTCCCCCACTCCAAATTAATGTCACCTCCCACTTTCATATCTTCTGCCACTTGAAGCATCTTGTCATTCTGTTTCCTATTTCAAAGAAAGAATTCTCACTTCTTTCTGAGTGTTTAAAAAAAAACACCTATTTTGGACATATATATAAGGCAGTTGAATAGATAATCTCACTTAACCCACCTAACAACTTTGTGAACTGGCCTTTCTTATCAACCTCATTTTACAAATGGAGACACTGAAGCTCAGGGAAGGAAAGTATGTGGTCCAAGGCAGGAAGAAGCCGGGCCGGGCATATAGCTGGAGCTGCCTCACTCCAGAGGTCATGTCATGACCCCTGCACTGAGCTGCCTTTCTCCACTAACTCCTCCGCTTGGCCCAAATCTCATGCCTCTCAACATTTTCTCTAGCAATTTGTCAACTGATGAATCCAACAGTTTTATTCATCATGCCGATTACTCTAGTAAGTGATTCTTTTTAGTGATTTAGGAACTGGGAAATATCCCTGAATTCTTTGTCATATGTCAAATGCAAACTATGTAATAGTATTTCTTAGTCAAGGTAATGCTGGCATACCCAGATGGAATGAATAAAGAACAAACTTAGTCTAATACCCTATATAGAGGAAAAATTAATGGCAATTGCATCTCTTGTCAACTATGCTCTTTGTACTATTGACTACAGTAATTTGTTTAATTAAACTAGAGTCTTCTTGTTAATTATAGATCATTTACCATACCCAATAAAAGGTCATGCTTCCAATCCCTCAATGTGTTTAAAATTCCTCAAGTATGTTACAAAGCATTTCTTTGTAAAGAGACAGACAAAATAAATTTAACGAGATCATCTGAGTAATTAAACTTAATTGCAGCTACTAAATAAATGCCACTACTATACAGGATGTTATTTAATGAAGTTGCTAGTGGCTGCCCCTTCTTTACAGATATTATGGCCTAAATATGTGTATGTATTCATAACACGTGTATGTCTCAGTCACACAGACAGGATACCTAAGACTGAACTATAGTTAATGTCCAGGGATGCAGCTGTTCTGGTGATACTTAGTAAAGTGGTAAAAAAGTTCTAGTTAGTTTTAATGTGAAGGATATCCAAAAATTAGCTTAAATAGACCCTATGTTTTTATTCTTAGTGACAATAAAACAAAGTAGTAACAAAAACTTGCATTCTGGAAATGAAAGATTAACATACTATCTAAATCTACTGGTAAAGTACACATTCTTATTAACTAGTGACCAATATAAGATTTACTAAAATTTGAAGTCTTAAAATATTTACTTTGCTTTGTAAATCTATCACTATTTATCTAAAGTTAGAGTGTCATATCACACTGGAAAAAAATCAGATCATTAAGTTCAAAAGTTCTAATACTGTGCTTCAAAGATAATGCTGAAAATATTAAATTTTTATGGTAGTTGCTTAGTCTACTAAAAACATGACAGGATTTGACTGAATCCAAGAACATATCTTGGATCTGTTTACTACATTTTCTCCCCAAACTTAGATTCCATCAAGTCTTGCCATTTTAAGAGTTTTATAAATTAACAAATGATTGACTCTCGAATGGCTTATTACAGAAAAAATAAATGAAACACATAGGCAATTATAAAGGTTTATGTGAAAAACTGCTAAAATGGTTGATGTATTAGTTGATCAAAATTATCTAGGAATTGCAAAGCAATTTATGCAAGGTCTAACAAAAGTTTAATTTATGCATGGTCTAACAATTTGAAGTGTGGCTGCTACCCATCAGACGTGCAAACCTGATTCTCAGGTTTTAGAGAGCCGGAATACCAAAAACTGAGTAATATGCTTTTAGAGCCAGAATACTAAATATTGAGTAAAATGGATTTCAGTGTCTGGAAAAGGAACAATTTTGTATGAAAGGATATTCAAATAGCATTTCATTGAGCAACCACAATAAGCCTTGAAGATTTACATGACTGAGCTGGAATTCAGTGCCAAAGACAAGAGGGAAGCATTTTTTTCTGGGATTCACAAAGAGATACACATAATTAAACATCACACTTCCCTAGAGCAGCATGTTTTCTTATACTGACAAGCAAAATGAGGTATTTAAAATCATGCATTGCTGGCATACAGTCATCTTTTGCATAGCTATTGTTTTAATGTATTTCTGGCTATTAGGCATTTGTCTATTTTTGGTCAGTGAGGTATGATTTTAAAGAATTCTGGTTTCGCATAAAAGGCTGTAGTTATGTTAGTGAAATTACATTTATACCACAGTATCTTAAGGATAATTATGGCCGTATTTTGGCTGGTCATACACACATTTTATATTCAAAAGGGAGTGGCTATAATTTTAGTGTAATCAGTACGATTAAAATTAACTATAAGCAGAAAAAACTTTCCGAAGTACCTTTTAGACTCAACTATATGTTTTACTTTGCCTTATTTATCACAGCTAGTTAAATGTATCACACACTAATTCCACAACATATTGGGAAAATGCCAAACAAGTCATGTTTGCTTAACAGTCCATCAATTAAGTCAGAGCCTAATGATAGATTATGTATTCAATAATTCTTTTGTTCTAGATCAAAGAATGCCATACTACTTCAGCCTGATCCTACTATAACTACTAAACTATCAAAAAGCAGCAATTCTGCTACATTTTCTATAAGTCTTCTATAAGACTTTTCCTCTACTTTCTCACCTGTACCCTACTCAAATTGAATTTTTTCTATTTTATTTAAATTATACAGAATATATTAAATTTAAATACTCAAAAAATTAATGTGCTTTTGTTTCCAAAAATGACCATTTACCTACAAAGACATTTAATTTTCTGCTTTCTATTCTAGTATTTATGAAGATTAACTGTTTAACAAAATTCAGGTATATTATTTTATTTTATTTTTTAACATCTTTATTGGAGTATAATTGCTTTACAATGGCATGTTAGTTTCTGCTGTATAACAAAGTGAATCAGCTATACATAAACATATATCCCTATTATTCCTGTCCTGCCCCTAGGTTCTTCAGAGTTTAATAAACTCAAAATGGATTAAAGACCTAAATGTAAGGCCAGACACTATAAAACTCTTAGAGAAAAACATAGGCAGAATACTCTAAGACATGCATCACAGCAAGATCCTTTCTGACCCACCTCCGAGAGAAATGGAAATAAAAACAAAAATAAACAAATGGGACCTAATGAAACCTAAAAGCTTTTGCACAGCAAAGGAAACCATAAATAAGACGAAAAGACAACCTCCAGAATGGAAGAAAATATTTGCAAATAAGCAACTGACAAAGGATTAATCTCCAAAATATACAAGTAGCTCATGCAGCTCAACATCAAAAAAACAAACCCAATCCAAAAAATAGGCAGAAGATCTAAATAGACATTTCTCCAAAGAAGATATACAGATTGCCAACAAACACATGAAAGGATGCTCAACATCACTAATCATTAGAGAAATGCAAATCAAAACTACCATGAGGTATCACCTCACACCAGTCAGAATGGCCATCA
>NC_041218.1:89720865-89722165 GCF_002837175.3 Physeter macrocephalus
AAGAAACAAAATTGAGTTATTTGCAGTGAGGTGGATGGACCTAGAGTCTGTCATACAGAGTGAAGTAAGTCAGAAAGAGAAAAACAAATACCATATGCTAACACATGTATATGGAATCTATTTTAAAAAATGGTTCTGAAGAACCTAGGGGCAGGACAGGAATAAAAACGCAGACGTAGAGAATGGACTTGAGGACACGGGGAATGGGAAGGTAAGGTGGGACGAAGTGAGAAAGTAGCACTGACATATATACACTACCAAATGTAAAGTAGATAGCTAGTGGGAAGCAGCTGCATTGCACAGGGAGATCAGCTCAGCTCGGTGCGTTGTGACCACCTAGAGGGGTGGGATAGGGAGGGTGGGAGGGAGACGCAAGAGGGAAGAGATATGGGGATATATGTATGTAAACATATAGCTGATTCACTTTGTTATACAGCAGAAACTAACACAACATTGTAAAGCAATTATACTCCAATAAAGATGTTAAAAAAAAAATGCCAAGTGACCAGTGGGACACCTGAGAGTTTGATTAAGGAGGTCAAACTACCATCAATGAGCTTCAAGTTCAGAACCCTCTTCAGACTCTGTATCCTAGGGCTGGTGGTCATGGGAAGACTACATGCAATTTAAGCTAATCAAAATACATTTTTTTTTTTTTTTTTTGCGGTACGCGGGCCTCTCACTGTTGTGGCCTCTCCCGTTGCGGAGCACAGGCTCCGGACGCGCAGGCTCAGCGGCCATGGCTCACGGGCCTAGCCGGTCCGCGGCATGTGGGATCCTCCCGGACCGGGGCACGAACCCGTGTCCCCTGCATCGGCAGGCGATTGTCAACCACTGCGCCACCAGGGAAGCCCCAAAATACATTCTAATTCAAGTGAAACTGCCTTTTTACAGCTTTCAGAGTCACAACAGAAAATGTCTTAAAGCCTAAAAGCCTTAAAGAAAATGTCTTTAAATCATTTCTAACAATTTTCAACTGTTAGTTTTTTGTTTGGTTACTAGCTAAAATCTGAGGCAATATGATACATGCCTTTTATATGTTCTTTCAAAATGTGTTTATAATATACTACAAATGATACTTAATGATTTTTCTCATTTAAAGGCTCCAATTTGGGGCTTCCCTGGTGGCGCAGTGGTTGAGAGTCTGCCTGCCGATGCGGGGGACGCGAGTTCGTGCCCCGGTCCGGGAGGATCCCACATGCCGCGGACCGGCTAGGCCCGTGAGCCATGGCCGCTGAGCCTGCGCGTCCGGAGCCTGTGCTCCGCAACGGGAGAGGCCACAACAGTGAGAGGCCCGCGT
>NC_041218.1:89722186-89771678 GCF_002837175.3 Physeter macrocephalus
CCGCTTAAAAAAAAAAAAAAAAAAAAAAAAAAAAAAAAAAAAAGGCTCCAACTTGGTAAATGATGGTTACTTCATGCAGCCAAGTCCTCTCAAATCATCTGGGTCTAAAAACTTCAGAAAAATTCCATCTGAGACCTGTTTATGTGTGTGTGCTTCCTCCTCACCCCCACCACAGGAAGTATATGCAAGTCCTGGAATGAGACTTCAGGCCTCAGCTCAGACTTCAGCAGCAGCTGCTTCAGGTATCAAGATTTATAATTTTGGAACACCTAGTTTTACTGAGTACTTTGCCATTGTCATCAGCATTTCATAGATGAGGAACTTAAGCTTAGAGAAGTTAAGCAACGTGGCTGAGGCCCATGACTAACGAAGGTCGGGGTATGGATCTGCAAGCAGGTCTGCCTGACTGCACAGCCCACACTCTCATCCGCCCCTAATATGTTCCTTCCGGTCCAGGCTTGGCCGATGCCAACCTGCACCTGAACTCCTTCCTTGTCACATCAGACCTTTAACCACAGAACAGTCTTTCTGCATCCACTGCTGGACCCGACAGTTTGTTCTCCACACTGACACCAGAATGATCTCCTCAGCCCGAAACCCTCAATGGCACTCTCTGCTTAAGACCCTGAATGATCTGGCCCTGGTGTCCTATCCAGCCTTACCTCTTGCCCTCTTGGTTCCAGGTCAGCCACTCCAAGGTTTTCTTTCCAGTCCTAGAACACAGCCAGCCTCTTCCCACCCTGAGGCCTTTGCATCTACTGTTCTCTCCTTCAGGTATGCTGTGTCCCACATTCCACAGACCTTCAGTGAACTAATTCCTACTCATCCTTCACATCTCAGCTCAATACCACTGCCCCAGGAAAGCCTTTCCAAACTACATACCATTTTACTCCAGACTAGATCTCGTTTCTCTGTCACGCCCTTTCCCAGCACTCAGTACATTTCCTGCCTAGCTCCTAGCAAGATTTACTATTACATATTTACATGGTTATTTAAATAATGTATCTCCCATTTAACTAATGTAGATGAATGGTTCTTAAAATTTAGTGTGTATCAAAATCACCTGGAATCCTTATTAAAAAGTGATCACTGCATCTCACCCCCCAGAGTATATGATTCTCTGAGTCTGGAGTAAGGCCAGGAACTCTATATTTACAAGTTCCCAGGGATGCTGAAGATGCTGGACCCTAGACTGATCCAATACAGTGGTTCTCAACTCTGGGTAAACATTAGTATCACCGGGGAGCCAATGCCAAGCCGGGCTCCCAGAGGTTTTGATTTAATTGGGTTAAGGTAGAACCCAGGACATCTTATCCCAAATACTGCATACTTATCCTAAAAATGTTTTTATCTAAAATTTAAATGTAACCAATGTCTTGTACATTTTTATTTGTTAAATCTGGTAACCCTACTTGGAAATCCTATTGTAACATAACACGTAGTATGTCATATATTTATGTACACATATTATATATATGATTGTAAGCTGACCTTTCACTTCTACAGAGCACAGAAAGGGTGAGGCTAAAAAAGTGGAATTTTTAGACTTAAATTTTTTTTCTTAAGGATTAGACCTTACAAGTAGTTACCAACAGATTATAAAAGCTTATTTGGTATCTAAAATGGGGCAAATCCTCAATGTCAAATAATTTTAACAGGATTATTAAATGACTTCTAGGTTCCTTTAAGCCCTGAGGCTGTGAACCTCATCTTGGGCCAGCAGGGTTACAATGCAGCCTCAATATTATTGCTCTGACATCAGGCAGTGAGTCATCTGGGCAGAGCTCTGCTGGGACTCAACATAGGGGAGATGTTCTTTCATATATCAAAAGTAGGTAAAATTTATTTATTTAATAAGTATCCCAGGAAAAATAAAATGTTGAACACGTGGCTGCTTTAGATAATGCAATTTTGCCTTTCTCACATCAATGGAGGAAGTCTTGTGCAGTTTTCTAATCTTAGAGTAGGATCAGCGATTTCATGTCATATAAATTGATACGTTAAATTTGCATTTTTGATGCTGTAAAGGGTCTACTTAATTCCAGCTCGGCATGTTTATTGAATTATGGGTAAACTATAGATTTCCAAATTGAGAATCCTCTGTGAACAGTGACCATCATGCAGCCTTCTGCCCCTCCACTTAAGTAACCTTCCAGGTCTCTGGTTTAAGGACAAAGACTCCATATAAGTATTTCAAATATTAAATCACATTATTTTATGAATACTCACAGAATGTAATCATTTCAACAATTATTGCTATCTTCCACTGTGTGTGATGCTTCCTTGCCAAACAATGTGACACTTTTCATCTATTCAGGATTTTAAGAACTGTTTATAAAAACAGGTTACTGAATAAATGCATGGGCATCAGAATGAATTCCAATTCCAGCAACCTAAATGACAGAACACAGGAATCTACTCAAACCCCATAGGACCAAGTGTAATAGCAGTAGTACACGGAGAGAGGGATAGAAAGACCGTAACACCAAGCTCATGGTTGGTTGCATATTTACATGATTTATTTCAATTCACCTAACTTCAAGCAAACACACAAAAATCACTTCAGATTATTTTTTCTGAAATAATAAATGTCAAATACTTTTAAAACAGATATTTCAAAAAATAAGACCTGTAACTGTATAAAATGTAGACAGTCATGGGTTTCTTATGTCAGGATAGCTTACCAAATCCAAAAGCACTGGACCCTCTGATGCTCTGTGAAGCCTGAACACTTGTAGATGTGTACAGTCCTGTCACCAGTAAGCCATCAAAGAAGGTGCTTGTTGAAATTGTCACTGAAATACAGGGGGAAAAAAGAAACCTTAATTAATACAGTCAGAATAATGAGATACATTTCTGAATGTTAGACATTGTCAAAACAATCTTTACTCATTATTAACAAATTATTTTTATACTATCCCTACTTAGTATTTTCTTTATATTAGAAATTACAGAGGAGGAAAAAGAAAAAAAACGAAAGCTCAGAACTCCAATGTCTGTAATTGCTGGTCCTAAATTTAGTACATCAGTCCCACCTTTCTGCATTCATTTACACTTTCCCTAGCTATGTGCAAAATCATCGGAAAATAATGTAGTACTGAATAGGCAGTTTCCGCACCTCCATCACTACCCCTGAAGGCAGTCAAAGGCATTGCTGGAGTTTTGGCATTGTGATGAAACCCTCTTATTTTTTTTAATATTCAATACTGTGGGAAACAATCTTACATCAGCTAAAAGCAGAATAGTAAGCTGCACTGCATTTCTTATTGTTACTCTATGTTTCACAGATGAGTCCCCCAGAGTCTTTCAACAAAAGCGGACTAATTTGCATGAAGACAGTCAGCCCTTCTCCCCTTGAGAACAGGAAAAGAAGACCACTACATGCTTTAAGTTTTAGAACAAAGTCTACAAGAGGAATCCAAATGGTTTTATAACCAGAAAATCAGGATGTTCCTGGGGAAAAAAGGGTCAAATTAAGTGTATCTGTACACTGCTCAGGTTTGGCTTATTAAAAACTTGTATCTTGCTCACCACCCTAAAAGTTGATCATAATTTCCTCCTTGACATAATAATTTTTTCTCCTGCATTGCCTTTATTACATCAAGATGAAGGCATTTGTAGGAAGCAGCCAGGAGAAGGTAATATTTTGGTAGTACACAGTACAAGGCTGTCATAATGCTCGCTGGCATTAAGGAGAATGACCAGAGTTACATTAACTGTGATGAGAATGTTTAAATTAAACTCCAGGAAATCCAGTGAGTAGAGTGGAATGGTTTGAAACATCCGTATTATAAAACATAAATAAGACACATGTATCAACAGAACAGCCTGACATCATGCTACCCCCAAAATGGCATTGGATGTTGGAATAAATCATCTCCATATCCTTTAATAAGATAATAGCTAATATTTTGAGTGCTGGCATATAAACCACATGAAAACCATTCAGCAGGGCACTGAGATAAGTAGTTTACATGTATTATCTCATTTCATTAACAAAACATCTCTATAAAGGGGGTACTGTTAATCATTCTCAGGATACAAGTGAGGAATCTGTGACACAGAGCAATTAAGAACTTTGTCCAGGACCATGTGATAACATCTAAAACTTTTTGATGCTGTTTACCTGGCTTATCTCCCATTTTCTCCCTGCCCTACATCTACCACCCCCCTCCAAATCCCAAAGTGACAAAGTGGCCGTGGCCAAAATTTTGTTTAATAACCTCTTTCCCACATTATTCACATGCATCAGGAGTATTTGAAAAGCAAAATGAAAGCTACAGGAGTCAATATCACTGTTACTAGCGAGGAAGAGGGCCAAAGGCAGCCAGGAGGTGTCACCTATGGCCCCGTGGGTGAAGCCCTAGGCCAGCTAAGGGATGAGATCTGTTACTGGGCCCTCGTCTACTGCTCCCTGTTCTTCAGCAAAACCACTTCACCTCTCGGAGTCTAAAGTTCCTCATCTGTAGAATAACACCCTAGTCGTCAGCCCTGTTTTGCTTACCCCAGATTCCCACAGTTGGTTGTACTGCCGCCTCATCCTTTGGTTCAGTGAGGTAAAAAGTGCTTAAACTGCTTCTGTGCCCCATCCAGGAGGTTTAGAATTACGTTACTTCCTGTTAGGTTGCCTATACTAACCACAGAACTCAAGGGCTGTGTCTCAGATTGTCCTTCACAGCAAATCAGACTCAACCTACAGAGTCTTACTGTGGACCCACGGGACCTTGCTTTTACCTACTTCCTCTCAATCCACTCCACTCTACTCCAGCAAGATCGCACCAATCCCACGTTAATGCACAAATGCAGCCCCTGTGGACTCCTCTGCATTCCTTTATGCTTCTACTCTGGTTCCTATTTCCAAGATTCTGAAAAATGTAAGGGGTTATGTGTTTGGGATTGAGGCAAAACTGAATTTGAGTCTCACCTCTTTCTACCTTTGTCCAGGGTGTGACCTTAGCATGAGTCATAGACTCCCCATATACAAAAGGGAATCATAATACTATCAGGTCTACTGTAAGAAATCAAGACAAATACGTATTATCTATCAGTGTATCTGGATCCTTAAGACACTATCATGCACATAGTAATGAATCAATAAAAGTCAGTTACCTTTCCCTGCCCTTTTTCAGACCTGGAAGCCCTGCTTTGCTCATCCCTTCCTGAGAGCTGGGGTCCTGTACAGACCTCCTGGCATCTCCCTCGCCAGATGGCTGGGTATGTCCAATCACTGCACTACCCACATCTGCGTCCTACTGCCTGCCAGGATCCCCCATGTACCCTTCCCGCCCACTACTTCATTTCCGACCACAGTCCACTCAGTTCTGAGCTGTGATCTCAACTAGGCCCAAGATAAATGAGCATCCCCAGCTTGTTATTAATTTAACTGTCTCTCCAAAAGATACTCTTCAAGCATCTGTTCAATGTTAATTTAAAACAGACGCTAAACACTCCCGGAGAAGTGGCTGAGAAAGAAAAGAACCATGCATGGCAGCTCTCAATCTTTCTCCTACTCAGCTATTCAGCTCTGGCCTCCAACAGCTATGTCCCTCCCAGCAAAACATAAGCCCTGCCATGTCTACCATGACAATTGATAAATTCAATTTATTGGTGGCTTGTACATATCTAGGGAAGTTTCAATAGCTTAGAGATGTACATCTAGTAAGCTATCTGGGTGGCCTGTGAGTCATTTGGAAACTGAGCATGGCCAAGGTCTACTGTGCCCCTTAGATATCCAACCAGACTGTTAATCCTTTCCAGACCTCCCCTCTCACCTACCACCCAGTGCCTCTCCAGACCCAGAGGATGAAGCAAATTCTATATTAACTCTTCCACACGCCGTAAGAGGAGCCTGCTTCAGATCAGTTCTCTTCTTTACTTAGATTCTTGGGTGATGAAGCAGCAAGGTCTAGTGAAAACAGCCCGTGAATAAGAGAACTGGACTTCATTCCCAATATTATTAATTTGCTATGTCGGACTGAGTAAGGTTTTCTCTCTGCTTGGTTCTATTCCTAGTACTGATGTGCGTACCTATTATTTGGTAACCTCAAGGGGAGGTGGGCTTAAATAGGCAAGAAATCGTTTCTAAACATAAAATGACTTGAAAAAGAAAAAAAAAAGAAATTCGTAAGTAAGAAACACTTACTACTCTTAGAGACTCTTGGCTTTAAATACCATCCATAAGCTGACTACTCTCAAATTTCTATCTCCAGTCCAGACCTCTTTATAAATATACTCCAGATATATATCAAGCTTCTGCTCAACACCCCCGCTTAGATGTCCACGAGACATCTCAACTTCAACACGACCCAAACTGAACACGCACCCCACCCTGCGAACCTGCGTCTCCTGCAGCCTTCCCCAGCTCTGCTGACGGCAGCACCGCCGTTCCTGCTGCTCAGGCCAAAAACCTCTGAGGCAATTTTGGAATCACCTTCTCCCATACCCTGAATGCAGTCCATCTACTGATTATTGTAGATGTGTATAGTCCTGTCACTAGTAAGCCATCAATATTTGAGCACTATATGGCAGGTACTGCCGGCTCTGCCTTCAGATCATATCCAGAATCCGACCACTTACCACAGTGTTCTGAGCTACCATCATCTCTCCCGTTGTTGCATTAGACATCAATCTGGTCTTCCTGGTTCTGTCCTCTCTCTACAGCCTACTCTCAGTGTAAGAGTCAGAGGAATTCTTTTTAGACATCCAATCATGTCACTCCCCTGCTTACAACTCTCCAATGCTCTCAAGTCTTTACAGTGGCCAACAAGGTCCTATGTGATCTGCCTCCGTGCCATCTCTGCTCCCATGACCTTCTGCTTTCCTCCTGACTCACCCCACTCCAGGCACACTAGCCTCCTTGCTGTTATTCAGATATGCCAAGCCTTTGCACTAGCTCTTTCCTCTCTGGCTGGGACTCTCTTGCTGCAGATATGTGAAGGGCCAATTCCCTCACCTCTTTCAAGTCAACTCAGATGTCACCCTCTCAATAAAGTCTGCCTTAACCACAGTATTTAAAATCACAAACAGCCCCCAGTCCCCAGTCTCTGCAATATCCACATTACCAATGCCCCATACTTTGTTCTAAGTTCCCCACCCCCACTTTTTTTTCTATAATTATCACCTTCTAACACTGATATATTATACTGATATATTTACTTAAAGTATTTTTTGTTGATTATGTTTATTGTCAGTCTCATTCTGTAGAATGTAAACTCCATCAAAGCAGGCATCTTGAGTGTTTCTTTCAGTAATATATCTGAAGTACCTGAAACAATTCCTGACACTTTTGGGTGTTCAATAAATATGCATGGAAATATTTATTCATGAATAGCTCATTCATAGAAAAGTGGAGCCAGGTTGTCTTATCTTCAACTTGTTTCTAGAGGAAAAGTATGTTGTGAATCCTAGACTTTGTCAGTCAGATGAATCCCACTTGGAGAAGCCACATGGGAAAAAAAAAGGGAACAGAGAAAAGTTGGCTATTTCTATATTTAAAACATTTTCCAGAGTGCAAGACAGATCAATGCAGACAGAAACTGACTCAGAGACCAGCCAAAGACATTTGTTAAAATGGCAAACCAACTTCAGTATACATACGTTCTCAGATACTGTATGTTTATAGACATTATCTAAAGAAAGAGTTCCCTGTTAAAAATGAATTGATTATCATCTATTTTTCTGCCTGCTGGAGTTGGGAATTTACTTTTTAGGGAAAAAATGAGATTTGCCTTTGGAAAAATGCTCCACTCTTGACACTGTGGAGCAAGCATTCCCTTTCCTCCTCTAAACAGACGTTATATATAATCCATACGTGAAATGGTTGGTAATTGGTCTCTGTTTTCACGAAAGAGGAAATGTTGCTCAGACTCTTACGGAATTAAAGAGATATCTTCTGGGCACCAGGTCCCTTTTACTCAAGAAGATAATCGGTCTAATTTCTGTATTTAACAAACACCTGACACAGTTTTGATTCTCTGCTAGTTTGTAGGATACGTCAGAATGTCTGCAGGCCACATGTTTATATTGACGAGAGCACTGGAGCAAATCCATGAGCAATCTGAGCAAGACAACAAAAACTTTACACCAAGGCACTTTGACTTTGAAACAATGTGAGGGACATCCTTCTCTCTGCCCTATTCTTTCCTTTTCATAAAATGTTTCCTCTTATCTCTACCTGTAGCCCCTGGTTAGTCTGTCATGGTTTCCTAAAAACACGCACACACACAAAACCCCACAGAAACAAACAATTGTTTCCGACATCGAGGCTGCTCAGTGTGGTGCTCTGAAGCTGTCCTTACCTGTGTAATTCTGCATCATTAGCTTCTGCAGAATTCGGTTTTCATTTGGGGCCTCTTCCCTCATCTTACCTTCTGAGATTTTCCTGATTCCTTTCTACCAAGCTTCATAGGATCTCCAACCTGCACTGACTCTTACTCTACCTACATGCTGTATCTTGACTTCCTTTCTTCTAACTCCACTGGGACTCACCCTTCAAGCACTATTTTAGCTTCTCTACTCTTAGCTCATCACTTGCATCCACCAACTGCTGCCATCCAGGCAACTGGAATAAACTTCTTGATAGTGGAAGAGTGATGTATGATAAATTAAAGGAAAAGTTTACTATACACAGCACTAATATGGCTACTGACAGAAAAAAAAAATTGAAGCTCACATTTCTGAATGTAAAATTATTTTACTATGCATATGAACTAGAAAGAAAACTTACAATTTTCATGGTTATCATAATATATGGCTGAAGTTGATTAAATAAAGATAGATACCTGTTGTCTACTATTTTAAATAAACTATACATGAATCATAGGATTGCATATGTGGTAGACAAAATAGATACACTAATTGCAGAACGTAAAATACATAGTACTAATTCAGATTACAGCAATTTTTGTAAGTTTCTGATACTCTGATTCAGAATGGTATAGTCTCAACAGCATAACTTAAAATGTTCCAAAGCTAATGTCATTTTAAAAAGTTCCCTTTAAAAATATTTGTATATGAAACTACCTTTTTGTAAATAGAAGTTATAGTTAAAATATGTATACTTGGGTACATTAGCATGGAGAACAATTTGTATAAAATATTTATATTTGAACTGCCTTTAAGATAAATAACTGTTAGGAATACCTGTATTTAACTGATTAGCCCAGTTGATAAGCAAACCTTCATTTTCTTTCCAAGATTATCAGACAAATGTTCTAACTAATATGCTAAGATAGGGAACAAATAATATTTTAGCTATTCACTTAAAAAGAAATGTATTATAAGATATGAATAATTGCTGAATCTAGGTAGGGGGTATACAGATGTTTGTTGTGCAAGTCTCCTTTGTTTCAGGAAAGTTTCATATTAAAAAGTTGAGGGAAAGAAAGGAGTTTAGTATAAATACACTTATAAATGCACTTAGGATGAACAAACTAACCCAAGCAATAAAAATGCACTGGAAAGTACGTAATACATTCAGACTTTAAAAACTGTATAACCTTCTATGAGCCAGGAGCTGTGCTAACACTGTAATTTGGGTTTTATTAAATAGAAAAGCAAAAAGAGATATTTGGAACTAGTTCCCTATTGACAAAATGTTTATAAACTCTATCTGATATCCTAACAACTCTAGCTATTTTATGCAAATTTATCGCCACCATGGTATTGGAGCCACCAGTTACCCACTTTACACACCAACGGTTTATGTAAAAATCATCAAATAATAATGTAATGACTTTAAATAGGTAAACACTTACTTAAAGAATTCAGTCTGCCTTATGATCTACTTCTTTGCATGGTTTTACAAATTTTCATAGTAAATTTATAAAATTCTTCCCCAGAAGACTTTTTTTTTCCTTAGAGTCAATTTTTCTATCTTTTATATTTTCACATTAAACTGTTATATGGAGAACTAGCTACTTTAATTATAGAGAAAAAAAGCAATATATATATTATGGATTGCAAGTAGTATTTTGAACCTATCAGTACATTTTAGGGAAGAAATAAAGCAAGTATATTATTACCTATGATCAGAAAGTAAATGTGTCTTATCAGATCACATAATTCCCTTGTTCAACAAACACCTCTAGCTTCCTATCATTCACAGATTACAATCTTATATTCAGTGTGATTTCAAAGTCCTTCAGGTTGTGGCCATAACCAGTCTCTCCAGTCAATTTTCCCCATTTCAGCTGAAAACACCCTTTGATCCATTTAAACTAGAACATGTTCTTTACTTCCCTATCTCCTTCCTCCCTCTCTCCCTCCCTCCCTCCCATCCTCCCTCCTTCCCTCCCATCCTCCCTCCCTTCCTCCGTTCCTCCTTCCCTCCCTCCTTCCCTCCCTTCCTTCCTTTCTTCCTTTCTGGCCGCGTTGGGTCTTCGTTGCTGCGCATGGGCTTTCTCTAGTTGCAGCAAGTAGGGGCTACTCTTCGTTGTGGTGCACGGGCTTCTCGTTGCAGTGGCTTCTCTTGTTGAGGAGCACGGGCTCTAGGCGCGCGGGCTTCAGTAATTGTGGCACGCAGGCTCAGTAGTTGTGGCTCCCGGGCTCTAAAGTGCAGGCTCAGTAGTTGTGGCGCATGGGGTTTGGTGCTCCGCAGCATTTGGGTTCTTCCCGGACCAGGGCTCGATGCCGTGTCCCCTGCATTGGCAGGTGGATTCTTAACCACCGCACCACCAGGGAAGCCCTCCTTGCCTTTCTTTAAAGGGTACCTTCACCTAGAATGACTTCCCTTGTTTCCTTTTGTTAAAATCCTACCCATTCTTCAGGCGCAGGCTCAAATGCCATCTCTCTCATGAAGTCTCTTCTGACCTCTTAGGGAAAGCTTCCTCTCTCCCCTCAGTGACCCCATAGCTCTCAAAAACATGGAATACTTGACACATTCCACCTTCCACAGAGCCTGGCCCAGAGGAGGAGCTCAATCAAAGCTTGTTAAATTCAACCATACAATATCCAAAAGAAACAAAAATACTTATTTGAAAAGATACATGCACCCTAATGTTCCTAGCAGCATTATTTACAATTGCCAAGACATGGAGACGACCTAAGTGACCACTGACAGATGAATGGATAAAGAAGCTGTGGTATATATATACAATGGAATACTACTCAGCCATAAAAAAAGAATGAAATTTTGCCATTTGCAGCAACATAGATGGACTTAGAGGGCATTATGCTAAGTGAAATAAGTCAGACAGAGAAAGATAAATACTGTATGATATCACTTATATGTGGAATCTAAAAAAATACAACAAACTAGTAAATATAACATAAAAGAAGCAGACACACAGATATACAGAACAAACTGGTGCTTACCAGTGGGGGAGGGGGAGGGGCAATATAGGGATGGGGGGTGGAAGGTACAAACTACTGGGTGTAAGTTAGGCTCAAGGATGTATTATACAAGAGGAAAATACAGCCGATATTTTGTAATAACTGTAAATGAAAAGTAACCTTTAAAAATTGTATAAAAATTTTAAAATTAAATAAATAATTTTTAGAAATTCAACCATACAGAAATATTTGTTACAACATAAAATAACATAAAAATAAAATACCGCTGAGAATATAGTATAGCCAATGTAACTAAAAGTGTAAAATCTCTATCTCTTCTACTGAAAAAAGGGACCAGTGTTATTCATTGAGGAATGTGAAAATAGAGGTTTCTCCTGAATGGAAACAAAAATAAAAATTAAGGCAGTATTTTTATTGTAGTGCTCAAAAATCAGAAATATCTAAGAAAATTTTTGTTGAATTTTACATTTAACCGTAAGAGTGATTCTTTTGCATATATGTACTTTGTGTGAATATATATATGTATATATATACATATTTTATGTACATACCAAATTAATCTGATAATTTTGTCACTAAGACACCCTTATCCTCACTCTGAAGCTACTCTGCTATTTCCTCAAAAAATAAGAAGGGATCAAAAGGCTGAGGAGGTTGTACATATCTCTCCCACATCTGTGTTAAACTGGCGATGAGCTTAGCACTGGGAGTCTATGAATATGGATTGCTGGGTTGTGACAGCTGAATGAAAACATGATGTAGCCTTACAATTCAATTCTTATCAGTGGCTCAAAGAGTACCTCTGTCTTGAAATGACTAATTACAGAGTCAGTTATTATCTATTACAGCTTCTATTAACTGTTCCCAACAAGACCCTAATACCGTTCTTCCAGAAAATCACTGTAATATGAAAGTCTGGAAGAAGATAAATTTAGACATTTAATGGTGTTTGCATTTTATCCTAAAGCTTCTGGCTTACAAATACTCTATGGGAAATTAAATTTTGATCACTTCAAGCATATTCCATTACTACTTTATATAAAAGACCTTTAATATGTGAAGAAATATATTTTATAATAATTGAAATGATGTTTCCATCTTTTTCAAGATGACAAACATCAGAGGACAGCAAATTGCAAAACTGTTGAAATTAAGTATTAGTGATGATGCACTTACTGCAAAGAGTTTCCATTTCTTATTTTTATATATTTTGAAAATGAAAAGCACCAGAACTAATACTGTCAATATTAAAAAAATATGTTGCCGCATTTTGCCTTACGAACAGAAACTCATTTGCCTTTGAATACAGAACAGATTAAAGAGCCTGAGGAACAAACATAGTACTCTGAAAATGAAATCAACTGAGTTTATTTGCCACAAAATTTCATCAGCAAGGTGTGTTCAACAACTGACTCTTCCTTAGTTAAAGTGCCACTAGCCCTGGTACCAAATAGAGACCATCTAAAAATACATTATAATTTACATTCAAAATCTCTGTAAGAACACAATCCTCGAACTACTTCTCATTACATATATTAATTCTATTATGACACGGTTTTATGTGGTTTTCAAATATTAAGCCAGCCCTTTCAATAACATCCCCAAACCAACAATAGCTGAGAAAAAAAATCCCAGTAAATATGTAAAAGAAATGATTGGAGGTCAGGATTCACTGAGGGAGTGCATGAATCAGTAGCAGTGAACTAAACACACAGATCTTAAATAATGAGACCACAAACAAATAGACTCCAGTTAGCCCTTTGTGAGGGGTAGAGAGAGATCACCCATGCCTTACCTATGTGCTCTAACAGCTACTCAGAAGAGGTATATAGAGGGGCGGGATAGGGAGGGTGGGAGGGAGGGAGACGCAAGAGGGAAGGGATACGGGAACATATGTATATGTATAACTGATTCACTTTGTTGTAAAGCAGAAACTAACACACCATTGTAAAGCAATTATACTCCAATAAAGATGTTAAAAAAAAAAAAAAAAAAAAAGAAGAGGCATGATGAGGAAGGATATGGCTGCCCACCTAGTGTCAGCCTCTAGAGAAGCTAAATGAGCCTCACTCACCCTTTCCTGCTTCCCTAAGTCTCTACTAGATGGCTGACCTAGAGCCTCTCTAAGAGCATTTTCCCCTCAGATTTACAGTCACTTCCATCCTCTTCCTCCTCCTCCGCCCTCCTCGTCATCCTCATCATCACAGCTAAACAATATTTGAGCGCTATATGCCAGGTACTGTTGTAAGTCTTATAAGAATTAACTTATTTGATCACTTCACTATCCCTAAGAAATAATTACTATTAATATACCCTTTTACCTACGAGAAAGCTTAAACAAAGTGGGGGTGGGTTAAGAACCGCACCTTACTTGGCATGTAAAAGGTGGCTCTAAGAAATGGAAGCCATGCTCCTTACCCTGGACACACTGCATTCATCTCCTGGAAGATCTGACACAGTGGCAGGGGCTTGACCTTCTCTTGGAAGGCACTGCTACGGTGGTACTCCCAAGCCCCATGTGCATGGGTGTAGTCTCCTGGGAGTATGCCCAGCAGGCTGATCTATGGAATGCATTTAACCTGACATCTGCTGTACCAATCATCACAGCCCTTTTTAAAAAATTATTATTATTACTCCTTTTTTTCATTGTATATGGCTTTGTACTGTTCCTTGGGGGACAAAGGAGGCAGAAAGAATGGCCTCCCCAGAGGACTAAATGCAAGGTGATGGAGGACTAAGCTAAAGATCACAATAAAAAGGTCAAAGAGCTCTGGATCAGCCCACCTCTGAAAACAGGGGGAGCACGCCCCGGCAAATGCCCTCCCACCTTTGTCTCCAACTGAAAGGAGAGGAAAAAGTGAGTATGATATGGGAATTGTGACAGGTGCAGGGAACCCATTATATGCAAAATTTAATGATGTACTAAAACATTTTCGAGGGTCTGTGAAAATGCTCTTTGCTAGCTGGAAGAGGGATCCAGCATCTCTGTGGAAGACTATTATGATATATTTATTACAGATTCAGAGATTCAGCTGAACCACATGTAGTCCCTAAGTCTTATCTTCCAGCACCACCAGTAATAAAAGGAGAGCCACTGAGGTTTCTCCCTCTTTTAAATTCTTCCTAGGAGATAAAACGGATGTAGTCAAATGTGTTTGTGAATTTATTATTTTAAAATTAAGCCCTTTGGAAGTAAGTTTAAATGACAGCATTTGGTGAATGTAAATCTTTTGTTTCTCCATCCCTCCACATTGCCTTTCTCTCTCCTTTATGCCCCAGGGCTGTCTGTCTCTCTCTTCCTCTGTCTCTTTTCTCTCTCTCTCTCTCTCTCTCTCTCTCTCTCTCCCGCCCCCCGCCCCTCCCCCCCAACACACACACTGAGCATTTCTGAAAACACTAACAATTGGGGTAGAATTTCACATATCTTATTTAGGTGAAAACCCTTCCCGAGACTTGGAGACCTAGGTCATAATAAACACCTGAGATGAGGTCCTGAACAGTATTTTTGAAACCTCCTTAAAACTGTTCAATCTATGCTAAACACAAATTCTTAATTAGTGATCTTGAATATAAAGAAGAAAAATATAATTTTACATTGATTTACCCTACTTTTAGTCCCAGGTGAAGTTAAAGCAGTAATGATTTTTTTGTCATCCATTTTTGCCTTTCATAATGTAATTCTGAAGTTTTAAAAATTCCTACAAATAATGATAAAATTCTTTAGTTTCTAGAACCAAAAATACTTATATTTTTCTTTATAACTAGCACTTTATTATTATAATTTAGAGAACTGTTGCCAAGAATTACTTGTATTTGTGATTTATCTTTGCCCTTATTTTTCAGGTATTACTTTTATATGAGGCTGGATGATACTTACACATGAAAATTTCATATTGTTAGCCCTGCACTCGATAAATTATTAAAGTGATGTGAATAGGAACGTGGTGTTCAGATTTTCAGCAATTTTTATCCTTTTGTTCTTTCTTTTTTAAAAGAAAGACTACCTTGTCTATAACTCACCATAACTTTTTACAATTTAAGCAAAGATTAACCTTAAAAGAAAGCATTTTGGGGGACTTATTATCCCCAACCTTCTCAAAGAAGTTCTAAGAAATTTTTTCTTTGACATATGGATGTTAATTAGTTTTTCCAGGCTGGAAAAAAAAAGCCTAGTAAATCTCCTAAGCACATATACAGGTAAATATGTTAAAATAAAATGCACAGATGCTTAGGGAATAAACACATGTGTAATTTTTTTTCCAATATAATCAGGTGTTTAAAGCCTTTACACAATTAAAAAGCCCTGTAGTTATTTTGTTTTTATTACTCTATCCTGGATTTTTTTTTCTTTTTATCATGAAGTGCCCCCCAATTCCTCCAAAATGTGGTTCTAATTGGGTGTAACTAAAGAAAATTTGAATTCATGTAACAAATTACAGACTGACTCCTATTAGTGCCTCCAAGGTGTCCAAAACATAAATATATATTTTTATTTGCAACTCAACATATTGATAATATATTACAAATTTTCAACATGGTACTCATGTGTAATGTATCTTTATATGTTATGTGACAGAGATGTATCATACATCTCTTATGCTTGTAAACTGACTAAATCAACATTAATAACCAATAATTAATAGAACTCCTAATAGGCATAGTTAAACTAAATGTAGCTGTAAAATTACTGCATATTTTTAAAGGGCATTTTCCATAGTACTCTCGTTTGGCACTTCTGTATGTTCATTTCAGTTCACTTAACTAATTACAAGCAACTGTGCTAACATCAAAGCATCCATTTAAATACTGAGTTTATTACACATATGACACACATATGGAAAAAAATAAACTCTAAAACTCTACAATTAACTCAGGACAAACAGAAAACTCTCATTTATAGTCAGACCTAGTGTGTGTGTGTGTGTGTGTGTGTGTGTGTGTGTGTGTGTGTGTGTGTGTGTGTGTGTGTGTCTTGCCCAACTCATTCATTCATTAAACAAATATTTATAAAGTGCTACTACTTGATATAATATGAACCATCTGTATGTTTATAAAAACATTTGAATAATTGTTCTTGTCCATTTGCAGAATAATCTTTATTCCATATTTCAAAATCCAAATCATAAAATCCAAAACTGCTAGCACTGAAATTCACAAAATAATGTTAGGTAAATGATGTGAAAGAGAAATGTTCATGTACAGGCACAGCTAGTTGCTCTTCTAATAAGCTACAACTAAACGCTTTTCTAAGAATTTTAGATAAGAATAACAACTAAATAAGAAAATAATTTAAATGACATTTACACTGATAGATGGTATCTGATAGTTCTTTGATAAATTATAAAAGGAATAAATGCATAACTAATTTATATAACATCAAATTGTAATTACATATAATATTTCTCTTTTGTGTAAAACGGAAAATGTCACACTTTATATTTTACAACGTGGCACTTAGTATCGTGAGTCTTAGAATCCTTCTTAAAATAATAAAATCTCTTGTACTTTAGTATAAATTCACATTTTCAATACAACCATAAGACAGTTTTTCCAAAGATGAAGATAAAGAAAAACTCCAGGTGTGAAAAATTATTAAGAAACATCTTAAGGCTTAGGAATACAGGGAAAAGTTAAGTGATTAGTTATGTAAAAATTGTTTAAATGAGAGGAGTCTGCAAAGGACTAAATGTGTTTTGCACCTGTGGTATTCCTTATTTTCTGATGTAGGATTTCTAAGAAAATCTTAATCTAGCCTTAGCGCATACTTGTTTTTGATCTGTTGGGGTGTTTTTCTTGAGAAAATTGATCTAAATTCTTAAGTTAAAGACTTGCCATAAAAAACTAGAGTTGGATGAAAGGCAAGCTTGCATACAGATACATTTTTATAAACTTGTACATCTTGTTAGCAAGTATTTGTATCCAGAAAGGCTTATCTAAGATAGAATTCCAAACAGAATTTAAAATATCAGTTACAATATCTATTCAACATGGATGGACCCATATTCTACAAGTGCTAACTAATAAAATTACTATTTTTTAGTCACATAATTGAGCATTTAGTAGAACCATGAGCCAAACTAAATTCTCCCAAAGATTATTTTACTTTATTAACTAAAACTTTCAATCACCTGAGAAGCTTGCTAAAATTCAGATTCCTACGTCTCCTTCCTTCCCCCACTTGACTCCCCCAGGGATTCTGATTCTGTAGGATTGATATAAAGCCCAGGAATTAGCATGTTTAACAAGTGTCCAACATGGGTGAATTCTGTGTAGGTGGTCCTAAAATAGACCAATTACAGTGATATGAAAAGTTCCAGATTAGAAGAGAATCTCCAGTGAAGGCTATCCATAGGACTAAAAATTATAATTGAATTGAATTGAAACTAAAGTTACTTTGCCTTTTATTATACTGCAGTTTCCTCCTAGTGCAAATGATGTTTAACAAAATGAGGATATAATGGGACACCTGTTCTTAGATCTCATGGGTGCCAGTGACTTTTCTCTCACTGATAAGGACAGAAACAAATCCAGAATAAGGATTAGCAGCCAAGGCAGTAGATTAGCGGGGAGGACTAAAGAGCAATGTCAGAGCCTGTGGCAACATATGTGGCAAATGCAGACCCCACTGTATGTCCTGACTGAATTAGTAATAAAGAAAAGAAGCTAACTATTTCCTGAATTTGGCAGGTATACCTTTAGAGAACATTTATTTACCCAATGCTACAAAGGTTATGAATTCAATACCAACAAAAATAAGCGGGGAGAAGGTAGGGAAGGTTAAGTAAGTGTATCTTGTTGTAGGAAACCCTTTCTGGGCACTATGGTGCACCCTCTCTTTTCTGATTTCTAGTAGATCATTAAAATTTCTAGAATTTACTAATGGAGTAACATGAGGTTAAAGGTCTAGGGTTGCTGGAATCCTTACCATCAGAAGTAGTCATAGTACTTCTGTTATCCATGAGACACAGAAATAGTGGCTCAGGAACCACATGTGTACGTTTTTCGGTACCACAGCTGGAGAATTGAGCCCATGTCCAGTGTTAGGTGATCTCACTGCCTCTTTATCTACCTTGAGCTTCAACTCTTCTCTAAAGGTACGCGGGTTCTACATTTTTCATTTGGAATAAATTTCTTGGTGGAAAAGGTGAAAACATAATTTGGATAGCTAGACTTTCCCACCATTTTCCAACATCATACAGTTGATTCTTGTAATTTATGTTCTAGAAAGACACCACAAACACTGAATTAGTAAATACTGAGCCATTGCTCCCAGGGGACAGACAGGGTTAGGTTTCTTTGAGCCTCAGGTCACAACATTTTCATCAACTCATAATTACATAACCTTGTTTTATGTATGCTTCTGTTTAAAGACAACCTTATTTAATAGGTATTATTGATTCATTAACATTTAACTTAGGGCCAACACACTAGGACTCATACCTGAGTGAAACTTATCTAACACACATATTTTCCCTACATCACAACTTCCAGCACTTTGGTACTACCACTTGGAAACCATTTTAAACAGCAAAGTTGCCAAGAAAAAGCACAAAAATGCAAAAGATGGCACTAAATAGACTGTAAAAAGGACACTCGTTTACAGTATGAAGGCTGAAACAAGATGACAGAGCATTCAACCTCAGGTGGGAAAATGCAAGCCTGGCAGCTCCGAGAATGTCTACAAATGACTGCAAAAGTGCCCCAAGCATGGATTTTGGGGATTACAAATAAATTTCGGCAACTAGGCAAAGTTGCAAATATGGAACCTGCAAAAAATGAATACTGACTATATCATCTGCCCCAAGCCAAGGGCCATCCCATTGCTTATTCCTGCCATACAAAGTACCACAGACTGGGCAGGTTAAACAACAGACATGCATTTCCTCGCAGTTCTGGAGCCTGGAAGTCCAAGATCAAGGTGTCAGCAGGTTTTGTCTCTTCTGGTCCCTCTCCTTGGCTTGCAGATGGCTACCTTCTCACTGTGTCCTCCTTTGCACACATACGTCTGTGTCCAAACTTCCTCTTCTGATAATGACATCAGTCATATTGGAGTAGGTCCCACACAGAAGACCTCACTTTAAGTTAATAACCTTTTTAAAGACCTTTCTCCAAATACAGTCTCATTCTGAGGTGCTGGGAATTAGGACTTCAACATATTAATTTGGAGGGGGACACTCTTCAGCCCATAATACCATCAATGCCTCTCTAACACACATCACTTTTCTCCAAGCTTCAGTTCACTGCAGCCTTGGACTTCCCAAAAGCATTCTTCAGGGTATGCGTCCTTGTGTGTATCTCCCTTTTGACTTTTTTCAATGCTTTTTGAAATCTGAGCTGATCAGGCTGTCTCCCTTTTATTCCTCATTATAACAAGTTATAATTTATCATCAGAATCGACAGTTTAGAGACCCCTGTCCCTCTTGGGTCTTATAAAATTCCCTTTTGGAGTCTGTGCCCAAGGGATCAGACTCCTTAAACAGTTTCTCTGCATCTTGAACACTTATTATATTAGGAGGTATACCAAGAATTCACCAGAATTCCATCCAGGCATCCACAACCTACCTATAAACTGCCTCTCCAGGCTTTCCTACAACTCCAGGCTCCTGGATACCTCTGTATTTCCAAGAATGTGAACACAAGGATTGTTTTCCCAGTTTCAGGCCTTTGTTCTTACATTCTCTTCACCCACAACTCCTTTCCTCTCCATCTCTCCCTGCTGAAATACCTCCAGTTCCTCAAGGCCTCATCTAAATGTCCCTGCTTCAGGATGCTCCTACAATTCTGATCACCAATTCCAATGTATGTGGGGATTTTCTCATGCCACCAAGCCATTCTCTGACACCACACCAACTGGGTGTCCTACAATTCAACTCAATTCTGACCTGTATACCCAAAGACAGCATCAGATTCCACAGGTTAAGGGCTCAGTCCCACAAGACTGCCCCTCCCACTTCAGATGCCAATCACAGGTCCAGGCTGTCACCTGTGCTTCTGACCAAGGCACATATCCAGGCATTATACATCTAAGGTCCCCACAACCCCCCTCCTTGGGTTTGATTAATTTGCTAGAGAGGCTCACAGAACTCAAGGAAACATTTTACTAACTACTGATAGATTGCTGGTTTATTACAAAGGATATTAAAGGATACGAATCAACAGCCCGATGGAAGAGATGCTGAGAATGAAGTACGTGGAAGGGACATGGAGCTTCCATGCTCTCCAAGTGTCCCACTCTCCCCAAATCTCCACATGTTCACCAACCTGAAAGCTCTCCAAACCCCATCCTTTTGGGTTTTTTATGGAGGCTCAATATATAGGTATGATTAATAAAATCATTGGCCATATGTGATTGAACTCAATCTTCAGCCCCTTTCCCCTCCCTGGAGGTGTTGGGGGTGGAGGGGAGACTGAAAGTTTCACCCCCTAATCATGTTGCTGGCTCCACTGGCAACCTGTCCCCATCCTTAGGTGCTTTCCAAAGTCACCTCACTATAATAACAAAAGACACACTATGGTTCTCATCATTTAGGAAATTCCAAGAATTTTAGTAGCTGTGTGTCTGAAATGGGGATGATGAACAAACATATATTTCTTATTATAAATCACAATATCATCTCATGCCTGATAGAATAGCTGTTATCATAAAGGCAAAAAATAACAAGTGTTGGCCAGGATGTAGAGAAAAGACAACCTCTACGCACCATTGCTGGGAAAATAAATTGGTGCAGTCACTATGGAAAACAGTATGGAGACTCCCCAAATAATTATGATCCAGTTATCCCACTTCTGTGTATTTACCCAAAGAAAACAAAAACACTAACTGAAAGAGATACATGCAGCCCTATGTTCATCACGGCATTATTTACAATAGCCAAGATATGGAAACAATCTAACTGCCTATGAACAAATGAATGGATAAAGATATATATACGGAATATCTATTAAACCATAAAAAGATGAGATCATGGATGGACCTTGAGGGTATTATGTTAAGCGCAATAAATCAGATAGAGAAGGACAAATATGATTTCACTCATGTGTAGAAGATAAAAACAAATAAAAAAACAAAATAAATGAACAAAAATAAACCAAACAAAAACAAACACATAGATACAGAGAACAGAGTAGCAGCCACCAGAGGGGAAGGGGTGTGTGGGAGTACAAAGAGATAAAGGGGACCAACTGTATGGTGACAGATGGAAACTAAATTTTTGGTGGTGAGCATGCTGTGGTGTATACAGAAATAGAAATATAATGTCATACACATGAAACATATAATGTACAAACCAATGTTACCTTAATAAAAACCAAAATTTAAAAAAATCACAGTACCACATTCTGCATCCATTCAAGCCTTCATTCTCCCTCCCGAGAGCTGCAATCACTCTCAGCTATGTGAAGCTTGCCACCTTCTACCTTGAAATATTTATGTGTATACATCTGATATCCCTTGATAGGTTATAAGCTTCTTGGAACTAGTGGCAGTGATTCATCACATCCCCATACCACTGAGCACAATACCTAATAGATTAAGAGCAAGTGTTTTTTAAGTAAAAATGCTCTGCTTTAAGTAAAAATTTGAATTAGAATTAGGTGAATACAGTTGAAGTCCCCAATGACTACTCTATCTTGCTTTTCTGCCAGCTATGAGAACATCACCACCCATGTCTGCCATCTGGATGGTTTACTGTTGATTCTCACAGGATACCACACCTCTGCTTCTTCCCCTGATCCTACCCCAAAGTTCTCCAATATGCTTCCACCTTCCACACAGCACTACTCTCCTCCCTTTTACACAATTCTCTCAGAAGTGGTCCCTGAGGCAAGGTAGAGGGACAGAAGTGAAAAGGAGTGATACAGGGAAGGGAGGGCAGCCAACAGAAAGCACATATGAAATAAGCTATCATTGTGGGCAACTGAAACTTAATCCTGTGGGAAAACTTTGGGAAATAGTATCCAAAACTTGCCTCAACATTATCCCCCTTGAGGGTGAAGGGAGCTGGGGTACTTATACACCGATTCCTGTCACTCACTGGAAGGGCTGCTCCTGGGGGAGTTTGTTCCTGCCTGCAATGCACATGGGCAGGAGCGAAGTGACCTTCCAGAAAAAGTCCTCTGGCTCAGAGATGCAGATTTTGCAGTTAGAAGCATGCACAATGAAATGGCAAGGTTTAAGGATATGGGCAGTGGTGTGCTGCTAAATGTGTGATAACTGCTTCTCTGGGGCAAAAGGACCCTGGTATTTTATTATAAATATTACAAACTCCCCCCATGGCTGATGTCAAGGTACCAGCTGCTACCTCACTGAGCACTGAATTGGGAAGGGAAACAGCAGCACACCGTTACTCCACCATTGGGTATTTTCCCCACAGAGATGCAAGAGACATAAACAATAGTAAAATGTAGTAAAGCAATTAGGAAGTGATGAGATTTGAGTATATATTACTATTGTTTTTCATATTATTTACATATTGATAATTCTACATAATTTAATTTTTAATAATCACTGCGCTTAACACCTGGCTCACAGAATTCCTGATAAAGGAATTTTGTTCTTTTTGAACAAAATATACCCATTCTATAATGTATTCCAACCATGCATTTTATTCTACCTGTAGGGCAATGAGCAGAATTGTTTAAAAATCCAGGTGGCCTGGGAGCTAGCTGGAGATGGGTCCTCCTCTCCTCAGCAGGAGAGGCTGCACTCAAGCCCAGATTCCCATAGGATGGGGGGCTTCCTCCCCCATTGGGAGCTACAATACTCCATGAACCCCAATGATTTCAGAGGCTGGACAGGTAACTTTCCAGATAACTCTGGTTTCTGACTGCCTGGCCTCAAGCAGACTGATTATTCCGCCATTGGCAATATTGCTTTTTTACTCTCTTGCTCTATAAAAAGGAAAAAACACAAGGGAGGGGAGGATTCCTCCACTGAAATACAGACCCTGGTCCCTGCCTACGTCTTCCTGGGATGATGAGAGACAGCACAAACTTTCTACCTGTGGCTCTTTGTCCTTTAAGCTTTCTCAGTAATGCCTATTTATTAATCCAAACCATCAATCACATTGTAGAATTTGTCCCAAACCCTTCAGGATAGTTGGTGATCACAAAGGGATCCACCTTGCAGGATACTTCCAAATCTCAATCTAGCTAGGAAATAAACTGTTGTCTAGTATTAAAATTTCATATTCACTCTGTGTATCTTTTCCACTGTGGTTCTTTCTACTTCTCACCTGGTTAAAATTGTAAAATCTATCTTTGGGTTTTTTTGTTTGCTTTTCAGATTTATGTAGGCATTTGTCTCCCACTTCCTCATGTTCAATGAAAATCACACACCTGCTAGACACATTATTTCTTGTCTCCATGAGATATACTTTATCCTCTGCCAGGAGCCCATTATTCTCGTAGCTTAAGCCATAGGCAGAAACCCAAATCCTGTTTTTCAATACTTATCTATGTAGCCAGATGATCATATCCTATATTCCTCTTTCTCTTCCAAATTCAGCTTCCCAGCTCAGAATCACAACTTCCAAAGGTGATGTGGAGGGTACGTGTAATCAGTGCGTCCATCAAGCACCTGGAGCTGGAATATATAATATTGTGCCCACACACTGACAGACATCAGCCTCTCCTCCTGTTGCTAGGCAACCATGCTGACTGGCAGCACATGCGTGCTCCTACTATTCCACCTGGTGGCGGTGGCAGCACTTATTCACTGGCTCTGGGGTCAGAAGAGCTGGCAGCAGCAGAAGGCACTTCACTAACTTGGGACTCCCACTAAACTCAGACATAAAGGGATTTCAGGATGGTAATGAGAAGAATGTTCACCACACCTGCACCTAAAGGAGAAGCACAATCTCTGAAGAAGCAACCACCCTGGGAGGGATCCCATAGAGAACAGCATTTTCACCTATTTGCTTTTAACACATAACCAACCAGTGGCTGAAATGCAGAGCTATATACATCTCCTATCACAATGGCTACACAAGAAGAGAAAAGCCATCAGCATGACTCGTTTATTTCTCCAGCCTAACACAAAAGAGTGCTCAGTAAATGTTTGGTTATAAGTGAACGAAATTTCTCTCTCTCCTAAGTATTTATGTTAAAGTATATTCTAGTTTCCCTAGTTCCTGGGTTTTTAGTTGGTCTATAACCATATTTTATAAGTGATCAAATGTCCTCATCTTTTGCCTCTAAACTACTGCCTCTCTTCCTTCACTTCCTATTCACTCTTCAATTAACTGCAATCTAGCTTCCACCTCATATACTCCACTAGAACAGCTCTCACTAAAGCAACTACTGACCTCCATGTTGCTAAATCCAATGGCATTTCCAGTTCCCATCTTACTTGACTCCTCTGTACCACCTCACCCTTTCTTCCTTCAGTCTCTCTGAGCCTCATTTGTTGTTTTTCTCCTGCTTAACTGTAAATTTCTTCTCATACTTTTTTGGCCAACTGTTCCCAACCTCTAAAGGAATATACTTTAAGGTTCTGTCCTAGGCCCTCTCCAATTCTTATTCTATCTCCTATGCCCTGGCAACATCAGCATCTTCTATCATCTACACATCAGTGGATCCCAAGCCTTCCTCCTCTAAGCTCCAGTAGATCCCCCTAAGTCCAGACAGCTACTTGGCATCACCACTTGAATGTCTCAAAGACATTCAAACTCAACCTGTCCAAAACTGAATGCATAATTGATTTATGTAACAAATATTTAGTGAGGACCTACTATGTGCCAGGCACTGTTTTGGAGCTGAGGGACTTCATTAAATGAGACTGAGCCCCCGACCTCAGGAAGCACAAAAATACTCTCCATTCTGCCATCTCCAATTTGATCCTTTCTCAGTGTTCCCCACATTCCTGAATGGTACAGCCGTACAACCAGATGCAAAATACAAGGACTGGAATCCTTTTTAACATCTCTATCTCTCTCTCAGCTCCCCACACACCCAGTTCCAATACTGCCAATTTTCTCTCTTCGGTGTATCTGAAGTCTGTCCATATCTCAGCTCTGGTCATCTCTCTATTACCTCCCTATTCCAAGCTTCTATCATACTCATGTTTATTGCTTCAACCACTTCTTAACTGCTCTTTCAGCCTTCACTCTAGCTCACCTCCCTACACAGCAGCCAGAGGGGTCTCTTCAAAAGGTAGATGTGATCGTGGGACCCACTCATACCCCCAGTTTAAAACTTCTCTTTAGCTTCTTTTTTTCACTGGATACCGGAAAAAACCATAAGCAATGGTCTACAAATCCTTGCTTTAAATGATAAGCCTCATCTTGAGAACAATATGTCCCTTCCCTGTCTGTTCTAACCACACTTAATTTCCCCTCCTCCCATCACAGTATCAGCGTGCCTGCTGCTGCTCCCTTTACTGGGAACCTTCTTACACACACACACACACACACACACACACACACACACACAGCCTCTAAAGGGTAAAATTCTATCTTACACACACACACACATAGCCTCTAAAGGGTAAAATTCTATCTTACACACACACACACACACACAGAGCCTCTAAAGTGTAAAATTCTATCTTACACACACATACACATAGCCTCTAAAGGGTAAAATTCTATTTCTTCTGCAAACTTAGCAGATAAATCTTCCCGAATTTTCCCCATGTTCATTCAGTTTACAACTATATTCTTGCTCTGAACTATTTCCATGGTTATCTGTCAACCAATGAAAGTCATCAAAGGTCAGCAGAGGATACTTACAATCTTATGTTCCATTTTTGCCCTTAAAAAAAATTAGCTACCATGTTCCATCTCAGGCTTTTTCTACTATTTTTAAGATAATTGTTCTAATTATTCCTTTTCTCCACTGTGGTTTTCAATATCTTTTTCATCTTTATTTTATCCTCCTTGCAGATATGTTAATTGTGTATCTATTGTCCTTAACCTCAAATGTGGTTTTGTAAGGAAATGACATGTACATAATAAATAAACATATGAAAATGTCTGGTGGAAGGGAGCACTGAAGAGATATTTAATTAATCAATTAATTGGAAGTCAGAAAACCTGGTCTCTAATCCCTGCTCACACGAACTTCACTAGGAAGACCAATTCATTTTGGTTTTTTTTTAAGATTTTTTTGATGTGGACCATTTTTAAAGTCTTTATTGAATTTGTTACAATATTGTTTCTGTTTTATGTTGTGGTTTTTTTGGCCGCGATGCACGTGGGATCTTAGCTCCCGACCAGGGGTTGAACCCGCACCCCCTGCACTGGAAGGCAGTCTTAACCACTGGACCGCCAGGGAAGTCCCTATTTTTAAAATAAGAAGATTCTAGAGAGACTACAAACTGGACACCTGCAGGCCAAATGTGGCCATGGATACGTTTTGTTAGCATAGCAGTGTTTGAATAAACTTTTGAACTTGGTGCCTTTAGGTGGGGCCTATACCCTCTAGTTTGCACAGTAACTATCACTTCCTTTCATCCTAACCCTGATAACTTCACATAGGTACTTCTGGCCCTGGAACACCAGGTTTGAGAATCCAAAAGATTATATGATCTCTAAAGTCTCTTCCAACTGTAAAAAATCATTTAGGCCCTTATTATACAGGAAATATTTATGAAATAATGAGAAAAATTGAATTTGGTTTACATCAAAATGTAGAGCAAAGAATAAACAGGTAAAGCTCCAATTTAACATCCAGGTACTCAGAGATACAAAAAATATTCTGCCAAATTATTTCCAAAAGAGGAAAGAATGGCTTAAGGCTTATAACACCTGGAGATCAGAATCCTAGCACAGGAATTAAGACACACATGTTAAAATGACCTCATCCTAACAGGCTTGGAGCCGCAGGTTATTTGTCCACATTACATAAAACACAGCACAATCTGCCAGTCCCTATAGCCTCTGCTCAGTAACAAGGCTCAGAATAGAACCAGAGGCAAATGAAGATACATTTGGCAATGAGAAACAGACCTCCCACCTCACCCCCACTGACCCTCACTTTTGTGAATGGATTCTTTATTTTATTAAAATTACACTGCTTTCATGCAAAAGCTACTTTAGAAAATCCCTAGTTCCTGAAATTATAAAAACTTTATGTCTCCCAGATATGGTAACAAACAAAATCAAAGGTATCTTTAAAGGGTGAAACAGCCAACATAAAGCCTTTGATATGTATAATTTTGATTCCAATTTACTTACAATCCTCCTTAAATTTCAGGAATGGACACAGATTTTTCTCTAAAAGAGTTATATGGATACTGTGAAAAAGTGATAATAAAAAGAAAACTTGTATCATCACTTTCTCAAATTTTTAGGAGCTAAAAAACACATTATCCTTAAGTTTTATAAGCTTTAATGTCCCAAAGAAAATTTAAAAAAATATATAAGGAGTAATTTTGTAGTTTTATTTTAATTTCTATATAAAATAAATATAAAAATAAATTACCATGTCCAATAAACTTATGAAAACATTAACCTCGTTAATAAACAAAGAAAACCTAAACAGTGGTCAGACGTCAATTTCTGTCTACCAAGAAGGCAAAGATACACACACACACACACACACACACACACACACACACACACACACACACAGACGAAGAAAACACCCAATATTGGAATGTGGGCACTCAATAAACTCTGGTGGACTGGTATAACCATTCTGTGGAGTTATTTGTCAATGTGTATCAAGAGCTTTAAAACATTCATGCTCTTTGATCTAGCAATTACACATCTAGAAATGTATCCTAAGGAAATAATCAAAGATGCAGTCTGAGATTTATGTTCAATACTATCACCTACAATGCTATTCATAATAATGAAAAACTGAAACAGCATAAATGTCCAATATTTAAAGAATGGTTATATAAATTATTGTACACCCGCCTGAAGATCTGTCATGCAGCCATTAAAAAGCTTGTTTTTGAGGAATATGTAGTAACATGGGAAATACTTGGCAATAAAATGTTAACTGGAAAAAGCAGGATGGCAATCTCTAGATATAACAGCAGGATCCCAATCTGTTTAAAAGTATATTTATAAAGGCTCTGCTTGCTGATCTGGGTGAAAGTTATACAGGTGTGTTCAGTTTGTGAAAACTCAATAAGCTATACATTTATGCTATTCCTTATTTTTTTTTGGAGGCATGATATACATCATTAAAATATTTGTTAAATGTTGATTTATTATGTTTTATACAAATGCCAGCCAAAAAAACGGAAGGAAATTCAAAAAAAATTTTTAATTTCCTCAGTATTTGCCTTGGTAATTTATTGGGGTTGGAAGAAGGCCTATCTAGAAAGCAAAAAGGAGCTATAGCAATTAAATAATTTAGAAAACTATATGGTACATGTTGTGCATTCAAAACTGTTAGAATCATTATTTAACCTTTAAAACTACCATTGAATAGGACTTGAATTCTTACTGAGAAGGAGGTTATTGAAAGCAATCACTAAAAACTCAGATTGGGAGAGGATACTATGCTACCGTTACCAGCCCCTGCTCCACAATTATCACTGCTTACCAGCAGCTGCTATCATTCCCACACTCATCTCCTGATGTGGATCCCCCAACCTCTCATTCCTTACAGCACCCCATAAAGTTCTAGGGCTAAGCCTGGGAGTACCCTGAGGCATAAACTCTCATCTGATCCTGATGAGATAACCAAATCTTAAACCTTAAGGATAACCAAATTGCTTTAATTTGTCTCCAGATTCACTTGGTGATGGGTGTCTGGGGGATAGATTAGATAATGGGTTTAGAGAAGAGATATCTGAAACCAAAAATTTCCACAGCTGATTTTGTTAATAAAGTCACCTTACAGGGTATCAGCTGTGGGTAATGTTTCCTTCCTTTGTAAAGCTCTTATCTATTATCTACACTTTGATGGACACTTTGGATTCAATCCTAACCAGGAAACTTCACTGCTAAATTAATAGTAACCTCTTTTTCCAAAGGTCGAGAATGAATTAAAGTTAGCGTCTACTCAATAAACATTCAAGGCCCAAATCTTCCTCTCTGGGAAACACTACTCCGTTGGTCGCCTCCCCTTCCCCTCCTGCCCCCATACCATCAGGTCAAAACTGTCCCCTCAGAAGAGATCAGCCTTCCATAACTGTCACCTTGGGAGAGTTCTCATACAGCTGAAAAAGAGAAAGACACACTGAAATTTCTACTGCATTTACTCTGACCATAAATCTCAGACCCTCCTGTGTTTCCTCTAAATGGTAAACTAAAACACTTTTAGATACTCTGGAACTTATTAAGACAAATACATGTTGTCAAGATTGTCCAAAGGGCATGGAAGAATTCAAGCTGTTTCTTTCCTTTCAAAGGGGATTCATTGGCTTTTTCCTCCTTTAGGCAAACTCACAAGTAAAAACCCCATCTAGAGCTAATTGATTTCTTCTCTTATTTGGAGCGCCTTTCCATTTTATTTTTTTTTATTCCGTTTATTATTTTTAGTCTCTTATCTCCAACCATACCTAGCCAGATGAAAATTATTTTCCACTTATTAAAACTAAATTATACTTTTTTCTAATTAATAATGTAACGCCTACTCATTCAAACTTTTGAAATAAAAAAAAAATGTTTTTAAAAATATTAAGTCACCTGAGGGACTTCCCTCGTGGTCCAGTGGGTAAGACTCTGCGCTCCTAATGCAGGGGCCTGGGTTCGATCCCTGGTTGGGGAACTAGATCCCGCATGCATGCCACAAGTTCGATCCCTGGTTGGGGAACTAGATCCCGCATGCATGCCGCAACTAAGAAGCATGTATGCTGCAACTAAAAGATCCCACATGCCACAAATAAGACCCGGTGCAGCCAAAATAAATAAATAAACAAATAAATAAATAAATTGTTAAATTAAGTCACCTGAAATACCATTACCCAGAAATCAGCACTGTCAACATTTTGTTCCAGGCATGTACGGAAGGCCCACTATACTATGCCATTTTATAAAGGGATTTCAGCATTTGCAGATTTTGGAATCCACGGGGGGGCGGGGGTGGGGAACCAATCAGATACTGAAAGGTGACTTTATGTACAATTATAACATTTAACCAAAGGACATTTGTCCACTATTTCTCTGACAACCAAAGAGCTCATAACCATCTTAAAGCTAAAAAATTACAAACAAAGCTGTGAATTTACTGATGATGCTACCGTTTGTTTCAAGCATTCATAGAACACTAGGCCAATAGGACAAAGAGAGAGAACTTGCCAGGCCGAGTATCTCTTTAAGTAAAGTGATGTCTGCACATCATAATTTAAAAATATAACTATAGAGAGAGAGTGTATCTGGCTTACATAGCATAGTTAAGGCTTAAAATACAATTTGATTTACTACATGTAATTTACACAAACATTCTAAGCATATGTCTATTCTAAAAAGCACAAACTAAATTAGTATCTTATTAAGGGACACATTTGTTAACCCAGTGATTCTCAAAATTTTCACTATAGAATACAACCTACCTAGAAATCACCTAGGGGCTATGGAAGTAATGCAGATTTTCAACCCTTATCAAAGAGCCAAGAAAACAGAATTTCTAAGCGCTAAGTGCGTGGCAGGGAGGAAGACCTGGGGAATCTGCATGTTTAATAGGTACTCCAAATAATTCTTAAAAGTGATAAATTGAAGAACCGCTGCTTTGTCTCTTAATTAATAGAAATGACAACTACAGTTGTTTCGAGAATCAAACAGATTTACATTTTTTGGTATCACTTATAAAATATTAATAAACAGAAACCCCAATTAAATAGAGTCAGGAGACCAGAAGGGGGAGCTCTTATGTCCTGCGATCACAGCAGAACCCAAGAAGAAGAGGAAAGACGCCTGTTCTTCCTTGCAATAACTCTGCCAAAGAAAAGCCATGTACTCTGTTTAGGACAGCCCTCCCAACTTCCTTTTCCCCTCTACGAAAGAACTTTCCTCTCCATTTTTGCTGGGGACTTGCACAAGGCTTGCCGCGGTTGCAGACCCCAAATTGCAATTCTCTGCTCATCCCAAATAAACCCATTTTTGCTGGAGAAATAACTTGCAGTCTATTTGTTTTAGGTCAACACATTTTACAGACTTGGCCAGTGATAACTGCACACTTAATATGATTTATTTATCACAATGACTTTCTCCTAGATAGAATACAATAAATAATATGTGATGAGATCAGAAGAATCCTATCACTGAAATCCTAATTTTCCCCTTTCAAAAGAGAAAGGCTTCTCTCTGCTAGAAAGAAGGCAGGTTTAACCTTGGTCATGATGGATGTTAGAAGGGTGGGTACCAAATGGGAGGTAAGATGGGACACTGAACACAACTTGGATTAAAACTGTGAAAGGTGCCCTGAGCCAGAAACCCATTTCCTTCCACAATACCAGCTTGCTCGCATAACCACGCAAAGCTTTGTGCATGAGATTTCACGAAGGGGAAGCCATGATGTTTAGTGGCACAACAATGGAAATTCAATGAGATCTTCTGAGGCTAGTCAGTACTCAAGTTAGAGGCGCACATTTTGTGAGAATATAGTTAGTCCTTAAGACTAATTATACCAGCTGTAGCACTAAGTGCTGTGTGAGTACCAAAAACTGAGGAAGTCTTAAAAAGTTCCTTTCAGAAGTGATAAATTGGAAATTACTACCCCCCCCATTTCCATAAACAATGGTTTCCTTAAAATTCAGAATCTTTCCTAGATGGCAAGATATTGTTGGACCCAGTCAGACTAGTCTAAGGCTTCAGTGCCACACACTAGCCAAGTCCAGACCCTGGGGATAGGATGCTTCTGTGATCAAGCAGGCGTTGGAACTCCTGAGACAGACAAACTGCCTCCAGACACTTGAGAAACTCTTTTTTTTTTATCTTTGTAAATAAATTTTTTTTGAATTTTATTTTATTTTTTTATACAGCAGGTTCTTATTAGTTACCCATTTAATACATATTAGTGTATACATGTCAATCCCAATCTCCCAATTCATCACACCACCACCATCCCCCACCGCCACTTTTCCCCCTTGGTGTCCATACGTTTGTTCTCTACATCTGTGTCTCTATTTCTGCCCTGCAAACCAGTTCATCTGTAGAGAAACTCTTACTGCAAGAGATTGGAGGTAAACTGTGCTAAGTTAGGCCAGTGACCCTGTGGTTTTAGTACTAATTAATGGCAGTAATTCTTATTAGTAAATTAATTTATAATTCTTAGTAAAAACTCTGATTTTTCTGCCAAGAATTACAAAAGTGTGGTGGACAGCAGGTGGACAGTGACTAGGAGTCTTAGGTCACATCTATAACTTCACTGAGCATAGGCTGGGAGGCGTGCTCTGACCCCAGGTTCGCTCAAGGATAAATACTGCAGCGAGTCATCTGCCAAGGGGTGGCACACCACGACTTGGAGCCCAGAAACAACCAAGTCCAATTCAATTAAGGGTTGATTTATGTCAGGAATTAACACTCTACTTGGATTACATCATGACCATCAAGGAGTCCCCTGAATTCTCACTTGTGGTGGTGCTACTCAGGGCTGAGAAGGAAAGGGAGGGCACTTTAGTGACCATCTTTCAAGTAAGGACTTAAGGAAGTCAGATGTGATACAGCTAGGGCTCAGCCTCTTGCAAATGAATCCTGTACCTGAGTGGTACAGATATGCAGGTTCTCAGGTAATGGGCTGAGCGGGCTTTCAATGTGGCAAGGTGACCATAAGTGAGAACCTTTAGCCACTCACCCCTGGGGTTTGCAGACTCTGGTATGAGCAAATAAACACTAAAGACCTTGACACTAGCCAAGCTTTGGGTGTTGGAAATGGCCCCATGCTTGTTTCAGTTTGGAATAATAGGGCCCTATAACCTTTTTATTAAAGGCAATGGAAGGAGAGTCCTCCATGGTTGTTTCCTGAGAAGTCGAAATTCCCAGCCCCCAGATATTTTTTCAAAAACCTATGGATCCCCCTGTAGTGCCTATGGTGTCTGGCAGTGCCTCCAGTTCACCCTTAAAATAGAAGTGCAATTATTCTGTTAGGAGTTAAGCATACTCACAGAAAGAGAAGACGAGCTGCAAATAGCAAGGATCTCTGCACTACACTCAAATATGAGGAGCTCCCAGGGTGCTGGGGAGCTCTCAAATGGCTGACCAGGGGAAAGTACACAGGGCAGAACTGACGGCTGTGAGAAAGTTCTTCCCCACCGCCAACCCTGCCTAAGAAATCCTATAATTGTATTACTTTACTCGGATCAGTCTTGATCATAAATACTCATAATCCATCATCACAAATTGAGGTTACACAGCTACAGACCTCTCAGACACTTCCCAACAGCTAGTCCTAATCTATAGAGAAAACAAGTTCTCATACATAATATCACTTCGGACCTCAAACGTGATTCTGTTTCCCCCTTCCAAAGACTCATGGGCCTCAAGGCTTTCATGTGTGATACCCTCTCTCCAAAATGCTCTCTCTTTCAGCCCTTCCCTGGGCCGATGGTTGCTCTGCCTGCAAGTCATATCATAGCTGCTTTTCCTCAAGGAAGTTTTCCTAATTCTCTCTGACAAGGTTGCAAGCTCCATTAAATATTCCCACAAAAACTCACACTCCTCCAGCTTAGCACTTACCACATTGTAATTAAATTGTTTGAGCAGTTATTTGTTTAATCTCTATTCTGCAACAGACCATGGGCTTCATGAAGCCATGACAGTATCTTATTGCTGATTGTTATACCAGTGTTGAGCATATAATAGCTGCTGAGTAGTATCTAATGAATGAATAAAGAGCAACTAAAAATTAAAATCAAGGTAAAGTTATCACTATAATACTTTCACATTATTAAGACTATGCAAACTTAACCTCAACTATTACTTTTAAAGATAATTAGGCTTAAAATGTTTAAAAGATATTGTTAACCTTTAATTTTTCATTCTGCTCTAGCTTGTGAAACAGCAAACAAAAAAAATGGTGAGAAGTTCAAAATAATATTTACCTAAAATAAAATGAATTATTTTGCAAACTGGGCCTGCAAATAAAAATGGTAACTAAACTGTCCTAGGGTGACCATGGTTCCCGTTAAATAATATCCAATCAAGGCAAGATATGGGTATTAAACATTCATAAGCTGCTCAGAATATTATGAATTAATCAGTGCTTCCTCATTTAAATATTTAATATTTAATGCTAGTGCTTCTACAGTCTCTTGAAATTATTATACTTTATTATGTCTTACAACTGAATAACAACAGAGTTGATATATAATTTCTGAGAATTCTGGTTATGGAATCCATAGTACATTAAAGAAAGGCATGGTTGTAGTGCATTAGGCTTTTGATGAAATTCTCAACACATGTACCTCAGATGCAAAGAGATAATAATGACAACAAAAACACTCGTGGTAAGCAACAGTAAGTGCTTATGGGATGTGACTGCCTTTTATCCATGATGAATTATTTGTAGAAGCTTACTAAAAATCTGGCTTTCATGAACTCCCCTAGACAAATGTAAGTGGTATGCTAAAGGCATTTTAGACAATACAAAGTATTTGTGCTTGCCATGTTAGTCTAGCAAATCTTCTAAACACTAGCTGTGGCAATAGAATAATAATCCCAAAAATGAATTCATTCATTCCAAGTCCTCTCAGCCATCTTAAAAGTAATGTCGGTATTTAAAAACTCAAGGTAATAGCCATAAAGTTTTATTCTTATATATACTCTATCACTCAGAAATCTCAAGGACAGTAACTGTGATTCACTGTATCTTACAACACAGTCAGTTCCTTTAACCCTATCAGACAAGCCTCTTTGTGCATCAAAAACAAAACAATACTATTACTATTCCCTGTGCTGTACATTAATCCTTGTAGCATATTTATTTTATACATAGTTTATCCCTATTAATCCCTTCCCCTATATTGCCCTTTCCCCAGTCCCTCTCCCTACTGGTAACCACTAGTTTCCCTATGATTCTTGACTTTGCAAACACACTGTATAATACTCATTTTAAAATAAATTTTAAAATAAAATTAAATGAAAAATCCAAAACAGGAGCATTTTTTACAATTAAGAAATCTCCACCGAGTGAAAAGTAATTTCCCCAAGACTGTATTTCAAAGGTCAAATCTGGGACTAGCCTGTTCATATGTGAGGAAGAAGGCCAGAGATATTCTAGATTACAACCCTTCCTTTCATTATTAGTGGACAAATTAACTAGTGTTATTTTTAAAATATAAATTTGAAAAGAATATTTTCTTTTCTACTCTGCGCCTCTCACACTCTGTATCTAACATTTAGCCACAGATGCAGACATTCTGTGGGCTACATTTATACTTCTGTATCAAAATGCTAAGCAAAACGAGTTATATCAAGCTTTCAGCTCACATATTTTAAAGGAAATAATGTTCTCAAGACATAGTCAGATTTACAATTAACAGTATAGTTTATTAAGATCCTATAATACATACCATATTCTAAAATAAAATTTCAAGAAATGTATGGAAAAGTAAAACTACTAATAAATTAAGTCATGATAAATTATTCATGATAAACTAAGACATGAGAAAATTTAGCAATATGAATTTAGTTATCCCCAAAAAAGGCATGTAGAACACTGAATCTAGATGTTTTTTTAAAGTGGCTCTTGAGCGTTTGCCCCATATTTATGCGAACATATAAGCTTTTAAAGTAAATACCAAACATTTCAGTCAAATATTACTAAATGATTTTAACCTCTGCTGCATCTAGTTATTTGAAGCTATTTCCTAGTGCCTTCTACTACCAAAAAAAAAAATTAATCTTTTTTTTTTTTTTTTACTTAAAAACTCTTGATAAATGCTTTTAGCTCTTAAAGGACAGTTATCATGAAAACATTTCGTTTCCTACACTGTATACTGCCATGATGATCTATTCCTATTTCTGTATTAAAGAGGCTGCTAAACGTTATTGAAAATGCAATCGCAGGCTCGGCGGCCATGGCTCACGGGCCCAACCGCTCCGCGGTATGTGGGATCTTCCCAGACCAGGGCACGAACCTGTGTCCCCTGCATCGGCAGGCGGACTCTCAACCACTGCACCACCAGGAAAGCCCGCAGCTGATTTTTTTTTAACCAGTGGGTTTCCCAGTCCTATCCCAAGTCAACCAGCAATCAAATCGATTAAAAATCTGACACCACCTGCACCTTTGTCAGGTTACCAACTATTAAAAGTCAAGTACCTTTAACTGTAAGCAAATAACATCTATTTCAATACATTGTCTTTGGATTATATCTAAATGAAATAAGGAGGGAGGAATAATATCCTAGAGAGTAAACATGGTATTTTTGAGGGGAAATAAAGTACTATGTTCTTTAATTTAAATCTTGTAACTGCCTTATCATTATATAATCACTACTTCGAATACCGCACGTATTGCCAAACCACAGTCCTAATAAGACAGACTTGGCAGGGTGGGAGTTAGGTTCATCTCAATTTTTCTACAGCAGCCTGCTCTAAGGAGACATTTCCTTCACTCGAGTACTTAGCCTGAACTTTCCTCATCAAATCCTCCAACACTCCTTACCATGAAAACATGCTCATTATCTCCTCTGGGGTGTGTTTATGTGATTTAGCTCTCATAAGCATCTGTATTCTAGGAACAAAACAATGGTGACTGTTATGGGGGAAACCGTGTACCTGCCTCCCTGCCACCCCTGCCCAGTTCATATATTGAAGTCCTAACTCCCAGAACCTCAGACTGCATCCTTATTCAGAGACACGGTCTTTACAGAAGTAATCAATTTAAAGTGACATCATGAGTGTGGGCCCTGATTCACGATGACTGGTGTCCTTACAAAGAGAGGAAATTTGGAAACAGAACCAGACATACAGAGAGGGAGCACAGTGTGAGGAAACACATGTAGAAGACAGCCGTGAACAAGCCAAGGAGAGAGGACTGGAACAGATTCTTCCCTCACAGCCCTCAGAAGGAACCAATCCTGCCCTGGGGATTTCAGACTTTTAGCCTCCAGAACTGTGAGACAATATATACCTATTGTTTTAAGTCACCTAGTTTATGGTACTTTGTTACAGCAGATCTAGAAAACAAACACAGTGACATAAGTAAAATATTGTGTATTACAACAGAAATATTTCATTCATTAAATATAAAAATTGAATTTCCCAGTGAAGCTGCAATTTGACTCTAGTGCATATCTTAACATGAGATCTCAGCATATATTATATATTATTAAATATTACCGCTTACAGTGTCATGTTAGTGGGGAGAGTTATAATTGCTATGGCACTTGTTTCTCTGAAATTCCGTTTTCCACACTGATATAGATTTTTACCATGACATTGTCTTCATTCTTTTCCAAAATAAACTATTTAATTTCTGTCTATATATCTATATCTATCTATAGCAAAGCTAACTACAGCAAAGAACAAAGTATAAAATACAGCCATTTTCACCAGATGAATAACACTACTTTTCACTGAGTAAAGCAAATTTAGAACAGATACTCAAATGCATTAATAAGTATATCTACAAGTACACTAA
The DNA here is from genome assembly GCF_002837175.3 of Physeter macrocephalus. Taxonomy (NCBI): domain Eukaryota; kingdom Metazoa; phylum Chordata; class Mammalia; order Artiodactyla; family Physeteridae; genus Physeter; species Physeter macrocephalus. The sequence goes on from NC_041218.1 coordinate 89,759,960, forward strand.
TGCCTAGCACTGTTGATGCCCATGACCATTATAATCATTAATGCAATAAGAAAATTCAATAAGGGACTTTCCTGGTGGTGCAGTGGTTAAGAATCCACCTGCCAATGCAGGGGACACGGCTTCGAGCCCTGGTCTGGGAAGATCCCACATGCCGCAGAGCAACTAAGCCCGTGCGCCACAACTACTGAGCCTGCTCTCTAGAGCCCAAGAGCCACAACTACTGAAGCCCGCACGCCTAGAGCCCGTGCTCTGCAACAAGAGAGGACACCGCAATGAGAAGCCCACGCACCGCAACGAACAGTAGCCCTCACTCGCCACAACTAGAGAAAGCCCACGCACAGCAACGAAGACCCAACACAGCCAAAAATAAATTAATTTAAGAAAAAAGAATATTCATTAAAACATTTGAAACATTTTAAAACTTTTAATATCTGCATTATTTTGTTTGGATGCCTTACACTAAAACTACATTTTTGTGACTGGAATCACATTCTCGGTATTCTAAGGAGTCTTCTATGTAAAGAAATACTTGAGGAAAATACATACCCATATATATACATATATATGTATATATATGGGTATGTATATGGTATATATATATATACACACACACACACTTCCTTCTTTATATAATGTGTGTGCATATATATTTAACTTCATTCTACATCAACTGATTCTTTTTAAATAATTTGGGCATTTCATTTCAAGTTTGCATAAGTTGGAATGTATTAATATATTCATTTTAGTTAGTTTAATAAGTTTTAATTCTCAAATTAAAAGGTAGTAGTTGTGGCTCACGGGCTCTAGAGCACAGGCTCAGTAGCTGTGGCACAGGGGCCTAGTTGCTCTGCGGCGTGTGGGATCTTCCTGGACCAGGGCTCGAACCCGTGTCCCCTGCATTGGCAGGCAGATTCTTAACCACTGCACAATCCGGGGAGCCCAATTCACAATTTTAAAGATTATACTTCATTATAATTATTATTATTATAAAATATTGGCTATATCCCCTGTTTTTGGTATGAGCAAATAAACACTAAAGACCTTGAAAGGTCTTTAAATTACTTAAATTTAGTTAAAATTTTTAAATAAAATTTAAAATAGAATAAATTTACTTAAATTTATTTAAAATTTTACTGCTTTGGTACTTAAACAATTATCATGAGTTAATAACTTGTTCTCAGCCCTTTTCCAGTTTCCAACTAAAATGAATATTTCTCTTGATATATTTCTATAAATCTTTCTTTAAACACATTCTCTCTGTGTCTCTGTACCTTCTCTTTCTCTCTCTCTTCTGATGTAAACTCAACACTATAAGTCTCTGAGGTCTTGAAATAATGTCACTAGAGATGACCCAAAATGCATAAATGGAAACATGAGGAACTAGTAGCATTTCTATATAAAGCTTAGGGAGATATGTACTAAAAAAGCATACACAGTAGCTGTTTGCATTCAAAAGTTCAGGAAATGTTTTAAAAGTCATTATATTATTGAAAAGTAAAGATGATGAGCAATATCATAGTGTCTCTGACACTTTCACACAGGGATGAAAGAAACAGTCTGATAAAATACCTTTTTGCCTTTAAAAAAATTTCACCCTCAGTAACTGGGAAAATGGTATTTTAACATGGAAATGGGCTCTGGCCTTAGTTTAAGGTGTCTTCCCCTGCGAACCCTTCGTTAGATGAAGTCACACCCCTCTATGATGTCACAGCCATCATTACATCCACTTCCCAGTGGGCCTTCTGGTAGAGACCAATCACCAAAGCCTGGTTTCTCCCTTTCTCTTTCTCATTCTGTGTGATGAGCCAAGTTCCAAGATTCCTGCTGACTTCAAAGGGAGATGTGCTCCAAGATCAGCACCATAGGGGAAAAAGTCAGTGCAAGAAAAAGCTCCCAAGTAAAGACAAACTTGAAAGTATCCTAAACTCACATTATTGCAAACGGTTTATTGAAAAAGTTAAAATATTGCCCTACCTAAAGCTCACAATAATGATTTGGAGGGTTATCAATTTTTGTTTGGTTTTGAATCCACATGCATAGTTTATTGCACTTTTCCATAAAGCATCAACAGGGCTCAGGGCAACTTAGACAACGAGATTCAATAACTAGCAATGGATAGTTTTCTCCACCATTTCACTAAAAGCAGTTTGAATGTGCTCTTGATAAATCATGTTTTGGCAGTGGAGATATTTTTGAGGCATTGCTTGGGGGAAACATGCATACACACACAGAGAATTTTATATAAAAATATTAAATATATCGATCTAAATATCTAATGGGAATGTAATCTCAACTAGCAGCTATAGTGAATTTGTTCTGGTAAAAATAAATGATCAAAACCCACTAGCTTTATTTAATTTATATCCTACTCTTATCTCTTCTAATTGTTACATACAGTTGCCAAGGATACTATGGTGATAGGCACCTAACCAAACACTTTGGAAGAGAATGATGTGAGTGTGTACGTGTGTGTGTGTGTTTGTGAACAAGTGTGTGTGTGTAGGTGTGTGTACATGTGCGCATGCGTGATTTATTTACTCCCACTTTCCTTTACTGGGAAAAAAGGATGTTCTTCATACGTCCTTTCTGGCAATCTACCGACAATCATTTTCCAACAATAGGCTATCTGAATTAAAGTGTGAACTGATACAGAATAAAACACACATGAGATACTAGAATTCCTACATACTCTTGAGACCAAGTTCTGGCATGGACTATATAAAATGAACAATTAGACTTAAAATCAATATTGCATAAACAGATATTATAATTAGATTATCAAAGTGGTAACATCTGGATAGGCAAGAACCAATTTTTATTTTCTGGTAAACTAAAACAGAAATGACAAGGAGTTATTAATCTGGATGTAGGCTAAATCATCATTATTTCAAAAGCACACAGACAAAAGTGTTGTCACATATATTTAAGCTGATTTTTTTTTTAAGGACAGTAATTTCAAGACCCTCAGAAAACAAAATCAGCAAGATTGAGGAGAAAAAAAAAAAGCTTTTTTAGCTGAAGAAAAAGCTAAAGGCTATCTTTTATAACAGAGGTTTTACAATAAAGGCTGGAGAGGGTGTGGAGAAAAGGGAACACTCTTGCACTGCTGGTAGGAATGTAAATTGATACAGCCACTATGGACAACAGTACGGAGGTTCCTTTAAAAACTACAACTAGGGCTTCCCTGGTGGCGCGGTGGTTGAGAGTCCGCCTGCCGATGCAGGGGATATGGGTTCGTGCCCCGGTCCAGGAAGATCCCACATGCCGCGGAGCGGCTGGGCCCGTGGGCCATGGCCGCTGAGCCTGCGCGTCTGGAGCCTGTGCTCCACAACGGGAGGGGCCACAGCAGTGAGGGGGCCACAGCAGTGAGGGGCCCACGTACCACAAAAAAAAACTGCCCTTGTGGAGTTTACATGTATGTAAAGTACCAGCACATAGGTAACACTCAATCTATATTAACTTCCTTTCTTTTCAAATCTCCTCAGTTAGTATGGTATTAAGGAAGTCAGATTTATTGAATACCTACTATGTTCCGTGATCTTATTCAATCCTTGAAACAACCCCAAGAAGTAAATCTTCTCATCTACATTCTTGTCAGAAAAATAGAGGGTCACAAGGTTAAGTATTTTATCTAAGACCAAACTATAAGTAGCACAAGTATAATTTGAATATAGGTCTGTCTGATTTCATACTCATGCTCTTTCATTATGCTGCTTCCAAGAAGCATAATATTTCTTGGTTATTCTATGACAGGTAACTCTCAACACAACTGAAGATTATCTTTTATAAAATGAAATTACGGTCTATAAAGACATGACCCTCATACTTCAGGCTGCATTAAGAATCACATAGGGTGGGAGGGAGGGAGACAGACGCAAGAGGGAAGAGATATGGGAACATATGTATATGTATAACTGATTCACTTTGTTGTAAAGCAGAAACTAACACACCATTGTAAAGCAATTATACTGCAATAAAGGTGTTAAAAAAATAAATAAAGAGGTTTTAGCTAATGGCAGATCATTCTGCTCATCAAACACAGGAAAGGATGCCAGCCAGCAGCTGTGGCCTGGTGTCCGGACCTTAAAGGTATCAGCAGTTCTATTTTTTGAATAGCATGTTATTTGATTCAATCTTAACTGGGTTCCAGTCCTATCTTTGCATAACTATGATACCTTGAGTAATCCAACCAATTTTTCTGGACCTCGAATGATTTAATAAGCATAAAACAGAAGTAGATTCAATGACATACAAAATGTTTTCCAGCTCAAAATCTCATATGACTCTCTGGTGTTCTTATGAAATATATTAATATATTACCATGAACAGTTACTGAATTCCTTTCTCTAGAAATTAAAACTGAGTAAAAATAATCAAATGTCTTTCTGCTCGAACTTAAGGTTATTTTCTCCACCAGCAGAAGAATAGATATGACTTGGTAATTCCTTATGATTCTACACCATCCAAAGTAATCCTACTCAGTGATATTCAGTGTGTACTTTCAACCTGAGGACTCAAAACTTTCTCCAATTTTAGAAAACTCTCTGCCATTATCCCTCTGAATACTGCATCTGCCTCATTTGCTGCACTCTCTCCTTCTGGATCTCCTGTTAGATGTAGGATAGTGCTGTTGCTACATTCTTGGCTCAGGTTCCTGCAACTGGTAGAGATTCAGGCCCCTACCTACATGTACAGCAGGCTTTAGCTTCTGTTTCCGCTCAGGCAACCTCTTTTCTCCCCCAAGAACCAGGATAAGAGGCTCACTTCCATGTCACATGTCAAATCTAAAGGGTGGGCAGAGATTTTCTGGTACTCATGTGGAACAGGAAAACCACATCCCAGCTTTGGGCCTTATACTGAAAGCTCGGGTCGATCTTTCTTTTGTGGTTAGAGACGTTGACTCAGAGTTAAAAATCTCAGCACCTAAGGCATGTGTTAGGTCCAGATAACCTTGTGGCCTACAGTAGCTTCTGTTCTTTCTAACTACTGTGTCTCTGGGTCCTTTCTTGTTTCTGGCACCTGAAGATATCCCCTAGTTTGCTTTAGAGCTCAACTATGTACTTTAAACTTTTTTCTGTCATATTTTATCCAGCATTTAATATGTTTGGAATAGCATCAGGGTTTTGCCAGGTTAATTTACCCTCCACCTATTGCTATAACTACATTCTACACAGACAGTAAGGTGCTACATCCCTGGTGGTCCCTCAGGCACATTAAAACATCCAGTTGCAATGTCAGTTCTACTTACTACATTGCTGTTAGTCATCAGTCAACCTTGTATCCAGAAGAGCCACTACCTGAAATGAACAGACTTCCTGAAAGACAGGAGACCATGGTAAAACTGATTTTAATGTTAGAAGAGTTCAGTAAGAAAAACAAGTTCACCATGTTGCTGAATCAACCTCCTGCAAAAGAAAGGAAAGGCCAGGATAAGGCCAAACACAATTTAAGAAGTGTGACAAAAACTGTGAGTTTTAATCAGCAAGACATAAAAGTATATCCGTACAGAATGATTTTGGGGTTATAATAATAATTAATCTTATGAGAAAAATCTCTCCTTTGGGCTAGTTTTCAAAACTTTTTAATTAGGAACCATACTGATATAATCTTTGGATAGAGGCTTGGTTAACAAGGAGAAGATAGGAAAGTGTGTTAGACTAAAACACCGTGTGTACATCTTCTCCCAAAAGGGGTCATTAGTAAGGATTTAAGAAGGCTTAGCAGTGCTAAAATTTCAATGTAGACTTGAAAAGGAGCTAGATGCTAAGGATGAAGCTGTAGAGGGCAAGAACTGTTGGACTGAACCAAAAGAAAGAAGAATGGGATCACTGGAATGTTAAGAGAACTCTCCTGGCAACTTTACAACTTGTGCTTAGAAATGACAAAGAAGAACATGGAAAGAAAAACACAGGGGAGGGGATGAATGGATGTTCCTGGTGTCTTGGGATTCTCTAAGCCAGAGAGAAAATTAACACTTCATATCTGGAGCTGGAAGCGGAAGCATAAACACAGGTAACAGGAGACTAAGAAATCTGCCATAAAGCAGGAAAGAAAACTGGCAGTGTGCAGGAAAGGATAAATGACTCATGTTGCTGAGGTATAACTGGAGGGGCACTGGGCTGTTTGCCTTGGCTTCGTCAAGCCATTCTCATTGGAAATATCTCTGGAATTCAGTTCCCTTGAGTTAAAAAAAAAAAAAAGTGTTCTACACTGAATCTGTCTCAAGTGAAATCATATTTTTTCAAACTTTTCTCAGCACTCCAGTAGACAATTAATACATAAAGGAAAATAAATTCTTCTTTTTATATACAGTTTGCTGAACAAAAGTGAATGGAGTTACAAAAATTATCTCAGGGATTAAAACTAAGAGAATGAGTCCTTGGTTTTTAACCATAATAAAAAGTTATCTAATAAGAAGGTTGATTCAACCATAATAACAGTCCTTTACATGTGTGTAACACATCATAAAATACTGTCACACGTCTAACCTTCCTAGGAATCTTGCAATATAGGGAAAGTGGAGATTACCTGAACTCTTTTGCCCTTTTGTGTAGCAAGGCCCTAGGAAGTCAAATCACTCACCCTGGTTGCATGCTAGTGCAGGGGTCCCCAACCCCCGGGCCACCGACTGGTACCAGTCCGTGGCCTGTTAGGAAATGGGCCACAGGGCAGGAGGTGAGCGACAGGCTAGCGAGCAAAGCTTCATCTGTATTTACAGCCACTTCCCATCTCGCTCTCATTACCGCCTGAGCTCCGCCTCCTGTCAGCATTATGGTGAGTTGTATAATTATCTCATTATATATTACAATGTAATGATAATAGAAATAAAGTGCACAATAAATGTAATGTGCTTGAATCATCCCGAAATCACCCCCCACCAGTCCGGGGAAATATTGTCTTCCACAAAACCGGTCCCTGGTGCCAAAAAGTTTGGGGACCGCTGTGCTAGTGCACACAAGTATGAAAATGTGCACACACAACACACACACACACAGAGCAGGGCCTTGGTGTGATGCCTGTTCATCCCACTTTTATCCCAGGCCCTTTGTACTCCCCTACAGAGTCCCTTCCTCTCCTGAATGCATCTGTATTCGTTTTACACGTCTTTGAATATTTCCAGATGGGTCATTTAGATTTCACAGTCATTCCTGAATGTTTGCGTGACAGAGGGGAAATACATTAAATCTGCAGAAAATCCACCTGAAGGCAAAATATGTACCTTAATGTAGATTTGACAAAACATTAGTAATAGTCTGAAGGATAATAACATATAGCCCAGCTGTCCCCTGAGTATTGGAAACACTAGACACACACACTGGTCAAGTACCAACACAGACTTGGACCCCTTCAGACTCTCCTAGGAAGACCCCACCACTCCTAAATTTGGCTCTCCTGACCTGCACACCGTAAGAATACAATGTGTGTCTGGGAGGCCCCAGAGGGCTGTATGATGCCTAACTCCTAAATTTACTGGCCCTACTGATGTAGCCCAAGGCAAGCAATTTAAGCTATTTGTGCCCCAGGTCCTCACCGACACAATGGATAGAATAGTATCTACTGCACTATGTTCATAGAAGGATTAACTAAATCAAGATAATACACATGAAGCACCCAGCAGTGTCCACGATTAAGAAGTCAATGAATATTCCCCTCTCCTAAGAATAAGTCACTTTTCACCGGCAATTTATCGAGGGCATCAGTCCTGTCACAAATGGGACCCCGTGTCAGTCATTGTTCCAGAAACTTTCAAAACCTTGTGTAGATTTGGTACATGGCTTCCACTATTTCTAGGAGAGATAGTTAAGATCCATGGGCTGAGACTCCTGAAATAAAAGGTAAAGTCTGATTTGTGACGGATTTTCTGCAAGTTTAAAGGAAATTCACATACCACAGAATGCTTCTGTCCAACATGAATGGAGCAGCTTCATAGGTAGTTTCCTACCGTTCCCTGTTCTCTCAGCCACCCAACCATCACCCCCTGCCAGCAAAGATCACATAGTGGGAAAATCTCCACTGTTGTGAAGGTCTCAGTGAGTTTGACATTTCATTGAATATCTGTGTGTGTGTGTGTGTGTGTGTGTGTGTGTGTGTGTGTGTGTGCGCGCGTTCATCTAAGTGGGGAGGTATGAAAGATCAAACTGATAGAGATTATCAGAATGTATGTCTGTGTGAGTGAGTGTGTGTGTACTCTGGGTCAGATATTATGTTTGCACAAATGAAAGACTACGGTCAGAAATAGTGTCTGTGATTAGCCATACACAAGGGACTCACTATGCAGTGGCTCTCAAAATAATCCTACCGAATCAAAGCTAAAATATCTGAGCTTCTCCACTGCCAAACTGAAAACTGAAAAAAATCAGGAATATTAGACTTTATATTTTAGAAATAACCAGAGCCCTAGAGATATCTAGTCCAAGAAAGGGATGTCTGAGCCTATTTACTTCCCCATTCTAAAGACAAGAAAATTGAGTCTGATTCAGAGATGTGTTCAAAGTTCACAAACCTCCAAACATCAGCCCAGTTATTTTTCCATGATATCACATGCTGCTCCTCTCCTTCCTGCATTACTTACAGAGAACTCCTGTGGACTTCTTCTAACCACACTCACACCTTATGATCCCATTTACATGCAGATGGCACCAATATTTATATTCCCAGCCCAGACCCCTTCCCTGAATTCCACTTTTGCATCCTACCGCCCACTAGAAATCCTCACATGTGTGGCCAGTAGTTCCAAACTTAACGTATCCTAAACTGAACTCCTGATACGATGCCCAAACCTCCTCCTCTTCCTGAAGTCTTCCCCATCTATATAAACGACAACTCCATTCCCTGAGTTGCTCAAGCCACTACTCTTCAGGCCATCCTGAAATCTCTCTCTCTATCTCTCTCCCCACACACACAAGTTATCCTCAACAAAATTAAACTGCAGTACTACTCTGGTCCAACTCATTGTCATTTAACAACTATATTGTTACAATAGCCTCCTAACTGGTCCCTCCTTCCATTCATGCCCCTCTGCAGTTCAATTTCAATTCAGCAGCCCAGCAGCTCAGAATGATCTTTTTTTTGCGGAGCACAGGCTCCGGACGCGCAGGCTCAGCGGCCATGGCTCACGGGCCCAGCCGCTCCGCGGCATGTGGGATCTTCCCAGACCGGGGCACGGACCCGTGTCCCCTGCATCAGCAGGCGGACCCTCAACCACTGCGCCACCAGGGAAGCCCAGAATGATCCTTTTGAAAGGAAGAAATTAGATGTTATTGCTCCTTGGCTCAAAACCCTCCAAAAGGTCTCCATACATTCAAGTCCTTACAAAAGCCCATGAAACTCTATAGTATCGGCTCTGTCCTTTCCCCATTTTCCTAACCTCCCTCTACTATCCACTCCCCAAACACACTATCTACCCTTGCTGTGACTCAAATACAGAGGCAGGCTCCTATGTCCTTACTGTCGTTTCTGCCTGGAAAGCTCTTCCTCTAGACAGCTGCAGAGCTCACGCCCTCATATCCTTCAAATCTTTACTCAAAAGTCAGCTTCTTGGGGAAAACCTTCCTCCCCACCCCTACCTTCAAAGGTTCCCTAGCCCCCTTCCCTGCCTTTTCTTCTCCTTAGCTTTATTTTCCTCATCTATATTTTTCCATTTACATATCTTCTTATTTTCTGACTCTCCCATCTTGGCTATAACCTCCATAAGATTAGAAAGTTTCTGGTGTATTAGATGAATAAATGAATAAATCAATGAATGAAACAGTAAAATCTTCTCTAAATAAAACTGGTTCCCAAAGCAGGACCAGAGTGACCAACTGCTAAGAAAAAACTAAAGCATATATTAAATGTGCCTATATATCTTCATTTATATTTGTGCATGAGAATGTCTATGCCAGTATATGTGCATGTGTGTGTTTACTGTGAAGATTCCTATGAATAAGCAAAGTTAACACTCTGATCTGGCCCCCAAAATCCTTGTGTATATATATAGAAAAAAGTACTGTAAGTTGTTTCCCAAAGATTAGAAATGGTAGAGCCAATATAACTAATAAAGAACACTGCTTTAAGGTGCCTTCCTCAAATATAGGCTCACTTTACTCTTCAGAAATCACTAACAAGCTTGGGCAAGCTTTTATGGATAGCTGGTATTTTGGAGCTAAGTGAACACAAGAGGGATATGTAAATTGTTAGGGAAGATGAATTTCTTTAAGCATGAATGTGGACTACATATTTGGTCAGCAAATTGCAAATGAACAGGGGAATTTAAAATGCTGCTTGTGCGGGAAATAGAAGATAGAAAATATGTCTGATTATAGACTCTTGTGTTCTCTGGTAACTAAGATAAACATGATAGTTTTGAGAGAATACAGAAGTAAGAAAGATATTCTACAACTGTTCCAGGTCCTGATGAAGAACCAACCCATTTTTTTCCCAGACTGTATTTTTTCAATATACTTTAAATGTTAAGGAACTGAAAAGTCATCTTTAAAATTTACAGTTGGCAATAGCTATCTGAGAAATAGTTTGATTTTTTTTTCCCTTACCTGTGGAGCAACTAAACTGAGACCTAGAAATCACAAACTGATGAATTTAGGTCCCCACCCACCATGCTTTCTATCATTTATATGCTTGTGGCAGCTAATAAACAATAAAATGGGCAAGATGAGACCAAAAAAACAGAGAGAGAAGAAAATCTAGCTGATTGGGTAATACATTTACCAGGTGCCAGGTAATTCACTCATGCATAGGGGAAAATGGTGTAGTCTTATAAGCACAAGAGCAAAGCAAACACAAACAGAAGATGCTGCTGAACTAGTTTCCAGGGTTTGTTTTTTTTAACTTTGCTTTGAAACATACACATCAAAAATAATTCAGGATTGTGAGTCCAAGCTCTAGAAATCATTCACCTGGGTTTGAGGTCTGCTCTACCACTTAATAGCTCTATGTTCTTCATGCCTCAGTCTCTCCATGTGTAAAATGGACATAAGAGTATCATTTCAAAGAGTTGTGAAAATTAAATGAGATAATGTATATAAAGTACTTAACAAAGTGTCTATAAGTAATAAGCATGGAGTAAATATTAGCTACTTTTTAATAATGGTAGCATTTAAATTCTGAGTCCCCCCAAACATGTCTTTCTAACTGGAAGGGGTCTTTCCATCTCTCTTTTCACCCCAACAAAATAAAAATAAAGTTCTTATTTTAAATTCTTTGACATAAATCGTAGCAACATTCTTTTGGATCCATCTCCTAAAGCAAAGGAAACAAAAGCAAAAATAAACAAATGGCACCTAAGTAAATTTAAAAGCTTATGCACAGCAAAGAAAACCATTGACAAAATGAAAAGACAACCTACTGAATGGGAGGAAATATTTGCAAATGATATGACAGATAAGGGGTTAATACCCAAAATATGTAAACATCTCATACAACTCCTTATCAAAAAAACAAACGACCCAATTTAAAAATGGGCAGAAGATCTGAATCGACATTTTTTCCAAAGAAGACATACAGATGGCCAACAGGCACAAGACACGATACTCAACATCACTAATCATCAGAGAAATGCAAATCAAAACCACAATGAGCTATCACCTCACACCTGTCAGAATGGCTAACATCAAAAAGACCACAAAATGGGCTTCCCTGGTGGCACAGTGGTTGAGAGTCCGCCTGCCGATGCAGGGGACGCGGGTTCGTGCCCCGGTCCGGGAAGATCCCACGTGCCGCG
>NC_041218.1:89771799-89780594 GCF_002837175.3 Physeter macrocephalus
GGCCGCTGAGCCTGCGCGTCCGGAGCCTGTGCTCCGCAAAGGGAGAGGCCACAACAGTGAGAGGCCCAAGTACAGCAAAAAAAAAAAAAAAAAGAAAAAAGACCACAAACGTTGGTGAGAACATGAAGAAAAGGAAACCCTTGTACACTGTTGGTAGGAATGTAAATTGGTGCAGCCACTGTGGAAAACAATATGGAGATTTTTCAAAAAAGTAAAAATAGAACTACCATATGACCCAGCAATTCCACTCCTGGGAAAACAAAAACACTGATTTGAAATGACACATGCACCCCCATGTTCACAGCAGCATTGTTTACAATTGCCAAGATATGGAAGCAACCTAAGTATCCATCAACAGATGAATGGATAAAGAAGATGTGGTACATATATACAATGGAATGTTACTCAGCCATAAAAAAGAATGAAATTTTGCCATTTTGCAACAGCATGCATGGACCTGGAGGGTATTACGTTAAGTGAAATGAGTCAGACAGAGAAAGACAAATACTGTACGATATCACTCATGTAGACTCTAAAAAGTATAATAAACTAGTGAATATAACAAAAAAGAAACAGACTCACAGATATAGAGAACAAATTAGTGGTTAACAGTTGGGAGAGGGAAGGGGGAGGGGCAAGACAGGGATAGGAGATATAAGTACAGACTACTGTGTATAAAATAAATAAGCTACAAGGAAATATAGTGCAACACAGAGAATATAGCCAATATTTTATAATAACTTTAAATGGAGTATAATCTATAAAAATTTTGAATCACTACGTTGTACACCTGAAATTAATAGGATATTATAAATCAACTACACCTCAATTAAAAAAAGAAAAGTAAGTCTTATTTGAAAACATTTAATCGGGAGTTGGGGGGAGGGACCTTCCCCAAGTTCTCTTTCTTCTTTCTGAAAAATCTCCCTTCCTCCCTCCCTCCCTCTCCTTCTCCCTTTCTTTCATTTTTCATTTCTGGATTATTTTATTTAATCTCCAATACATTCACTTATCTACAGTTAGTTATAGAAAGCAATATCCTGTAATAAACAAAACACCTGTAACAAAAGCTACTTCCCTACTCCCCTTTACGAACTCTCATCCTCCTCAGCGCCCACCACTATCCTTCACCTAAACGTCCAAACTACATACGGGCTCCCTCCCCTCCTCATAATGGCCCTTATCCCCTAAACTCCCTCCCATACATTCCTCTCAACACACACACACACACACACACACACACACACACACACACACACACACACACACACACACACACACACACCTTTAACAACTTACCAGACTCTCTCCTTTCTCCTGTCCCATTACCGTTCCCACCTTTCCCTGCCTCCCTCTCTTCATTCCTATGCCTTTCCAACCACCACCAAGCGTGATGTGCCTCTACTCACAGCTCTGTGCCACAAACAGGTGGTCTGCCACAAAGTCACTGCCCTGAGGCACCTCACCACTAGGAGGTTTCAGCTCTGGAGAACACAAAGTGTTCACAGAAACACAAGAGAGAAGAGAGGACACCTCCAAAAAGACATTTCACGGCAGATGTCTTTGGATACTCGATTCAGAAGTCATCATAAGTGTGTGTGTATGCATGTGCGTGCGTGTGTGTGTGTGTGTGTGTGTGCACTAGATAGATGGACTAATGAATTCATGAGTCTGCCACTACCAAAACATAACAGTACAACTAAGAATTAGGCTGAATGTCACAGAATACACTTCAAAATGATAATCTAACCAGAAAGGGTAAAAAAGTAAATTAGAGTAAAAATTTATAACTGTATTTTTATAATAAAGAAAACTATTATGATTACTTCAGCTGATAGAAAAACTTCTGAATGTGGCCGTGAAAATGAAACAAAACCAGCAATAATATAAAATTTCTAACGACACGATACCCTAAACCAGTGAAGACAGTGGGGTGAGGCTAAGAAAAGAGTCCAGCTTTGTCAGGTAGGTTAGAGACAGAAACACAGGGAACAGCAGGCAGAAGTCAGCCAGTGATGGGAACAATAAGACGATCTGAAGAGACTGAGTGATGCTGTACCTGTCCTACGTCGGATATTTTCTCCCTCTCTCCAAAGCCTTCTGCTTGAGTCCTTTTTTTTTTTCCTCCCCATTCTCTTTTCTGTTATGTCTGTCTCTCTCTGCTCCTTCTCTTTCCTCTGTCTTTGCTTTACCCTCTCTTCCCACCCAGCTTTTTCCTCCATAACCGGTGGCAATCATAAGGGAGACCCTAAAACTAGATGATGATGATGATGATAATAATAATAACAGCAACATTGCCCCACATTTCTGTACCACTTTACAAATTACAAAACATTTCCACGTAATGATCTGCCACCCTCTCAGGTAAGTAAAGACAATATTTTAATCCCCAATGAATAAACAAAGGCTTAATGAAATTCATGACACAGGCTCTCTAGGTTAGGGGTTTTCATAGACATTATCTCTTTTTTATTATCAACATAACCTTGTGGATACAAGCCCACTTCAGTACACTGGCTATCCCTAGGCCAGTCAGGTGGGTTGTGGGTGAGAGTAGCATTGGTTGGAGGAAAAAAAAGTTTTTTACATCTCTGTTGTTTTATTTCTTTTAAAAATCTAAGCATATGTGGCAAATATTAATATGTGTTAGATCTAGGTGGCAGTGCACTGATTGCCCTTTTTTTTTAAAATCTTCATTGGAGTATAATTGCTTTACAATGGTGTGTTAGTTTCTGCTTTCTAACAGTGAATCAGCTATACATATACATATATCCCCATATCTCCTCCCTCTTGCGTCTCCCTCCCACCCTCCCTATCCCACCCTCCCTATCCCACCCCTATAGGGGGTCACAGAACACCGAGCTGATCTCCCTGTACTATGCGGCTGCTTCCCGCTAGCTATCTGTTTTACGTTTGGTAGTGTATATGTGTCCAATGGTTTGACATCTAGGTCTCAGGTACCAGCACTCACTACTAAGGACTAGTTGGTACTCTGTGAGAAATACCTGAGGAGGAGCAGAGGAATCCACTATGCGACAGCAATGAGTGGCTGGCCCCGCTCTCAGACGTCCCAGCAGAAAACTAGTGTCAACAGAGCCACCAAAACCCCTTTCCCTGCACAATTATTCAGTCCAAGATTAGATGGGATCATTGCTCTAAAATGATTTGAATGAAGTCTCTGCAGCTGCAGTGTCATCACTCCTAATGCAGCCAATTCCAAACTGCGAACTTTATTAAGATGAAAAACAAGGAAAAGGTGGAGAATTGTTTTAAAAATGAAATATATAGGGGCTTCCCTGGTGGCACAGTGGTTGAGAGTCTGCCTGCCGATGCAGGGGACACGGGTTCGTGCCCTGGTCCGGGAAGATCCCACATGTCGCGGAGCGGCTGGGCCCGTGAGCCATGGCTGCTGAGCCTGCGCGCGTCCGGAGCCTGTGCTCCTCAACGGGAGAGGCCACAGCAGTGAGAGGCCCACGTAATGCAAAAAAAAAAAAAAAAAAAAAAAAAGAAAAAAAAATTAAATACATAATGTGCAGAAGAGAGGGGAGAGAAAAAAGGAAATTAAAAGTATGAAATAAATTTTGAAAGGTAGGTAAATGTAAAGGAGAAGAAACTAAATCCGTCAATCAAAGATACAACAAGGCAAAGGATATTATTGCTTCCTTGTTCAAATATAATCTAACCATCTAGTAATTCTTTTCACTAAACTATTTATATAATTCATTTGCAGATAAAGAGGCACTAGACTATTAAGAGCCAGTTAGAAGACCTGGAGATGATCAACCAAAAATACTAAATGATGTCAAATTTTTATATGCTGCTTAAAAGAAGAATTAAGTATAAAACCTCATAACATTTAAAAGAATTTGAGGGCTTCCCTGGTGGCGTAGTGGTTGAGAATCTGCCTGCTAATGCAGGGGACACGGGTTCGAGCCCTGGTCTGGGAGGTTCCCACATGCCGCGGAGCAACTAGGCCCGTGAGCCACAACTACTGAGCCTGCGCGTCTGGAGCTTGTGCTCGGCAACAAGAGAGGCCGCGACAGTGAGAGGCCTGTGCACCGCGATGAAGAGTGGCCCCTGCTCGCCGCAACTAGAGAAAGCCCTCGCACAGAAACGAAGACCCAGAACAGCCAAAAATAAATAAATAAAAATTTAAAAAAAAGAATTTGATATGAATTGTCATGGTTTTACTGAAATATAAAAAGCCAGTCATACCAAATTCAACTAAAATTTCAGAACGATGGAAAATAAGATGACCAATTTAGTTTGACATTTTATAGGTTTCAATACCTCTCTGTACTTCCATTATCCCAATCTTAAATTGAGACTACCAGTACCTACCTCATACGATTCTCCTATGAATAAATGAGTTAATTCCATAAAGGGGTTAAAGAAAAGCCCAGCACATGGTAGTAAGAGTTCAATTAACTCTGGTGTTGTTTTTGCTCATGTATGTGAGTATTCCTACCGTCCTTGTTCTCCCATCCATAAAATGGAGGCATTTGCACTCACCAAAGAGATGCTTCTAAGATGAATAAGCTGGGGTTTTGAAACCCCTCCAATTCAAGTATTCTAAAATTTCAGTGTTCTATTTATGCCCCAATGACCTGTTGGAAATAAATTTTTTTTTCAGCAAGATGGAAAATAAAGTTGTTGTGACCCCTTTCTGGTTTGCATGCAATCTGCCTTTTTCCTCCATCCTGTCTTATTCATTTTCAAATCTTTAAAAATGCTTCCTAAAAATGGAAGAAAATCAACACCCCAAAATATCTGTAAAAACTTTCAGAGAATTCAGTAAGATGCCTACATACAAAATATATAAAAATCAGGGCTTCCCTGGTGGCGCAGTGGTTGAGAGTCTGCCTGCCGTTGCAGGGGATACAGGTTCGTGCCCCGGTCCGGGAGGATCCCGCATGCCGCGGAGCGGCTGGGCCCGTGGGCCATGGCCGCTGGGCCTGCGCGTCCGGAGCCTGTGCTCCGCAGTGGGAGAGGCCACAGCAGTGAGAGGCCCACGTACCACCAAAAAAAAAAAAAAAAAATCAATAACATTCCTATATACTAGAAATGGTCGATTAAAAGATGTACTGTAAAAGATCACTTGTACTATAGAATAAAATACTTAAGAATTAGTGCGAGAAAAATGTTCTATTCAACAAATGGTAGTGGGGAAACTGTCAGAACACATAGGAAAAAATTAAATCAGTATCATTCTTCCCAGACATGAATGAATTCCAACTGATTTGAGAGTTAAATGTAAAAACTAAACTACTAGGAGAGAGAATTTAAGAATGTTTTTGTAATCTGAGGGTTCAAGAAGCTTTTTATAAGCATGACACTGAAGGCAGAAATCATACAACAACAATAGCAGGTAACATTCACCAGCTTATTATATACCAAACATACATTATCTCAATATTGTTATGTCTCTATGTAAGTCTTCCTTTTAGATATGAAGAAAGGGGACTTAGAGACGTTAAGTAACTTTCACAACAGTGTATACAGCCAATCTTCATTATTCACAGATTCCATATTTGTTAATTCATCTACTCTCTAAAATTTATTTGTAACTCCAAAAGCAATACTCAAGGCACTTTCACAGTCATTCAGATGCACAAAGTGGCAAAAACTTTGAGTCACCCAACACACACAGTCCCAGCTGAGATCAAACAAGGCAAGTCTCTGTCTTCTTATTTCAGCGTCCATACTGTAAACAAGTATCCTTTTCAAGATCTATTTAGCCACATTTTCACATTTCTGTGCTTTTTTTGGTGATTTTGCTGCTTGACATGGCCCCCAACCATAGTGCTGGAATGCTGTCTAGTGCTCTTAAGAGGAAGAAGGCTGTGATGTGCCTTACAGAGAAAATACATTTATGCATGAATTATATAGTGCTGCTGGCCATGAGTTCAATGTTAATGAGTCAACAATGTATATTCAATAAGGTATCTTTAAACAGAAACACACATAAAACAAGGCTATGTATTGATCAGTTATGAAAATGTGACCAGAGGCTCACAGGAACCTAACTCTATATTTCCTCTAGGAACCACAGTTTAGTATTTAATTAACTGTGCCCAGAGATGTGATAGATATAACTATCACATATAATGAGAATCAACTGTAAAAAAAAAAAAAGGTAACAGAGCCAGGACTAGAATCCAGAGATGTCTGATTCCAGAGACCACACTACTAACATACTGTCATTCTCTCTCTGAAAACAGAAAACAATGGATTGGCTTGACTACATAAAAATTAACAGATAAAGGACAAACTGGGCAAAAAATACATGTAACATTTAGTACAAAGGACTACTAGCATCAATAAAAATCTCTTCAAATAAATATGAAACGGGGGAACTTTAAAAAAGAAAAATGAGTAAAGGATCTAACAGATACACACAAAGGATCACACATACAAATCAGTAATGAGACATAAAAAAAGTATTTGACCTCTCTAATAATCAAAGAAGTAAAGATAAAATAATTTTAAAATACTACTTTTCAAACATATAGGTTTGTCAAAGACTAAAGAGAATTATAGCACCCAGTATTAGTGTGTGTGTGCAGACAGACTGCTGTACAAAATGTAAACTAATATAATCTTTTTGGAGGACAATTTGACAGTAGGTATCAGTATTTTCATGTTATTAATAAATTTTGAAATGAAAATTTCAGTTCTAGTTACTTATACTGTGAAAGTACTTGTTGACATCAGTGAATGATAAACATGAACTAAAAAAAAATGCTCTTTGAATGTTGTATTTATTATCCCAAACTTGAATATTAAAGGAAATTAAGGGGGCTGGGCCTAGGTGGGTGAAGTTCAAGCATGGAGTGGGCCTCTGCTTAGGACCTGGGCAGAAGGGGAGAGGCAGCACATGGAAAGGGGGGCCTCCAGAGTGTGGAGTTCTGGAGTTTGGAGAGTATCAGATGAGAAAGTAAGACAAAGAATCTAAGTCTGGAAGAGGAACCAAGATGGCAGAGTAGAAGGACGTGCTCTCACTCCCTCTTGTGAGAACACCAGAATCACAACTAGCTGCTGGACAATCATCGACAGGAAAACACTGGAACTCACCAAAAAAGATACCCCACATCCAAAGACAAAGGAGAAGCCACAATGAGACGGTAGGAGGGGCGCAATCACAGTAAAAATCAAATCCCGTAACTGGTGGGTGGGTGACTCACAGACTGGAGAACACTTATACCACAGAAGTCCACCCACTGGAGTGAAGGTTCTGAGCCCCACGTCAGGCTTCCCAACCTGGGGGTCCGGCAACAGGAGAAGGAGTTCCTAGAGAATCAGACTTTGAAGCCTAGTGGGAAGTGATCGCAGGACTTCAACAGGACTGGGGGATACAGAGACTCCACTCTTGGCGGGCACACACAAAGTAGTGAGGGCATCGGGACCCAGGGGAAGGAGCAGTGACCCCAGGGGAGACTGAACCAGACCTACCTGCTAGTGTTGGAGGGTCACCTGCAGAGGTGGAGGGGGGGGGGCTGTGGCTCAACATGGGGACAAGGACACTGGCAACAGAAGTTCTGGGAAGTACTCCTTGGCGTG
Organism: Physeter macrocephalus; assembly: GCF_002837175.3. Lineage (NCBI taxonomy): Eukaryota > Metazoa > Chordata > Mammalia > Artiodactyla > Physeteridae > Physeter > Physeter macrocephalus. Next base: position 89,779,360 of record NC_041218.1, read on the forward strand.
AGCCCTCCCAGAGTCTGTCATTAGCCTCATTAAAGAGCCCAGGTAGGCTCCAGTGTTGGGTTGCCTCAGGCCAAACAACCAACAGGGAGGGAATGCAGCCCCACCCATCAACAGTCAAGTGGATTAAAGTTTTACTGAGCTCTGCCCACCAGAGCAACAGTCAGCTCTACCCACCACCAGTCCCTCCCATCAGAAAACTTTCACAAGCCTCTTAGATACCCTCATCCACCAGAGGGCAGACAGAAGAAGCAAAAAGCCTTATAATCCTGCAGGCTGTGGAACAAAAACCACATTCACAGAAAGATAGACAAGATGAAAAGGCAGAGGGATATATACCAGATGAAGGAACAAGATAAAATCCCAGAAAAACAACTAAATGAAGTGGAGATAGGTAACCTTCCAGAAAAAGAATTCAGAATAATGATAGTGAAGATGATCCAGGATCTTGGAAAAACAATGGAGGCAAAGATTGAGAACGTGCAAGAAATGTTTAACCAAGACCTAGAATAATTAAAGAACAAACAAACAGAGATGAAAAGTACAATAACTGAAATGAAAACTACACTAGAAGGAATCAATAGCAGAATAACTGAGGCGGAGGAACAGATAAGTGACCTGGAAGACAGAATGGTGGAATTCACTGCTACAGAACAGAATAAAGAAAAACGAATGAAAAGAAATGAAGATAGCCTAAGAGACCTCTGAGACAACATGAAATGCAACAACATTCGCATTATAGGGGTCCCAGAAGGAGAAGAGAGAGAGAAAGGACCCGAGAAAATATTTGAAGAGATTATAGTCGAACACTTCCCTAGCATGGGAAAGCAAATAGCCACCCAAGTCCAGGAAGCACAGAGAGTCCCATACAGGACAAACCCAAGGAGAAACACGCCGAGACACATAGTAATCAAATTGGCAAAAATTAAAGACAAAGAAAAATTATTGAAAGCAGCAAGGGAAAAATGACAAATAACATACAAGGGAACTCCCGTAAGGTTAACAGCTGATTTCCCAGCAGAAACTCTACAAGCCAGAAGGGAGTGGCATGATATACTTAAAGTGATGAAACAGAAGAATCTAAAACCAAGATTACTCTACCCGGCAAGGATCTCATTCAAATTCGATGGAGAAATCAAAAGCTTTACAGACAAGCAAAAGCTAAGAGAATTAAGCACCACCAAACTAGCTCTACAACAAATGCTAAAGGAACTTCTCTAAGTGGGAAACACAAGAGA
>NC_041218.1:89781025-89782416 GCF_002837175.3 Physeter macrocephalus
TATATGCTGTCTACAAGAGACCCACTTAAGACCTAGGGACACACACAGACTGAAAGTGAGGGGATGGAAAAAGATATTTCATGCAAATGGAAATCAAAAGAAAGCTGGAGTAGCAATACTCATATCATATAAAATAGACTTTAAAATAAAGAGTGTTACAAGAGACAAGGAAGAACACTACATAATAATCAACGGATCAATCCAAGAAGAAGATATAAAAATTATAAACATATATGCACCCAACATAGGAGCACCTCAATACATAAGGCAACTGCTAACAGCTATAAAAGGGGAAATCGAGAGTAACAAAATAAGAGTGGGGGCCTCTAACACCTCACTTACACCAATGGACAGATCACAAGTGCGCACAGAACATTCTCCAGCATAGATCACATCTTGGGTCACAAATCAAGCCTCAGTAAATTTAAGAAAATTGAAATCATATCAAGCATCTTTTCCGACCACAACGCTATGAGATGAGAAATGAATTACAGGGAAAAAAACGTAAAATACACAAACACATGGAGGCTAAACAATACGTTACTAAATAACCAAGAGATCACTGAAGAAATCAAAGAGGAAATTAAAAATACCTAGAGACAAATGACAATGAAAACACGACGATACAAAACATATGGGATGCAGCAAAAGCAGTTCTAAGAGGGAAGTTTATAGCAATACAAGCCTACCTCAAGAAACAAGAAAAATCTCAAGTAAACAATCTAACCTTACACATAAAGGAACTAGAGAAAGAACAAACAAAACCCTAAGTCAGCAAAAGTAAAGAAATCATAACGATCAAAGCAGAAATAAATGAAATAGAAACAAAGAAAACAATAGCAAAGATAAATAAAATTAAAGCTGGTTCTTTGAGAAGATAAAATTGATAAACCATTAGCCAGACTCAACAAGAAAAAGAGGGCCAGGACTCAAATCAATAAAATTAGAAATGAAAAAGCAGAAGTTACAACAGACATCACAGAAATACAAAGCATCCTAAGAGACTACTACAAGCAACTCTATGCCAATAAGATGGACAACCTGGAAGAAATGGACAAATTCTTAGAAAGTTATAACCTTCCAAGACTGAACCAGGAAGAAACAGAAAATATGAACAGACCAATCACAAGTAATGAAATTGAATCTGTGATTAAAAATCTTCCAACAAACAAAAGTCCAGGGCCACATGGCTTCACAGGTGAATTTTATCAAACATTTAGAGTAGAGCTAACACCCATACTTCTCAAACTCTTCCAAAAAATTGCAGAGGAAGGAACACTCCCAAACTCATTCTATGAGGCCACCATCACCCTGATACCAAAACCAGACAAAGATACTACAAAAAAAGAAAATTACAGACCAATATCACTGATGAATATAGATGCAAAAAT
>NC_041218.1:89782977-89783857 GCF_002837175.3 Physeter macrocephalus
GATGACATGATACTATACATAGAGAATCCTAAAAATGCCACCAGAAAACTACTAGAGCTAATCAATGAATTTGGTAAAGTTGCAGGATACAAAATCAATGCACAGAAATCTCTTGCATTCCTATATACTAATGATGAAAAATCTGAAAGAGAAATTATGGAAACACTCCCATTTACCACTGCAACAAAAAGAATAAAATACCTAGGAATAAACCTACCTGGGGAGACAAAAGACCTGTATGCAGAAACCTGTAAGACACTGATGCAAGAAACTAAAGATGATATCAACAGACGGAGAGATATACCATGTTCTTGTATTGGAAGAATCAATATTGTGAAAATGACTATACTACCCAAAGCAATCTACAGATTCAATTAGAACACTCCCTAACACCATACACAAAAATAAACTCAAAATGGATTTGAGACCTAAATGTAAGACCGGACACTATAAAACTCTTAGAGGAAAACATAGGAAGAACACTGTCTGATATAAATCACAGCAAGATCTTTTTTGATCCACCTCCTAGAGTAATGGAAATAAAAACAAAAATAAACAAATGGGACCTAATGAAACATCAAAGCTTTTGCACAGCAAAGGAAACCATGAACAAGACGAAAAGACAACACTCAGAATGGGAGAAAATATTTGCAAATGAATCAACGGACAAAGGATCAATCTCCAAAACAGATAAACAGCTCATGCAGCTCAATATTAAAGAAACAAACAACCCAATCGAAAAATGGGCAGAAGACCTAAATAGACATTTCTCCAAAGAAGACATACAGGTGGCCAGGAAGCACATGAAAAGCTGCTCAACATCACTAATTATTAGAGAAATGCAACTCAAAACTACAATGAGGTATCACCTCACACCAGT
>NC_041218.1:89784802-89818272 GCF_002837175.3 Physeter macrocephalus
AGGTTTCTGGTAACTGACTATACTGCTGAACTGAATGAATAAGCATTTTCAGAACTCTAATGGAAAACTGATGAATTCATAAAAGTGCTAACAAAAGATCAAGATGAAAAAAATTTAATTACATGGGACTGAGTGAACTGATGAGGATGATTATAATTTTTGTGACTTTCTGTTTGAATAAAATAAAAAAAAGGAAATCAGGGACAGTAGCTACCTTTGAGGGAGTTGTGCCTGGAAAAGAAACATGAGAGGAACTTCTGTGTTCCTGACAATGTTTTGTTTCTTGATCTAGACATGTATACACTGATGTGTATAAAATTGATGACTAATAAGAACCTGTAGTATTAAAAAAAAAAAACAAAGAAAGCAACTAATACAACTTTCATCCAATCTTTAACCATGGTCATTTTTAAGTCTTTTGTCATTTACCAACAGCTCTGGGTGTACTCTGACGCTTTTGCAAAAATGTTCCCATAAAAGGGTTTCGTCTTCAAGGAATTCATGGAAAAGACTCTGACAAATATAGGTTTCTGGTAACTGACTATACTGCTGAACTGAATGAATAAGCATTTTCAGAACTCTAATGGAAAACTGATGAATTCATAAAAGTGCTAACAAAAGATCAAGATGAAAAAAATTTAATTACATGGGACTGAGTGAACTGATGAGGATGATTATAATTTTTGTGACTTTCTGTTTGAATAAAATAAAAAAAAGGAAATCAGGGACAGTAGCTACCTTTGAGGGAGTTGTGCCTGGAAAAGAAACATGAGAGGAACTTCTGTGTTCCTGACAATGTTTTGTTTCTTGATCTAGATGTGAAATACACTGTTCATTTTATGAATTTGCAGTGAGTTGTACACCTATGCTAACTTCTCTGTTCTATATTATTTGTCATTAAAAAGCTAAAGACATGAAAAAAAAAAGGAAGGAAAACCCAACATACGCTAGAAAACAGATGAAACTTAAAGACATGCTAAGTGAAATAAGCCAGGCACAAAAAGACAAATACCATATGATTCCATTTATATGAGGTACCTAGAGTAGTCACATTCCTAGAGACAGAAAGTAGAATAGCAGTTGCCAGAGACTGGGGACGGTGTGGGGTGGAATGGGGGATTACTGTTTAATGGGTACAGAGTTTCAGTTTTGAAGGATGAAAAAATATTCTGGAGCTGAATGGTAGTGATGGTTGCACAACCATGTGAATGTACTTAAAGCCACTAAACTGTACACTTAAAACTGTTAAAAATTATGTATATTTTACCGTAATTAAAAAAGTAATTGAAAAAAAAGAATCTAGGTCTGCCATTTTACAGTGGAGAATTTGGATAATAAAGTGAAAAGAAAAGATTTTGAGAGAAATTCTTTTTTTTTTTTTGGTAAATTCTCAGGCTGTTGCCTGGGGAACTAGAGCAGGCAAAGTCTTAGATTTGCGATGAGTGGGCATTGGACTGAGGATATATGGACAAAGTAGAATGCAGATTATTTGCGTTTGGACAGTAGTCATGAATAAAAACATGAAAAATAAATCTCTATGCTAAGTTAAACAGGACAGGTTTGCATGATTTTAGGTGAAAGGAGGTCAGTCCTATCTCCCATTTGTCTTCAGTCACACAGTGCACTCATCAGAGGGCACTGATTTTTTTTTTAATTAGTAAATTAATTATATAATTTTTATTGGAGTAGAGCTGATTTACAATGTTGTGTTAGTTTCAGGTGTACAGCAAAGAGAATCAGTTATACATATACATATGTCCACACTTTTTTAGATTCTTTTCCCATATAGGCCCTTACAGAGTACTGAGTAGAGTTCCCTGTGCTATACAATAGGTCCTTATTGGTTACCTATTTTTTATATAGTAGGGCATTGATTCTTGTGTGATCAACAGAGCCATGGGATTTTCCAATGGGGTTTTACATTAAATTTCTATAGGTTTTAGGACATAATTTTGCTCATGTCATCTCCTAACATCTTATATGCAATATATGTAGTGCTACCCACTGTTTGTTACTTGTTACTGACTTCTGTCATCATTTCATCTAACCTAAATGTTTATACAAGTGAAGAAAAGAAGCTCTATAATATGGGAATGAAATGAGGGAACCTCTACCTGAGGAATAATATGTGTGTCTTAGAAAATATGCGTGTTCATAGAATTTCTAGGTACTAACAACTTAGTAAGTTTCCTAGAGTTTGACGTTGATGACCATATTGAAATCCATAATATTATCAGTACTTATCGTTCTTTTTTCCCCCTTAATTTATCAAAGTGGCATAAAATCACAATTCTAGTGCCAACTGTATTTTGACTTTTTTAAAGCCTGGTACAAACAAGATTTTTTTAGAAATGCAAAAAAAAAAAAAAAAAGGGGTGAATTAAGTACAGCTGACCCTTGAACCACAAGGGGTTAGGGGCACTGACTCTCCACTCAGTCGAAAATCCACGTATAACTTTATAGTTGGTCTGCTATATCCATGGTTCTGTATCCGCAGATTCAACCAGCCTCAGAACACGTGGTACTGCAGTATGTATTTACTGAAAAAACTCCACACATAAGTGGACCCATGCAGTTCATACCCATGTTGTAGAAGAGTCAACTTTATATTTGTGTACATCCATACAATAAAACACTATATAGCCACCAAACAAAGACGAAGCTCTGCATTTATTGCATAATACTGAAAACACAAGCTGAGTGAAAAAAAGCCGACTGCTAGGTATAATTTGATCCCATTTGTGTCCGGATGTACATACCCAGACAAAACACATGATTGCTTACAAGTAAGAGGTTCAATTTAGAGGTTAGTTTCCTCTCTCACACTGGAAGGGCTCAGTCCTGAGGACCACATCAAAGAGGATTTCATTGGCTCACACACTAAACTTTCTAAATTTTCCCACTGAGTAATCCCTAGAATTACAGGGCAAAGAGGTACAGTACTATCCCACTGAAACTCACTGACAGGATTGAAATGCAGGTGAGGTATAGGCAGATCCCATTCACAACTGCTGGCATCAGACACCTGACTTCTGTTTAGAATAGAGGGGGCAGTCAGCCGTTGAGGACTCCTGATGTTGGACACCACTAGATTTAGGAAAAGAAAAGGCCATGATGAGATGCAGCATCACTATCAGACAGAAACTTACAGAAAAAGGGTAAAATGAAGTTTGAGAGTAACAGGAGTAGCTTGAGAGCTAAATTAGAAAGAACAAGAAACCTACACACTTTGCATTTCATATGTGTTCACTTTCTGGTTTATTAATATTTTCTTGGATAAAAAAGGTAGCTGCTTCACACACTGTTAATGTATATAGGCATAAGATAATATATATGTGATACAAGATTAGATAGAAGTGCTTTATTAGTGGCACTCAAGAAAGGTACCATCAGCAAAAGAGTAAATGCATGATGTCAGCAATTTCTCTGATCCAGTGGTGGCTCACAACTGAGAATATTAGAATCCCAAAAAGAATTCTATGCAGGAGAGTGAACTAAACCCTGCTGAAAAAAGCAAATGTCCCCTGAAGGCTTAAGCAAAGGCATCTGGCATTTGCACTCAACCACCGCAGTCAGTAGCAATAATTCAGTCCATATGGTACACGGGACAGCTTTTTCAAGAGCATTTTGAATAGTGGCTAAGACAAAGCAGGTAATGGCAGAAAGTTACTGTATCAACAGAGAGAGCCTTTGTGGTTCTAGGGGAGCCACTTGCTCCACAAGAAAAGAAACATAAACAAATGAGATCAATGCACTAACAATGCATGGAGTTATGATAATCCACAATTTAAAATAAGATAGGGAAAATATTTATGTAAATATTTATCTTATCTTTGAGTAGGAAAAGACTCCCCAAGCACAAAAGTAGTATGAGAGAACAAAAGAAACAAAAATACACCTGTTTTCATAAATTTACTAACATAATCTGCATATAAAAATTCATGGGGCTTCCCTGGTGGCACAGTGGTTGAGAGTCCGCCTGCCGATGCAGGGGACTCAGGTTCGTGCCCCGGTCTGGGAAGATCCCACATGCGGCTGGGCCCGTGAGCCATGGCCGCTGAGCCTGCGCGTCCGAAGCCTGTGCTCTGCAAAGGGAGAGGCCACAACAGTGAGAGGCCCGCGTACCACAAAAAAAAAAAAAAAAAAAAAATTCATGAAAACCTGAGGGAAAGAATTTTGCCAAATTTGGAAAGATGTATAAAGATATTCACCATAGTGTTTATAACACTGAAAACAAAATGTAAATGACAAAAATGTCAAACATTTATAAATTTATAAATTATGCTATAGCCATTCAATAGAGTATTATGCAGCTCTTAAAGTTATATTCTTTTGAAAAAATCAATAACATGAGTACATAATGTTAAGAGAAAAAAGATTATAAATCCTTTTTTTGTAAATATAGATCTATTTACTCAAAGGAAAAAAATATCAGCAAGTGTGCGACAATAATAATACTTAACATTATTTTCTGTGCCAGGCACCGTGTTGCTCTTTATAAGCACTGTCTCATTCAAGTTTCGTAACAAACCCATGAGCCAGGTACTGTCATCACTGCTATTTTTCAGAAGGGAAAACCGAGACACGGAGAGGTGAGGTCACTTGCTCAAGGCCACGTAGCTTGAAAATGCAAAGTCCAGAAACCACCCCAGCTTGTGTGCTGTCCACCACCACCAATCCCTAAGAGCTAAGCCTCCTCTGATTTCAAAGGCTTATAAATTAAAGTATCCATGTATGTTAGAAATAGAGTGGGGAAAAGAATTTTCAATCTTATCTATAAGAGGAGCAGTTCTCACAACTCCTGGAAACATTCATGTTGAAATCCATAAGTATGGAACCTCTGATGCTGTCAACTTACAAGGTAACAGTAAATAAAATGTAATGAAGAGCCAGAATTCTCAGCTGCTGTTCCCTTCATATATTCATCACTGCCCAAATAGATTTCTCTTAAAAGATGAAATCTTTTAAGAGAAATCTTTTGTTTCCTTTTTTGTGTGTTTTCTCTAACGTTGGTACATATCTGTTGAGTACAGAGCCAAGCTATTTCGGTCTCTGTTCTTCCCATTATTTATTCCCATTCAGATGAAAATTTAAATGCAAACTATATACCCATTCATCAAAATTGCTTCAAATTTATTTATGGTACAGCACAGAGGAGCTTCTGGGAATAAGAGCTTCAAGTCTATTATAGTTTCTATTAATAATTCTAGTCACTAATTGCTATGAGAACTTTTCTGGATATGCTAACATATAGTTAAAGCAAAGCCAATCCAACAGACTACTATAAATAAAGTTGCATAGTCTCACAAAAGTCATGAGAATTTTGTAAGTTTGGAGGGTGGGAAAGTAGAAACACAGTTTTTAGATTTTTTTAAACATTGTTATGGATTCAAAAGGCCAAATTGTACTCACAAATATATCTTTATAAATTATCTTCTTGATTGCTTTAATTATTTTGGAATATCACTTTCACATAACAATTTTAAATATAACTGAGATTAGACAGGATTCTCAAGTGCTATTTTTGCTCATTGATTCATTAAATCAAAATGTTTAAAGTGCCTGCTATGTGCCATGCACTATCCTAGGCACTGGAAATAGAGCAGCAAACAAAACAGACAAAAATCCCTGCCTTGTAGAACTTAAAGGCATTATGCTGATGGTCACAGAAAGCAAACAAGGTAAAGAGTAAAATATATAGATGATGATAACACCTATGAAGGAAAACAAAGCAGTCCATGGAGATATGGAATACTGGGGAGAAGAGAGGACAAAGCTTTAAGAGCGTGGACAGGGAAGAACTCATTGAAAAGGGGACATCTGAAGACACACCTGAATCAGGAAGGGAGGAAGCATCGGGCTATCTGGGGAACAGCATGCTAAAAAGGGGAACAGAAAGTGCAAAGGTTCTGAGATGGGACTGAGCCCCACATGTGTTTGAAGATCAAAAAAGAGGCTGTCATGATTTCAGTGGAAGAGTAAGAGGAAAGTAGTAAGATATGAGGTCAGAAAAGTAACAGAGGAGGCAGGTGCTACGGGGCCTCAAAGGCCACACCAAGTATTTTCTCTTCTTCTTAAGGAGAAGGGTAGCAACATAAAGGATGGATAGAATTACAGAAGATTTTATTGTTCAAATTCAGGCAATATTTTTGGTAAAACAGAGGCAGACCAGAGCTGCTCCAGGCAACTTGGTGGATTGGATGGTTGTCCTAGATATGGAGCAGAGGGTTGGTTTTAACCAAATCACTCCAGCTGCTGTGTTAGGACTAGAATGAAGGTGACAAGCATTGAAGCAGGAGAAGTGATCAGGAGCCTGCTGTAATCCACGTGAGAGAGGGTGGTGGCAATGGCAGATTCTGGGTGTGTTTTAATGTAAAGCCAGCTGGACTTAGGGATGGATCGGATGTGGGATGCTAGGGAAAGAAGGTCTGGGGACTGAACAACCGTAAGGACTCAGTTGGCAATAACGGAGTTGAGGAGACTCCAGTAGGAGCTACTTTGGGGGTGGCAGGGTGAGGGAAACAAGAAGCTCATTTGGGGGTATATTAAGTTTGAGATGCCAATAGACATCCAAGTGGAGATGCTGAGTGGAGAGTAAGACACAGGAGTTCAGGGAGTTGTGAGAGAGTCACCAACATGTAGACTGGCACTTAAGGCATCAGAATGGATGGCATCCCTAGGGAGATAGGGCAGATGAAAAAGAGAAAAGGAGAAAGGAGAGAGCCCTGGGTGCCCCGACACCACAGAGTCAAGGAGGAGAAGAAGAAAGAGCAAAGGAGGACTGAGAGAAGCATTTTGACATCTTCCTAGTGAATATCGGGATGGTTTGTCTACAGTGATGCATGAACGCAGAGACACGTACTCACTAATTTACCTTTGATATTCCCTTGCAGGTCACTGAATGTTAAGATCCCTCGGTGTTTGAGGTAAAGAGAAAAGTATACACATCGCAGTGAATATGGGTGTCTTGTACAAGGACAGGCAATCTGTGCAGCTTTGAGAAGAGAATCAGACACTTTCACAAAAACACAAAAGCATGATAAGTCACTGTTAGGTTGGATCTATATGCATAACAAAAAGATAACTCTGCCCTCTGCCCCTTGCTCCCCAAAACATCACTAAAATCTTCACATCTGATGAAGGGTGCTATAGTACCCCAGAGAGCACTGCTTCTCCACATGGCCTGTGTTGTGATGACCCAGAGGTCATTTCACACCTTTTTTTCCTTAAACGTATATCGTGAATATTGTGGCACTCATCTGTTGTTTCTGCCTGCCTTACACCCACTCTCCCTTCTTTCGGGTAACAAAATCTCAATTTTCCTTCAGAGAGAGATACCCCTCTGACCTCGACATCCATCTCAAGGGATGGCCATACCGCAGGTCGGCCAATGAGACTTGTGGTCCCAGGAATTAGAATTCAGTGACACAAGAAAGGAAAGGAGTTGGAGAGGATTCATCCAAACTTTGGGGCCAGAAAAGCTGAAAATCAGAAAAAAAAGCCAGAAAGATTTAAAAAGTCAGAAAATCATGGTTCTTACCACCACGATTCCTTTAGTAGTTGACCACTCCCTGCTCCTTGATACACTATCATCATTTCTAAATCTAATGTTTGGATTTTCCTTCCATTCTGCAAGTTAACCCACCTCCTATCAATGAATTCCTTTAGCCCAAGTTAGCCAGAACCGGTTTCTGTGGCTGGCAGCCAGGGTACCCTGGCACACCTGCCACTCTCCAAACTGTACAGCTCTGTGGTAGCTCACAATAAGACGCATAAATCTTCAAGTGGGTCCATTTCTCAACGTAAGTAAAAATAAAGGTTTAGAGGCTATCGTAAGCAAAATAAAAGCTTAAGAAATTGTTTTATTTGGTAATATTCCAATAACCATCCTAAATTCTGGCTGTAAATCTTTCTTTTACTGACATATCTTTCTAAGGAGAAACATTCTTTTTATTCACTGGAAATACTTACTTGTCTTTAACTAATCAAAGTAATAGACTTTTTTTTTACCAGTTTTTTCTACAGGATGACTAACAAGCATGTACCTCATTCAAGATATCCTACTCTTTTATGTTTGTAGAGACTCCTTGTTTTTCATTATGTTGTAGAAACACATGGGAACCACTGGCATAGCTGGGACAGGACAAACTCTTCTAAGCCGTGCAAAAATCATTCAGCAATGCGGGTCAAATCAATGAGTATTATTTTAACAACTGTGAAGCGCTTGATCTCCAGAGCACCTTCATTTTACTTCAATGAATACAGATAGGTATCCCTTGGGTACTCATTAGTGATACCAATTTTGTATTTTAATTTATTGTAGTATTCTGTATGTTTAAAATATTTCACAATTTATTTGGGATTGAAGTGTCTGCCTCACAGTTTCTGTTAAAAGGCTGAAATAAAGCACTCATATTTGAGAGAAATAGTCTCAATAGTTTAATACCTGCATCAAGTCAGATCACCCCATAAGCAGCCTCTTGGCTTCCTACGCCACCCTGGAGGCTCACATATTTGCCATTAGAGCTACAGCTAGGCACAGCTCACAGGCGAATGCTAAAGGGAGAGATGATCTGGTGTCCCGCCTGAGGAAAGAAATGATCTCTATGTGGACCTTCTCTACACTTTTTGATAATAGCTTTTTAAGGCTACTGTCCTTTTGTTAACGTCCAATGAAGCAAATTTTTCTCTCCTAGTGAAAGCATGGGTCTCCTTCAGGCCCTCTGAGAACCTCCGTGGGTTCCATACAGGAAGCTTCTACCCTGAATCTGTCCTCTACCCTCTGTTTTATTTCCACCAGGTGTCTGTTTTAGCTTCCACCAGGGGTCAGTGGCTCTCAGTTCAGATCTGATGTCAAACTCTGGGATAAACTATAACAGTGACAGATCAGAAAACATTGGTATTACTAACGTAATTCACATTGCCACCTCACCTGGTTGCCAAAAAACCTATGGCTGACCTTTGCCCTCCTTGGCAGGAGGTGAATTAATTGGGAACAAGGGCAGGAGAGGATGCTTAGCCCTTTTCTTCTCATTCACATAAGCTCAATAGAAAATGATTTTTATAAGTCTGATCCACGTATGAAAAATAACCCTACAAAGGCGAGTACAAAACAAACGTTATCCCACTGGTGTCACTATCACTGTGAGAACAGACCTCTGATGAGCGAGGTCAGACACTGCAGGATGATCTGGCTTATCACCAGGAGTTTCACCGTGTACCCCGTTACTCAATTTCACAGGCTCTACCTGGCGACAGATAACACCCACAGGAATTTCCTAAAGAAAGAAATACATTACAAATAGATGAACGTCAATGAAAATCTTTTTAAATGTCTCTCTGCTTAAATTATAGTTCTCCCCTTGTATTCATGTCCTTCTCAAGTTCTATTAGTGAGTCAAAGAACAAATTTCCTATTTACTTGAAAATCTCCATTAAAATTACATTCACCAAAATGTTAAAAATAAATTTGAGCAAAATTTGCAAATCACTTTCTTATATTTGTATTTGTGGTGATATTTTGAAAGCATGTTAACTCTTTTAGGTCAACAGTATACTAAATGATATCTTTGCTTTGTGCTTCATCTGGAAGGTGACGTCTAGCCAAGAAATATTTAGGACTGTAAAATTCTGGCCTCGTTTGGCATGGATATCATCCTCTGGTTTGATTTTGCAATCTTTATTTTAAATAACGAAATTAGCTTTTACTTCTCATTTTCTCTTTCTTCAAATGTCTTTTGTTATTTCGTATTACTATTCCTTTCTTGAAATAATTGTCATTTCTAAAAAGAAATGCATACCAGTTAAAAGTATGGATTCTGGAGCAATATGGACTGAGAGCACTCCTGCATGACAGCTTTATGATCTTGGGCAAAATACCTTTCTGTGACTTAGTTTCTACATCCACAAACAAAAGGAGGATAATACTACTGAGGTTGTTGTGAGAATTACATGAATCAATATATGTAAAGCATATAGATCAGTACCTGACACATAATCAGTGCTACTCTAGAGTTTGTTATTGTTAATGTTGGTGTTATTAATTTATTCCTAAGTTCTTCAGTTACCTTTCTAAAAAAATTGTTGATAGTATCAGTGCTTGGAATGGGAATGTGAACCCACTTTTCTAAAAATGCCTAAAACCAACTAATTTTCTTATATTCCTCCATCACCATCACTGGACCTATAACATTTTTTTGCAGGATGAGGATGCAGGAAGTGTTTACATGAGAAAAGGAAGTAAGAAAAGATCTGGAACCATGATCATAGGATATTTCAACATTCATAACAAAGGTGGCCTAAACAAAAAGATTACATGTTCCTGAAGGTAAGGCTGAGATGCCTGTTTCCTCTGTCGATATGCAGCAAGCAAAAGAAATGACATTATTGGATTTGGTCCTAGAGGCTGAGCCAGACATAACAAACAAGGTTAAGGTTGGGGCAGAGCTCACATTCACAACCATGTCACACATCTAAGGATTTTAATTGTCAACAGGATTTACATATGGTGATACTGCATTTTAGAGAGATAGGACTGACAGGAAACAAAGTTCATAAACAAACTCACTAGCATAAATTGTCAGTTATAAGAAACTCCAGAAATTAGAGGTCAGGCACAGGTTACCTTCTCAACACATTATTAAAAAGTTAATATAAAATGCAGTATTTTTGCCACCTGCATAAGTAGCACATCTTGAAGGATATTCTGAAAATATATTATCAAAAGTGTCTTAGAAAATATCCTAGTTCCATCAAGGTGACCAAAAGCAATTCTATGGGAGAACCAGAGCAATTCAGAGCTTGATACAAGAATTGTGACTGACCTAAAAGAGAATGTAAACTGAGTCATTTGTGTGTTCAGAAGAAATGATTAGGATTGCACTCAGCTGCAAATAACAAGAACCTGACTGATTTTTCTTATGATATGAGAAGTCCAGAAGAGGTATTCCAGGGCTGATACAGCCGCTCAAAGGTATAAATAAAGACCCAGGCTCCTTCAGAACTCCTGGTCCACCATCCTTAGCATGGGACCATTATCCTCAAGGTCACAAGATGGTGGTACCACACCCTGCCTAGAAGAAATGGGTAAGGGCAGAGCAAAAAGTATTTGCTGAGTCCTTTTAAAACTCATCTTTAGGGGCTTCCCTGGTGGCGCAGTGGTTGAGAGCCCGCCTGCCGATGCAGGGGACACGGGTTCGTGCCCTGATCTGGGAAGATCCCACATGCCGCGGAGTGGCTGGGCCCGTGAGCTATGGCCGCTGAGCCTGCGCGTCCGGAGCCTGTGTTCCGCAATGGGAGAGGCCACAACAGTGACAGGCCCGCGTACCGCAAAAAAAAAAAAAAAAAAAAAAAAAATCATCTTTATTGCACTTCCCTAGTGGCGCAGTGGTTGAGAGTCCACCTGCCGATGCAGGGGACGCGGGTTCGTGCCCCGGGTCCGGGAAGATCCCACGTGCCGCGGAGCGGCTGGGCCCGTGGCCTGCGCGTCCAGAGCCTGTGCTCCGCAACGGGAGAGGCCACAACAGTGAGAGGCCCGCGTACCGCAAAAAAAATAAATAAAAATCATCTTTATTAATTAAAAAAAAATCTTTCTAAAGACCCTACCCGGTAGACTTCCACTGCATCTCACTAAATTACATGGCAGGGGAACCTTGGAGGTAAACATTTTTAACTAGACACACAGTTGTTCTCAATATCAGTTAGTAAGAAAGGGCATTTTAGTAATCACTGGGTAGACAACGACAATGTATGCCACATAATGAGGCATTATAGAATCTAGAAAGAGGACAGTGCTCCTCCAATACAATCTAGGGAAAATGCCAACCAGCCCAGCTGACTTGGATTGGGTGGAGAAGCTTTCCTAGGTGCTGGAATCTGCCACTGAGATCATCTAACTCCATGCTGCCAAACAGCCTACTAATAGTCATTTGCCCACCCATATAAACTTTGATACAGTGGACAGAATACACTGGTCAGCCAATGCCTTTATCCTGACAAGGATATGTTTTATTGTAAATGAACTAGCCTTCTACTTCACCACCTAACCATGTGTGGATTTAAGTTTCCTCAGTCAGCCCCTGAGGGGTGAACTATGGGTTCACTATCAAAATCAATTTCTCTCATTTCTAGTTTTGTTGAAACAGTTTTGTACTTTAAAATTATTTTACATGGGGTTGTAGACACATATATTGTAGGATTTAACAAAATATATTAAACCGATGTTATTTACTTATCTTGGCATCTTTCCTAGACTACCACATAAATACACAAAGTTTGGTTGTTATCATGGCCATCAACTAGGGAAACATACTCAATTTAGGAACAGGAAGGTCTGACTTCGGAACTGGCTAAGTTAATAAAAGTTTTGGTTAGACTAGAACTACACTAATCAACTGTTTAATTCTAGGCAAGTCATATCTATTTTGGCTGGGAAACACTTTCTGATCATACATATTTGGTGACAAGGTGACCTTTTTTTTTTACTTTTGTGACCCTCCTTAATATACTCAGTTTGGAATTTCCCTTGAAATGGGCCACATGTTGACAAGGCACAAAATGAACAGGCATGGGTAAAGAGCTCCTATCTGTATATCCAATGCTTCAAATATCCTTATCTAATGCTGGGTGACTGTACCAGATGATAATAACTACTATCTAATATATGCATTACCTTATTTAATAATTGCAACCCCCAAATATGGATACTATTATTTCTACATTAGAAATGAGGAAACTGAGGCTAGGAGAGGGTAGGTAACTTGCTGAAAGCACACAACTAATAAGTGGCAGAGAAAGGATATAGGCATGGGTGTCTCTGCTGCCAAAGCTTGAACTCTTCCCACTACATTACTGTGCCTCCCTAGACTTTCTTTTTAGTATAAGCCAAGGAATCTTTGAATTTTTGAGCTGGAACAGACATTAGAGTTCACAGGTACAAAACAGTAAAATAGGTCTTATTGAAGAAAGACTGTGGAACTTACCCCAGAGCAACACACCCCCCTTCTTGACTCCCAATCTAGTTTTCATACCAAGTCCCCCCACCCACTTTTCAACCTGTCTGTTAAGTGCCAGCTACCTAAAAAGGTGGCATCACTATTTCATAGCTATGCAACTGTTACGAGTCTTGGCAAAGAGACCAGCAAGTAAAGGAGATAACTTGAGGTGACTGTGGTGATGACAGAGGCAGCCCTCATCCATTTACTAGAAAACTCTCTATGCACTCAAGCATTCAAGACATCTCAAAATTGAGCTGCCTTTTAGATTCAAGCTAACTCAGTGTGCATTTTTCTAAATTCTACAACTCTCCCTCATGGTGTATATATGTGCTTCCATGCACAGACTTCTGATTCTGCAGTTTGACCCCATAGCTGACAGTAAGTAGCTAACACAGAATTAAACAGCTAGTGGCTTGAAAGTTCTTCTAAGAGATTTTACAGTATAGGAAGAAGAGCCTACTTTCCCACCAGGAATAACTAACCCATGATTTTTAAAAAGGACACGTGCATGTCACAGAAAGATAACATTAATTTTCTGAGAGAAATACAAATGCCTACTCACCCACTTTTATTACTGTAAACATCCAATGAGTACAATATACACTAATTATGTAATATATACATATATATATACACACCAATATTTTTCATGTTATAGTTAGAGGGAAAAAAGGGGTAGAGCTGGTGATAGGAAATCTGAAAAGAAGAAAGAAAAAGAGAAAGAATTGAAGGAGCAAAGGAATCAAGTTGTGAAGCAGAAAAGAGGAAGGAAGAGGAGAGGGAAGACAAGGCCCTGTGACATGGAGGAAAGGAGCAAAAGAAGAAGGAAAATGAGACAATTGAGGAGGAAGAGAGGGGCCATGGCAGGAAGAAGGTGAGACACAGGTGTAAGGAGAGAGGGGCAGAGCAGGAAACGCAGAGAGAGATGATTCTGAGGTGAGGGTAGCACTTAATGGTAAACTATTATCACTCCTTCTTCATGTAACTTGGTATGTGGGCACCGGAGTACATCAATAACCAGGGCTATTTGAAACACTCATAAGTTCTCCTATAGTTTCAAAGAATCCTTTAATCAATAAAATTTAATTTATTTTGCTTTTCAAACAAAGTTTTATGTTTCTAAGGAAAGCTAAATTAGCATTAAAAGATAACCTGGGTTTTCAATGTTTACTTCAGAACCTCAGAGTTCCTATAACTATCTCTTTGTGGCATTCAAAAGCTATCTAATTACCTTAGCTTTGTTTTCTTGAATGATTAGAGTTGACTTAAGCCACAAATCAACATCTGTACATGTGCAGTGACCCTTCCGCACACCCCCAAATCCAGTTGCTACACTTAGCTCCTACAGGAAATCGAATAAAGAAGGAAAAAATGTGTGTAGTTTCAGAGAAGCACACGTGTGTTTCTCTAAAATAATTGGTTAACCTGTAGGCACAGCATTCAACCCTTCAGAAGCTCTGCCTTCAATGAGATGGGCATGGCAGGTGACTGTGGCGAAAATTACTCTCTAAGCTACACAACTGACACCTAAGTGAGATTACCTCATGTGGAATTTCCTGAGAGCCAAGAATATTTTTTTTAAACACACCATTCTTGTGTTCGAACAGTCATTATGAAATCTTCATATTTGAAAATTCAATTCCAAGTTGTGAAAATGTGTTTTTAATACTTCTCTGTTTAAGGTTGATAAGATTGAAATTATACAGTTTGGTTATTTTATTCAATATAAATAACTCTAAAATCGGTGGGGTAGGGGTGAGGTGGATTAATCACCCAAATTATTCTTGAAGCCAAAATATTTAGATAAATGATTTTTACTTTTCATATGTGTGTTAAGTCATTACCCAGACATAGTTTAAAGCCCTACGTGAACCTGTCCATTCTAACCAAATGCACTGAGTGTAGGGCTATCCATTTTTTCTATTTCTATATGGCATAAAGAACTTTTAAAAAACGAAAGAACTTTTAAAAAAAAGGAAGAACTTTATATTTTTGTGTGAGAATATATACAAGATTTTTTTTTTAATGCCAATGTTCAAAAAGCACCAGTAGCTCAATTTATTTATGCTTGTCTAATGTAAAGGCTATCTGAAATATATTTCAAATATATATGTATCAACAACTATTTGTGAAGATTAAAGACATAATAAATAACTGTCAAAGTGTCATTTGAAGTCATCGGAGGAACAATTATGGTTTAATATGCAACATATCCTAAATAACTGATAATGTAAGGTTCCCAGATCATCTATAGAGTTGACCAATTCCAGAGAGGGAAAACAATAAATCAAAGATAGGTTTTAGATATTGTCTTTTGAATGAAACTGATTTATGAAAAAATTTGAAAGTCAATAGTATTGACTTTAAAATCTTGTGAAAATATCTATCACTCACTTTTAAAGATGAAAAGACAAATTTATTAGAATAAGATGGTTCTGTAAAAAATATACTTGTATGATTACAATGATATAACTTTCTTATTTTACTCTAACATTTTTAATGAAATTAAAAATAATAGTTTAAAATAAAGATTCATAAACATTGGAGGAAAATATTCTAATTAAATAATTTCTAGTAATGTAGTGCTGTGACTGAAGTAAGAATACCTGCCTAAATTAGATGTTTCCAATTATGATTCTAAAGACCTGATTTTTTTAGTGTATGACTGGAATTGAAACTCACACAGGGAATATATATTAAAGCAATATTTATATGCTTTAAGAAATGATCTGAACCACATCAGTAAAATATGTTTGAAATAAATTGTAGAGAGTGAGATGAAATATAAGACAAGTAGAGAAAAATGCTTTAAATGTTCAATTTTCAAAGTCATATGCAAGCAGGACACAGGTGCAGTTCACTTATAAACTGCATTCGACAAATGATCCTGAGTTTAAATATGCGGATTCCAGAATCAGAGACATATAAAAAACAAATATCCACTCACCCGATCAACAAGCCAGTTAGTTACCTTAGTAATAGCAGATAACTTTAATTCAAATTTTTTTAAAAAATCATTCCTTTGAAAGGAATTTAATCTAGCGTATATTACCAAAAATAATGTCTTGTACTTGAAAAGTCATTATATTGCAACTGCCTTTGAACGGTGATTTTTAATTAGCAACCAGTTGATTCCAGAACACATGTATGTATAATAGGAATAGTGGCAATTCTTACAACAAAATACCATAAATACTTTATCCTGATTATATCTTTTTTAGGTAAACATTCTGTTTTAGCAGTTGAAATTGATTTCCCCACCCACCCCACAAGAGGATTAAATAAATAATAGAATGAAAATGTAGCACAAAAGGACTACCAATAGTGATATTGGATTTACAAAATACAATCAAATCCCCTTTTCAAGGCACCATGCTTTATTAACAATTCAGTTCTGCTTAAGACAAATTTTTTTCTCTCAATCAATATTTTAGAGCGTATTTTTCACTGTAATGGAACATTTCGCCCACCTTAGGCCACCTTAATAATGGGGATTCTCGTCTTTTTAGAAATTCAGATAAATTGTCTCACCAAAGCTCAAGCACTTTCCACAGACTCATTTACTTATGCTTGGCTTTCATAGATAACGTTTTCTCTTGTATCTGACCTCTCCTTTTTGGTGGTGACTGAATAAAGCCCATCTTGTGAGTAGGTAGGTCCTCATTACAGGATTTCAGGGTTATCTAAAAGTCTTTCTATCTCAAAATATATTATCTGCCTGCTCAGTGATGCCAAAATTCTTTTAAACAAAAAGGGAAAAACATCTTTCCATAGTTGTAATTAAGATTGTGGGAGAATATAACATTGACAAGTCACAGTCACTACAAATTGGTTGGGGGAGGAGTTTTAAACAAAAGCCTGAGGAGTGGGGGTGAGGAAGAGGGACTATCAGGGGAAAGGAAAGGTGCAGACATCAACTCGACCTTTGCATGTTTCACAATACTGCCCCGGTCCTTAGGAGAAGGAGCAGTGAGCAGCCAGGTGTGGCTGGGAAAGAGAAATGGCTACCTGACTGGACCATCTGGGTTTCCATTTCCTATTTTCCCATCATTTGCAACTTTCTGCCCCCCCTCCCCCGCAAAAAAAAACAGGGCCTGGAAATCATGTTGTGGAAATTGACCATATTTGGGGATTTGTGCAAAAGAGGGAAATTCTAGGAAAAAAATGTTCTGACCCTGAGACAAAATTTTCTAATTCAACATGATATATATATCCATATACATATATATAACCTCTTATTGTTGAGCTTCTAAACTTCATTGTACTCATCATGCAAAGACACCATGGTTCATTGTGACCAACGATGTCATCTCAAGAAAGTCACAGACAACAGATTTTAAAAGCTATAGGAAGATGACAACAGAGGTACCAAGTGAACGAGTGATGAGAACTAGCAAAAGTAACCAGGCACTGTTTACAGAGTTGCCAAAACCGCAAACAGACGGATATACTACTTAACACTGGAAATACCTGACAATTCTGTAGACACACAAATTTCAAATTCTTTTGTATTATATTTTTGTTGCTTTTTTTTTCAAAAGATTTTCAACAAAAATCTCTAAATAAATATGACACATAGAGAGACCCATGATATTGAACTCTGACATTTGCCTCTCCATTTCATATTCTGTCTCACAACACAAGTCTCAGAGGGCAGCTGACACAGCCTGGTCTACAGTCATGTTCTGTGTTAGGTACCACTGTACATCTCAATGCATTCCTTTAGGTAAAAAAGTTAACAGCCATTAGCTGCACCCAAAAACCATTCCCTCAAATGCTGACTTCAATGTAAATCATAGATGAGACTGAGTTTTCCTAACATAAGTGTTAATTTTAGAGATTCGGAAGATTACAAATAAAGTCTCAAGCTAATATTTTACATATTTCTTGGTTTTAAAAAATTTTGGCTGAATAACCTCCTACGTTGGTCTCCTATAAAATGAGCTAACTACCAAAGTATATTAGGTTAAGTTTTCCTATCAACGGTTCAATTCTTAAATGATGTTACATAATTAATGTGTAACATTAATTTCCAAAAGTCTAAAAGAAAAGGAGACAAATGTAAGCACCATTTCATTTTTAAACATTTCTTCTACCTGTAGAAAATTTTACAAGGAAAAACTCTTACTGAAGGCCTATAGCTACAGCCAGTTTTAAAATCTAAATATTTGACAAAACAGGTAACAGGAATTTAAAATCTTACAATAACCATTCTCAAAGTTTATAATAATAATTCGATCTTCTTAAACTTACATAATAAACTTTCTCTACCTTTTCTGGTGATAGAAGAGGTAGAAATTGAGACTTTCCCACGCAATAAGCAACTTGAAGTATTACACTGTATTCTTACTCTCTATCATTCTTTCCTTTTCTGACTTAGGATGTGATTATGGTCAGTCTTAGGCTGACTTATACTTGCTAGCTTTATAGCAAAAGCGAAGGCTATGTCATATTTTGGTATTTTTAAGTTTTCTATGCTGGCACCTTACAAAGGATATGGAAAACAGGAAAAAAAAAATAAGGCTACGTGTTATCACAGGTCTTCCATCACAACCTGACAATCACACCTTTTAGCCCAGCCTTGACTCCCTTACCTACCACTCTCACTTACAGCTAATAACGGGCAAGCACCTTTACTAAAGGTCACACTAAGTGACAAGCTCAATCAATCAGTCTTTGGGTGAGGTCTGGGTTGCCATCATATTGTCTGGTCCTTCTCAAAAGATTCTCATGAACTCAGGAAAACACCAGACTATTCTTGGAAAGAGAATACAATAAGCATTTTAAAAGAAGGGACTAGTTACAGAAATTTAATATTCCAAAGTCTAAAATTCCAACCGAATTAGACTCCTGCTCTACAGACAAGGTGGACACCATGCCACAAGAAAGTTGTAAGAGCACTACTTTCAATCTCTAGAGAGCATTTATTTAGGCTAAACATTTTAAAGCAGATATGAAGGGCTTTTTAAATAGAAAATTTAAGGATTCTTATCATTTTTATATCCATGTTTATCTGAAATGCCAGCTGCTCCGTGGATTATCTCCTGCTATACCAATAACTGTTAGCCTACAAGAGACGGAAACTATAACAGGAAATCACTAGACAATAGTTGGGTATCAGTATTTTTGCCTTGAAATTCTAATTAAACAGTGCCTGTCACCGCTTAAAAGCTCCATAGAAGTGAAATATTCAGGAGTTCCAGCGGAAGTAATAGAAAATAGACAATATCTTATTTTCCCACATACTCGATTTACTAGCTTCAAATATCAAAAACGCACGCACTACAGGAAATTCTCTTGCTTGCAGCTAAACCGTCCTTCTTCGATCATGTTTCATTTTGATGAAGGACTCCAGAATGATCCTTTTTTAAAAGGTACCTTTAAATTATAAGGAACTTCCGGTCCCTACCTGGAAATTAAAGCTGTGCAGATTAAAGACACAGTTATTAAGAAACATCACAGAGATCATTCTAAAAACAAGTAGCAGGTTACAAGTAAGAGAGGACATAGAAAAAAAGCACCATTTCCTGACATTTTAAAAGCCACTTTAAAAAGAACAGAGCGCTGGAAGCAGCCGCTCCCTGTCAGGAGGGTTGCCTGACACTGAAGGAAACGAGAGGGACCCCTGGCTGGGGAGCAGCGAGAACTTTGCGGCGGGCCGGCGGGCGACGGCGCGGGGTGGCCGCGGACCGGGGCGCGTCAATCTGTCATCAGCCGGTCCGCAAAGCCCAGCACCCCCCGGATGCCCTTCAGGGGGAACCGCGAGCGGGACAAAGGTCTGGAATCCAAGCACTCGGGTTAAGGAAACAAGATGCGCGTTT
The DNA here is from genome assembly GCF_002837175.3 of Physeter macrocephalus. Taxonomy (NCBI): domain Eukaryota; kingdom Metazoa; phylum Chordata; class Mammalia; order Artiodactyla; family Physeteridae; genus Physeter; species Physeter macrocephalus. The sequence continues at coordinate 89,804,619 of NC_041218.1, forward strand.
TCATTCAAGTGTCAGCTGCCAGAACCACGAGGGAGGAGGAAAGACCTCAAGAATTCTCTGGCGTTTCTCACCAGAACCGGCTCCTCACGGGGAGACGCGTGAGGGGAGTGTGTGGAGTGGGGGGGGGGGTGGCGAGGGGGGAATAAATCCCAACTCGCGACTCTATCCCCCGCTAACTTTGTTTTCTCTCCCTCCTCAGAGGTAATGTTGAGGTAAGGGCTGTCACGGTTCTTGGTTAAACGGCCGCTTGGAAGAAGGAAAGGGACACAAAGCTGCGCTGGGCGGCGAGCGCGGAGATGCTGTGGTACCTACCATGGTATTCTTGTCCCGGTACGTAGTAGGTGGGGTGGCCCGCAATGTGCAGGGAAATGAGCACCTCGCCCTGCTCCCCATCCCCTTCCAGCTCCCCGTGGTGGGTGCACAGGAAAAAGAAGGGAGAAAAGCGGGGGTAATAGCCCACCGCGGCGCGCACCCTCAGCGTCGCCCCCAGCACCAGCGCCAGGAGGAAAGTCCGCGGCGCCCAGCCACTGCGCTCCATACCGCCGCTGCCGCCGCCGCGCTCCCCGAGCGCCGCTCGCTCATTCAGTTTGGGAGGCGCCGGGACGAAGGAGCCGCGTGGAGAGACGGCGAGAAGGCGGCAGAGGGAGGAGAGAGGGCTCGGGCGCGGAGCCCCGCCGACAAGTTCCGCGGGAGACGGCAGCTCCCAAAGTTTCTTTGGGCCGCGGGAGCGCGGGCCCGGGCTGCGGACGCCGAGAGCGCGTCGGCCGGTGCCGCGGTGCGCCGCCCAGCCGCCGCCGCCGCCTGTGCGCTACGCCCCTCCGCCAGGCCTGGGAAAGCGCCCGGCCCACTCCACACCTTCTTAAAGCCCGGGGCGCGGAATCGCCCCCGCCGCCGCCACACGTGCCCCGGCCGCTCCCCCGCCCCTGCGCGCCGCGCGGCGCGCGCCCGCCCGCCCCCCGCCCACTCGGGCTCGCTCGCCGCACCTCGCGCGGCGCAGGGCGCACGCCTCCGCGAGGCCCGGCGCCTGAGCCCAGTTAGCACACTGAAGGGCAGATGAGGGATGCGAGTCGGTCGGGTTGGGGGAGGGGGCTCGGGGCCACGAGGTACGCGAATCTGCAGGGAGGGACTTAAACGCCTCCGAGAGAGAGCGAGAGAGACAGAGAGAGAGAGAGGAGACCTTCCCGCCCAGCTGTCCGGAGGAGCAAAAGGAGAGGACAGTCCCTTTTGCCCCTCAGATTTCCCTCCTTTTTCCTGAGAGGAGGCGAGGGGGAAGTAGAGGGGCGGTGGGGACGGGAGCGGGCGCCGGCTTCTTTGTCTGAGCCGGCTGCGCCCCGCGCCCCTCGGGGCTCGCCCGCCTCGGAGCCCCCGGCGGCCCGCACTTGTTCCGGGGATCCGCCCGCGGCCCTGAAACGCGAGGGGCCCCTGCGCTTCTTTCCCACCCAGGCCTCGAGTCTCTCCCGCTGGCCCCCGCCCGGCTCCTCGCCGCAGCGACCGAGCCTCATCTGTAGCCGGATTTAAAATGAGATTAAGCGAAAGTAGAACTGGCAGCCTCCAGTGGTGCCTGGAAATGGTGATTTGTGCTGCTCGGGTGTGGGGAATTGTGTGGCGGGAAGGGCTGGCGGAGCTGAGCCCCGACAGGCGCTCTTCGCTGGACTGTTCTATTATTCATTGCTGCTGGGTTCTTCAGGCGGAGATGGTTGTAATTTTTTAAATCGGTGTTTATTTCCTTTAAATGTCAGCTACAACCAATGTCCCTGAAATGGGGGGAGGGGAAAACGTCTGGAGAGATGCTGGCAGCGGTGATTGAAGTGGGAGGTAATGAGCTGCCGCACAAGAGGCTGCGGGGAAGAGAAATAAAAAGCACGTTTCTAACCGAGGACGGCTGGCAGGAGCCCTGCGGCATCCGGAGATGGGGGAGCGGGGTTGCCAGGTTTTAATGCCTCTCCCCACCCTTGGCTTGCCACCAAGTCCAGATAAACCCGCACGTACAGAAATGAGTAGATTATAAAATTGAAAGGGATGGTGTCTTTGCCTGCATTGGGGGGACGGGGCGGGGAAGGGGGACGGGGGGAGTGCGAAAAGACAAGGGGAGTCTTTCCAAGGGGAGACCTCTGTAGTCACTTCGTTGCAAAAGGAAGAGACTGGTTGTTTTCCTCTTACCCAGGCCGAGTTCAGACAGGTAGAAGGGCCACTTCTACTAGCTGCCTTCTGGTTTCCCTTCCTTCAAAATCCGCCAGGGCTCAACTGTTGTATATATTTGATGTAACAATCGTTACCGCTGCAGCTCTGTGCTGGTGCAGGCTTTGGGCCGTAGGTAAGTCACCTCATTTAATCCTCACAACACCCGGAGAGGCAAATGTGATCCCCATTTCACAAGGGAGGGAACAGTCAGTAACAAAGACTGGCTGCGAGGCAGCCTGGCTGCTGGCTACAAAGACTCTCACCGGGACCTGCCTTGCAACCATCCAGGGCAACCCTAGCTAGACTAGGGGAAGCCACCACCGCCACCTTTTCCCCGCAGGCAGGCGATGCTGCCTCAATTACAAGACACTCGCCCGCAGCTGGCAAGGCTGTTACCACCTCTTCCTGTCCCGTTATGTGACTAAAACCTAAGACAAAATGAATCACTTCTAGAAAGAATCCAAAACTATTGAACATTTTTAGCTAACACTTTTAAAATGTTTACTATATGCCAAGGACTGTCCTAAGTGCTTTACATATATTAACTCCTTTAATCCTCATAACCCTATGGGGAAATTACTGTTAATAGTACATTTTACATACGAAGAAACTGAAGCACAGAGAGGTCAAGGAACATGTCCAAGGTCACACAGCTGTAATTGTGAGAGAGCTGTGACTTTGTCTTATTCCAGAGTCCCTGCACTTAACCATGGAAAACCGCTGTAAGGAATGAATGCCTATTGATGCTGTTAGAGGGATGGGATGAGAATTATTCTTTAACCAATGTTGGATTACCTCATTTAATTCTTACATTGGCCTGTGAAGTAGGTATAATTATCCTTATTTTTTAGAAGATAAAGTTGAGATTCATACAAGTTAAATAATTTGTCAAGGGCACTCCATAAGAAGAGGAGCCTGGGATCAAATCTGGCCATGCTTGATCCCAAGGTCACTGCTTTAAATAAACTGTTAAGTAGTAAAGCACTGATACTTGGTCCAGGTCACAATTGCACTTAATTCCCAGAAGGTCCCCAGTTCCCAGGAAGTCCCCCTCTTTTCACTCTGTAAGAAATATTCTCTTGTGACTCTCTCACCATGGCTTTCTTGACATTCAATTTATGTGACCAAGTTTATTTTCCAATCTTCCCCTCTTTTGTGCTTTCTTAACTTTTACAGCATGACTTCGCTATGTGCATTTGGGTGACTTTTATACTCTGAACTACGCAGGCTCGAATCTGTGACTACAGCCCTGTGGTTGTTCATTAACAGGCATAGAGACTGTTTAAATAATGCCCTGAGTGGTGTTGAGCTGCTTAAGAAGAGGGTAAATGCTTGTACACTCCACTTAGCAGTCCTTTGGACTAGCATGTGTACCTGTGCCCTTACAGTAAGAGAAGCCCAAGTTCACACATCTCTGATACCTTCTTCAGGGAATCCAGTTCAACTAATTATTAGTAATACTTTTAAATAATCTTTTATATTTTTTAAATTAATTTATTTATTATTTATTTTTGGTTGCATTGGGTCTTTGTTGCTGCACGTGGGCTTTCTCTAGTTGCAGCGAGCTGGGGCTGCTCTTCATTGTGGTGCGCGGGCTTCTCATTGCAGTGGCTTCTCTTGTTGCAGAGCATGGGCTCTAGGCACACGGGCTCATTAGTTGTGGCTCGTGGGCTCTAGAGCGCAGGCTCAGTAGTTGTGGCGCACGGGCTTAGTTGCTCTGCGGCATGTGGGATTTTCCTCGACCAGGGCTCGAACCTGTGTCCCCTGCGTTGGCAGGCGGGTTCTTAACCACTGTGCCACCAGGGAAGCCCAATAATCTTTTTTAAAATGAAGGAAAATTACACAACATGGATATAGAATCACCTTGAACATGGGGAACAGCATCTTCCTAGTGAGCAGTTCACTTTAAGTCCCACAATAACGTGGCAAACTGGGTTACAATTCAAAACTTCCAGTTCCCAGCTCGTGTGCTAACGCTTAGATCTTACTTCTGTTTAGTGAGCCATAATAAACATCTTGAGGACTATTTGTCTGGTCCACAAAATCTACAAACCTTTGAACTAATGGAAAAATAGAGACATACTCTTCAAGAAAATTTGGTTTACATCCAAAAAAATCTGCAAAAGAATAGAAGGTGATGTCAGGGTGAAAATGAGTGAATCTGTGGGAAAGGGAGTTTAAAATGGGGTAAGATCCCTTTTTAATTAAAAGAGCCTTGGAGAAGCAATTAGTCTACCAAAAACATACATTTAAACATCCAGACTATAAATTCATTTCTTGCTGATAAGTAGAAATTACTGACCAGCATTTGAATAATCTTAACACAATGGAAATTAAATTATATACTATGAGATCCACAACTTTCAAACCATTGGAAGATGATGACTCTAAATGAAACACAAAAAAGCTGTTAAATTACATTTTAAATTGTAAGCATTCATTCACTGTCTGCCTTCACTGATTTTTTGAGTCAAAGTATCAAATGTTTTGGTGTGTATGAGAAAGTGAATCTCTACTCTTATTTACTATGTAAAAGTCAAATAAAAAGTACATAAAATCAAAAAAGTATATAAATATGGAGATGGTGAAATCAGTCAACTCTATAGGCTCCAAAATGGTAATAAAAGGTCAAATAAAAGAAAACCCTTCTTTAGATAGCAGTTAGTAAGCTTATAAAACCTACTGCCCATAAGATGTACAATATGAAGAAACTGAGGCTCTTAAGTTAAAAAAAAAAACAAAACAAAAACAAAACAAAAAACAGTTAACTAAGTCTTTAGGGAATGAAACCACTTGGAAAGGTGGGATATTTGAGGACTGGCTCTGACATGCATGTCTTGCCAGAACAAGTTACTTAATGTACCCCAAATTAAAATACTAAATAATTAAATCATGGGTCAATAAAAAAGCATTATACCATAAGATTTCTAAAAGAGAAAACAATTCAACACTAAAAATCCCTTTTTTAAAGCTTCTCCACTTCCAGGGATTTGCACATGCTGTTTCCTCGCTCAGGAATGTCCCTCACACCTCACCCACCTCACTCCTCACTTGGATGCTATCAGTTCATCCTCCAAGTCTCAATTTACATGTTTTTGCCCTTGCCCTTTCCTGACCTGCCTCTTCCCCCAACCTAAATTAGTTCCTCTAGAACTAGATCGTTAGATAGGCCCTAACCACAAGTAGCTATTTAAATTGAAATGAAACTAAATTAAAAATTAAGGATGGCAAGAAAAAAGAGAACAGTGGAGGCTTAACTGAAAAAGAGGTCAAAGCTAAGATCTCCGAGTAGTTCTTTGGTAAAAAGTGGTGGGGAGAAGGAGGGAAAAACATTTCGGGCCAGAGCACCTACATGGAAGAAGAAGCCTATGTGAAAAGGAAGGTGGCAGAGTCAAGTCCTGAAAGAACGTCAGTGCAGATGGAGTAAAGATTATCCAGGGAGACTGGTCTTGCCCTAGCATGGACAGTCGCCAGGCTGGGCAGGGCCTTGTCGACCATACTGAGGATTCTGGTCTTTTTCCTGAAAGCAATGGTGAGGAATGGAAGGGATTTTGAGCAGGGATATTTCCTGGTCATGGTTTGTTTGTTTTTAAGGTCATCTTGGTTCCAGAGGGGTGAATGGACTGGAGAGCGGTAAAAGTAGATGCAGCGAGAGGATTAGAAATATGGTGCAAGGAGCTCAGGTGAGAGATGGTTTTCTGGAGAGGTGATGGAGAGAAGAGGATGGAACTGGGAAGTACTTACAAGACAACTACAGGACTCGGTGATAGACTGGGTTACTGACTGGATAGGGCCAGGGGGAGAGAGAAGGGCTGAAGATGAATGATCCCAGCTTTCAGTCTTTTGAAGCTTGGTGACTGTTGCTGTGGGATAAACTTTTTAAAATATTTTTATTTATTATATTTATATACATTATATATTAGTATATTTATACTATATTTTTAAATATTTTTATTAAGTAAATTTTTAATGAAGTATCACATATGCAGGAAAAAGTGAACAAATCTTAAATGTAGCGCTCAATGCATTTTCACAAGTGGAACATGGCAAGTGAGCAGCATTCAGAGAGCAAGAGCAGAAGGGCCTATGACCCCTCTGAGCCATCAGTCTTCCCCAAGGCATGGAAGGGATTTTAGGCAGGGACATAGTATGTCTTCAGGATGGTTAGTGTTGCATGTTTTAAAACTTTATCTAAATGGAATTATACAATACATACGATTTTATATCTGGCTTCTTTGGCTCAGCATCATGTTTGTAAGAATCATCCACGTTGTTGCATGTATCAATAGTTTGTTCATTCTTATTACTACATAGAGTATGGGGGAGGGCTATCACAATGTATTTATCGTTAATGGAACGGTTGGCTATTTTCAGATTGTGGCAACTATGAAAAAATGCGGTTAAAAATACTCTTGTGCCTGTCTACTGGTAAACATATGCATACATTTCAGTTAGGAAAGGGAGTGTTGGATCATGGGGGAACCTCTTTGGACACATTGCCAAACTAGTGAGATATATAGAGAAATCTTTAGCGGTGAAAACGAAGTGAAAGCAAGAATCCAGAGATAAGCTAATGAGTATCCAACCCACCCAGGACTCTGTGACATCTTCCATTTCAACAGACATTGAACTTCCATTTTGATGGCCAAATGAGGTGTGGAAACAGGAGATAAAGCTTAGGGCCTGCCCAAGGTGGGAAGAATGATAAGACAGTGCTACTCAAAATGGCGTTTGCAGATCGGTCTACAAATTATCTGTTGCCAGTCCATGTTGAGATGTGTACAGAAATTGAGAGTGTTTGGAAACTTTTCTAGGGATTTTATAGTGCAGTAACATCCAAGCAATATTCCATTTTTCTTGTAACTAATTTTGATTATATTTTATTTAAAAAAAAAAAAAGTACCTGCCCGTGATGGCTCACAGATAGTTTATGAAGCACTGTGATAGGAAATTCATGCATAAAGCTATGACCCATCCTTAAATAGCTAGACCTTCAATGGTAAGGTGAACTAGAAAAAAAATTTCCTCATTTGTCTCAATCTTAGTGGAGAGTAGTGGTGTCAGGGGAATTCTCTCACCAGAATGTGAAACCACAATCTGGTTCTCAAGAGTTTGTGGCCCAAATTCATACATCTGTTTTATTTCAAAAACTTCAAGGGCTTCCCTGGTGGCGCAGTGGCTGAGGGTCCACCTGCCGATGCAGGAGATACGGATTCGGGCCCCGGTCCGGGAAGATCCCACATGCCGCGGAGCGGCTGGGCCCGTGAGCCATGGCCGCTGAGCCTGCGCGTCCGGAGCCCGTGCTCCGCAACGGGAGAGGCCACAGCAGTGAGAAGCCTGCATACTGGAAAAAAAAAAAAAAAAAAAACCTCAAGCCAAAAATTAATTTTAAGGTGGTCCTGGGTTGAAACTGCTTCCAGGCCCTAGAAGAAATAAATTTGAATTTGCCTCTAGGAAGAAAAAACCCCATTCCTTTAAGTCAGGCTTCAAAGAATTACAACAGATAAAGATGCATAGGGGACTTCCCTGGTGGCACAGTGGTTAAAAATCTGCCTGCCAGTGCAGGGGACACGGGTTTGATCCCTGGTCTGGGAAGATCCCACATGCTGCGGAGCAACTAAAACCACGTGCTGCAACTACTGAAGCGCATGCACTCTAGGGCCCGTGTGCCTCAACTACTGAGCTCGCGTGCTGCAACTACTGAAGCCCGCACGCCTAGAGCCCGTGCTCCACAACGAGAGAAGCCACCTCAATGAGAAGCCCCTGCACCACAACAAAGAATAGCCCCCGCTCACCGCAACTAGAGAAAGCCCACACAAGGCAACTAAAGAAACACCCAACGCAACCAAAAATATAAATAAATAAATAAATAAGAATGCTCATAGCAATACTGATATTAATAGCAAAACCAAAAAATGGAAACCACTTAAATATCCATTAATAGAATAATAAATAAATGATCTGATCATACAATGGAGCAAAGATCCTTGCTTTTCTTTAACAGCTTCATTGAGGTTTAATTTAAATACCATAAATGCTATCCATTTTAAATGTACATTTCAATGATTTTTAATAAATCTGCAGAGTTGTACAACATCATCATGATCCAATGTTAAAACACTTCCATTATGTCAAGAAAGATCCCTCATGCCCATTTGCAGTTAATCCCATCTTCTTCACCCCCAGCTCCAAGAAACCACTAATTTACTTTGTATATATAGATTTGCCTTTTCTGTACATTTTGTATAAATGAAATCATAAAATTTGTAGTCTTTTAGATCTGGCTTCCTTCACTTAGCACATTGTTTTCAAAGGTCATCCATGTTGTAGCCTGTATCAGCAGCTAGTTCTTTTTATTCTAAAGTATTATTCTAATGTATGGATAGATCCATTCACTCTTTGGCTTATGAACAATGCTGCTCTGAACATTAACATACAAGTCTTTGTATGGACATACATTTTCCTATCTCCTGGGTAGATGCCTAGGAGTAGAATTGCTTGGGAGCAAATGTTCTTAACCTTGTTTGTGCGAAGGACGTCTTTGGCAGTTTGATGAAACCTACGGACCTCTTCTTAGAAAAATCTTTTCAAAAATTTAATGCCTTTAAATATAATATATAGGTTTATAAATAAACAAATTATATTGAAATATGGTTATTATCAGCATACTAAAAAAGTTATACTAATATATGTATTTTTATTAGCCCATTAAATAATTAGATATACCAGCAAGATAAGCAACTAACAGTGTCAAAAAATAATGGCCTAAGGGTGGAGTCAAGATGGCGGACTAGGAGAATGCAGAATTCATGTCTCTGCAAACTAGGGCACCTACCAGGCACCAGTGGGGGACCACAGACCCCTAAGGGGATGGGAGGAACCCCCAGCAACCAGGTGCTAAGAAGATGTCCCGCCCCACGCTTGAACGTCACCCCCCCACCTGCCTAGGTCCCGCCCCACCCTAAACCCACCCCTGCCTAAGTTCCACCCCTGCCTAAACTCTGCCCCCCATAGCCAAAGCTTTTTTTTTTTTTCTTTTTTCCTCTTTTAGATTGGGGTTCTGTTTTACCTTGTTGATTCATTGTTGTTGATTCATTTATATTTTTAATCTTTCCTGATAAATCTTTTATTTTTCTAATTTTATTTTATTCTTTATCCTTTGTTATTGTTCTGCTCCTTTTGGCTTGTTCCGCCCACAGGCCTCCTTTTTTTTTTTTTTTTTTTTCTGTTGTGGTTTTACTTTACCTTCCTTTGTTATTGTTCTGCTCCTTTTGGCTTGTTCCGCCCACAGGCCTCCTTTTTTTTTTTTTTTTTTCTGTTGTGGTTTTACTTTACCTTGTTGCAATTGTTTCCATTATATTTTTATTTTTCCTAATATATTTTTTATATCTTTATAATTTAACTTTGTTTTCTATTCTTTGATAATGTACTGCTCCTTTTTCTTTTTTTCTTTCTTTTTTACCATGCCATGCAGCTTGCAGGATCTTGGTTCCCAGGCCAGAGGTTGGGCCCGAGCTCCTGTGGTGGGAGCTCTGAGTCCAAAGTGCTGGACTAACAGAGAACCTCAGACCCCAAGGAATATTAATCGAAGTGAGGCCTCCAGGAAGTCCTAATCTCAGCACCAAGACCTGGCTGTATCTAACTGCCTGCAAACTCTAATGCTGGACGCCTCAGTCCAAAAAACAAATAAGACAGAAATACAGCCCCAGCCATCAAAAAAAAAGAAACAACAAAAAAAAATGTTACAGACATAGGAGAGAGGTAAAAACCTACAAGAACAAATAAATGAAGATGAAATAGGCAACCTACCTGAAAAAGAATTCAGAGTAATGATAGTAAAGATGATCCAAATCTCGGAAACAGAATGGAGAAAATACAAGAAACATTTAACAAGGATCTAGAAGAACTAAAGCGCAAACAAACAATGGTGAACAACACAATAACTGAAATTAAAAATACTCTACAAGGAATCAATAGCAGAATAACTGAGGCAGAAGAATGGATAAGTGAGCTGGAACATAAAATGGTGGGAATAACTGCCAGGGAGCAGAATAAAGAAAAAACAATGAAAAGAATTGGGGACAGTCTCAGAGACCTCTGCGACAACGTTAAACACACCAACATTTGAATTATAGGGGTCCCAGAAGAGGAAGAGAAAAAGAAAGGGTCTGAGAAATATTTGAAGAGATTATAATGGAAAACTTCCCAAACATGGGAAAGGAAATAGTCAAGTCCAGGAAGCACAGAGAGTCCCATACAGGATAACCCCAAAGAGAAACATGCCAAGACACATATTAATCAAACTATCAAAAATTAAATACAAAGAAAAAATATTAAAAGCAGAAAGGGAAAAGCAACAAATAACATACAAGGGAATCCCCATAAGGTTAACAGCTGATCTTTCAGAAGAAACTCTGCAAGCTAGAAGGGAGTAGCAGGACATATTTAAAGTGATGAAAGGGAAAAAACTACAACCAATATTACAATACCCAGCAAGGATCTCATTCAGATTAGATGGAAAAATTACAAAGCAAAAGTTAAGAGAATTCAGCACCACCAAACCAGCTTTACAACAAATGATGAAGGAACTTCTCTAGGCAGGAAACACAAAAGAGGGAAAAGACCTACAAAAACAAACCCAAAACAATTTAGAAAATGGTAATAGGAAGATACATATCGATAATTACCCTAAATGTAAATGGATTAAATGCTCCAACCAAAAGACACAGACTAGCTGAATGGATATAAAAACAAGACCCATATATATGCTGTCTACAAGAGACTCACTTCAGACCTAGGGACACATACAGACTGAAAGCGAGGGGATGGAAAAAGATGTTACATGTGAATGAAAATCAAAGGAAAGCTGGAGTAGCAATGCTCCTATCAGACAAAATAGACTTTAAAATAAAGACTATTACAAGAGACAAAGAAGGACACTACATAATGATCAAGGCATCAATCCAAGAAGAAGATATAGCAATTGTAAATATTTATGCACCCAATATACGAGCACCTCAATACATAAGGCAAATGCTAACAGCCATAAAAGGGGAAATTGACAACAACACAATAATAGTAGGGGACTTTAACGCCCCACTTACACCAATGGACAGGTCATCCAAAAAGAAAATAAATAAGGAAACATAAGCTTTAAATGACACATTATACAATATGGACTTAATTGATATTTACAGGACATTCTGTCCAAAAACAACAGAATACACTTTCTTCTCAAGTGCTCATGGAATATTCTCCAGGATAGATCATATCTTGGGTCACAAATCAAGCCTTGGTAAATTTAAGAAAATTGAAATCGTATCAAGTATCTTTTCCGACCACAATGCTAGGAGACTAGATGTCAATTACAGGGAAAAAATTGTAAAAAATACAAACACATGCAGGCTAAACAATACGCTACTAAATAACCAAGAGATCACTGAAGAAATTAAAGAGGAAATCAAAAAGTACCTAGAAACAAATGACAATGAAAACATGATGATCCAAAACCTATGGGATGCAACAAAAGCAGTTCTAAGAGGGAAGTTTATACCAATACAATCCTACCTCAAGAAACAAGAAACATCTCAAATAAACAACCTAACCTTACACCTAAAGCAATTAGAGAAAGAACAAAAAAACCCCAAAGTTACCAGAAGAAAAGAAATCATAAACATCAGATCAGAAATTAATGATAAAGAAATGAAGGAAACAATAGCAAAGATAATAAAAGTAAAAGCTGGTTCTTTGAGAAGATAAACAAAATTAATAAACCATTAGCAAGACTCCTCAAGAAAAGAAGGGAGAAGACTTAAAACAAAAGAATTAGAAATGAAAAAGGAGAAGTAACAATTGACACTGAAGAAATACAAAGGATCATGAGAGATTACTACAAGTCACTATATGCCAATAAAATGAACAATTGGAAGAAATGGACAAATTCTTAGAAAAGCACAACCTTCTGAGACTGAACCATTGTGCTAGACTGAATCTAGCACAATAGAAAATATAAACAGATCAATCACAAGTACTAAAATGAAACTGTGATTAAAAATCTTTCAACAAACAAAAGCCCAGGACCAGATGGCTTTCACAGGCGAATTCTATCAAACATTTAGAGAAGAGCTAACACCTATCATTCTCCAGCTCTTCCAAAACATAGTAGAGGGAGGAAAACTCCCAAACTCATTCTACGAGGTCTCAATAGATGCAGAAAAAGCTTTTGACAAAATTCAACACCAATTTATGATAAAAACTCTTCAGAAATTGGGCATAGAGGGAACCTCCCTCAACATAATAAAAGCCATATATGACAAACCCACAGCCAACATTGCTCTCAGTGGTGAAAATGGAAACCATTTCCTCTAAGAACAGGAACAAGACAAGCTTGCCCACACTCACCACTATTATTCAACACAGTTTTGGAAGGTTTAGCCACAGCAATCAGAGAAGAAAAAGAAATACAAGGAATCCAAATTGGAAAAGAAGAAGTAAAACTGTCACTGTTAGCAAATGACCTGATACTATACATAGAGAATCCTAAATATGATACCAGAAAACTACTAGAGCTAATCAATGAATTTGGTAGAGAGCAGGATACAAAATTAATGCACAGAAATCTCTTGCATTCCTATACACTAATGATGAAAAATCTGAAAGAGAAATTAAGGAAACACTCATTTACCACTGCAACAAAAAGAATAAAATACCTAGGAATAAACCTGCCTAAGGAGACAAAAAACCTGTACGCATAAAACTAGAAGACACTGTTGAAAGAAATTAAAGATGATAAAAACAGATGGAGAGGTATACCATGTTCAATATTATACAACATAGTTTTGGTAGTCCTAGCCACAGCAATCAGAGAAGAAAAAGAAATACAAGGAATCCAAATTGGAAAAGAAGAAGTAAAACTGTCACTGTTAGCAAATGACCTGATACTATACATAGAGAATCCTAAATATGATACCAGAAAACTACTAGAGCTAATCAATGAATTTGGTAGAGAAGCAGGATACAAAATTAATGCACAGAAATCTCTTGCATTCCTATACACTAATGATGAAAAATCTGAAAGAGAAATTAAGGAAACACTCATTTACCACTGCAACAAAAAGAATAAAATACCTAGGAATAAACCTGCCTAAGGAGACAAAAAACCTGCTTTGATAAAGGAGGCAAAAGTATACAATGGAGAAAAGACAGCCTCTTCAATAAGTGGTGCTGGGAAAACTGGACAGCTACATATAAAATGAAATTAGAATACTTCCTAACACCATACACAAAAATAAACTCAAAATGGTTTAAAGACCTAAATGTAAGGCCAAACAGTAAAAGTCCTAGAGAAAAACATAGGCAGAATACTCTATGACATAAATCACAGCAAGATCCTTTTTGACCCACCTCCTAGAGAAATGGAAATAAAACCAAAAATAAACAAATGGGATCTAATGAAACTTAAAAGCTTTTGCAC
>NC_041218.1:89818445-89830364 GCF_002837175.3 Physeter macrocephalus
TCTTAGAGGAAAACATAGGAAGAACACTCTTTGACATAAATCGCAGCTCAATATCAAAAAACAAACAACCCAATCCAAAAATTGGCAGAAGACCTAAATAAACATTTCTCCAAAGAAGATATATAGATTGCCAACAAACACATGAAAGAATGCTCAACATCATTAATCATTAGAGAAATTCAAGTCAAAATTACAATGAGATATCATCTCACACCGGTCAGAATGGCCATCATCAAAAAATCTACAAACAATAAATGCTAGAGAGGGTGTGGAGAAAAGGGAACCCTCTTGCACTGTTGGTGGGAATGTAAATTGATACAGCCACTATGGAGAACAGTATGGAGGTTCCTTAAAAAACTAAAAATAGAACTACCATACAACCCAGCAATCCCACTACTGGGCATATACACTGAGAAAACCATAATTCATGTACCACAATGTTCATTGCAGCACTGTTTACAATAGCCAGGACATGGAACCAACCTAAGTGTCCATCAACAGATGAATGGATAAAGAAGATGTAGCACATATATACAATGGAAAAGTATTCAGCCATATAAAGAAACAAAATTGAGTTACTTGTAGTGAGGTGGATGGACCTAAAGTCTGTGATACAGAGTGAAGTAAGTCAGAAAGAGAAAAACAAATACCATATTACCATATGCTTACACATATATATGGAATCTAAAAAAAAAAAAGGTTATGCTGAACCTAGGGGCAGGACAGGAATAAAGATGCGGTCGTAGAGAATGGACTTGAGGACACGGGAGGGGGAAGAGTAAGCTGGGACAAAATGAGAGAGTAGCATTGACATATACACACTACCAAATATAAAATAGATAGCCAGTGGGAAGGAGATGCATAGCACAGGGTGATCAGCTCAGTGCTTTGTGACCACCTAAATGGGTGGGATAGGCAGGGTGGGAGGGAGTTGCAAGAGGGTGGGGATATGGGGATATATGTATGCATATAGTGATTCCTTTTGTTGTGCAGCAGAATCTAGCACAACATTGTGAAGCAATTATACCCCAATAAAGATGTTAAAAAAATTTTTTTAATTTAAAAAATAAAAGAATTGACACTATATATTAGATGCTAAAATCAATAAAAGCAAAAAACTCAGGTGACTATGAACTGGAAAAAAAAAATAATAGAATGGAAAGTAAGACCAGGTATGCCTAGCCTAAACGCAATACATAGATTGTCTCACTGTGTGTATACATACAGTGTGTGTCTTTGTGTATGAAATACACACTTTGGGTGTCTGGATAAATCACACAAGCCCTTTAGCTACAATACCTTCCTCTGTAAAATAGGGAAAATACCTCCCCAGGAGATTACTGGATAGGTATTAGTTATTAAAATACTTTGTAAAGAAAATATCAATGCAAATTTAAAGTGTTAAGCATTTTAAAAAAATAATTAATAGCCTTATTCTATATTTCAAGGTCTCTATATTAAGCATAAATGTGATATGGAAAATCTGTGATTTCTAATGGTGATCTAGTCACATTGGTTGCCTGCTTTATAATTGAAGGAATGCTAAACGTCAGTTATAGGTTGGTGAAAATTCTATTTCATAGATTTCATAGATTTCCTCCACCCCCTACTGGGTCCTTAACCTATTAAAAACTTGAAATACAATATTATACTGTAGTGAAAATGAATAAAGGAGAGATACTTATTTCAACATGAATGAATCTCATAAATATAATGTCTAATTTAAAAAGTAGCTGGAGAAAATATATACTATTGTACCACTTATGTAAAGCTTAGTTACCTGCTAAATAACACTATTTGTTGCTTGGGCATTCATACATATATGGTAAAGTATAAGGGAATGCATGGGAATGACAACAAATTCAGAATAGTAATTACCTCTAGGACAGAAAGAGAGGGATTTGTCCAGGGAGGGAAAAAGGGGTCTTCAACTTGCAATGATATATTTCTTAGGGTGACAGGTACATAGGTGCTGGTTATATTATTTTATATGTTTACATTTTATGTTTCCAGTGTATTTCCATATGTATGAAATATTTCATAATCAATTTTTAAAAGAATGAATTAACTTTTAAAAACATGTAATTGAAGAAAAATTAAAGCCTTTACTTAAATATCAATTATAATATTCAAAATATTAATGCTCCACATATGACTAAAACACTTTGCTATACTCAAAATTGTGAAATTCAAAAATGGAAAGTGAAAATATAATAACTTTTTTCTCACCTATCATTCCCAGTTAAGAATTTGTTTAATTTTTGAAACTGGCTTCAAAATGCTTTTAGTGATGTTTAATATTCTTTCTCTTTATATTTTCTATTATTTGAGCTCCTAGGACTTTCCCAAGACATCTTTTCCAGATAACATTTAAATTTCATTACACTATTATTTGTTGATTAGAGCTGATAGAACCTTTTGATTGTAAGCAATGCAGACCCCAACTCAAATTAGTTTAATCCGAAAAAAGCTATTACTGGTTGAGAAAACAGAAACATCCAAAGGAAGTTCTGGCTCTGCGCACATTTTAAGTAATGCTACCAGGACTCTGTTCACTCTCTGTCTCTCAGCTCTGTTCTTTCCTGCAGAGGTATCACTCTCAGGCAGACCCTCTCAACATGGTAGCCCTTGGCAAGTTCAGACATACTTTATCATTACAGGATTGCGTCTCATGGATTGGCTTAGGGTTGTGTGCCAGTCCCTGAACAGTCACTGTGATGGAAATGCTGATGGTCCCTGTCAGTAGAGTGGGTAGAGTCAGGCCCGCCAAACCACACACACACTATGAGAGAGAAAGGGGTGGGTCCCCAAAAGAAAATGAACCAAAAGAAGGGAAAGTGAAAGCTAAGCAGAACAAACAACAAATGTCTGCTGCATCAACCGAAATGCCTTCCATTGTCTGGCAGCGGAGGTTCATTCTGGTGTCACGTATTTCTCTAGTAACTACAGCATGTCTGACAATATGTCTGAATGGATTCTTCTGCTTAATGATAAGTGCCGATCAGTCCCGGTTTTCAGGAGCAGCATTCGTGGTAAGGTAAATTTTAACTTGATCAAGAAAAATCTGGACCATTGTAAAACAGAGGCCAGGAGTCTCATGTTCCATAAAATTTAATAATAATAACAGTGTTTTCTATATATCAATATAGAAAACCTTGACACACCTAGGCTTGTAATCTATAAGCCATATTTTCTGAGCACATGACCTTGTTGGAAACTTTCACCACAAAAAAAACATTATCTTAGAATTCAACAGCTATTAGCAGTGCTCATAAAGTAAGTTTTCTCTAACAGAGAGGATACAATTTTAGATAATATCTACCCAATTTCTTTTCACAGTATTCAAGGAAATTTTCTAAGGAGATTCTCTACTTATAAATATTCCTCCCAAGGAAATAGGTAGCCAGAATTTTGCTTGTCAGGGGTTAAACTGAGGGAGATTAATAAATACAGATTCATTAAATATTGTTCACCTACTGTATGCCAAGTAACATGCTAAGTCCTGGGGATATAAGAGTGAAGAGAGACAGTCTAAGCTCTCAAGGAGTTTGTTGTTTAATGGAGGAAACATACAGGCAAGTAATTATAATATAGTGTGATAAATAGTTTGATAAAATGAATAATTTTCATTGTGGTTTTTAGAATTAAGGTTCAGCAAGGAAAATAATGGAAAAGGATCACAGACGTGTTGGGAATGCTTCATTGGGGAATAAATGTCTTAGGGGAGACTTGGGCTAAGTCTTAAGGACAAGTAGAAATTATCCAAGTCCAAGCAGTGGGAGTGGAAAGGGCAACACAAGCAGAGTAAACAGAAATGAGCAAATAAGTAAAGATGTAGGCACTTCCTGGTAGGCCTTGAGAAGTGTACCTATTAAAATGTATCTGTCAAGTACCCACCGAGATTTTATTCATGTAATTGCAATTACTTATGTCTTTAAAACATTTTTAATAGGTTAATATTCCTGGGGGTGGTTATGGAAGAGATATTAGTCATCTGCATCTTAGTGTCAATTAGTTTAATCAGTTTGCTGCCCTAACACTTGGTCTCTATCAGAGGTCAGCAAACTTTAGTGTAAAGGGCCAGATGGTAAATATTTTTGGCTTTTCAAGCTATCCAGTTTCTTTTGCAACTACTCAGCAATATACAGCAGCCATAGGCAATACGCGACCAATGGACACGGCTTTGCTCCAACAGAACTTGATTAACCAAGACCAGCGACTTGTGGTAACAGAGCTGTGAGTTAAACCAAGGGCTTAGGATTCCAAAAATAGTGCCCTTCCTAGCCATGCTGACCCCAACAACAAACTTTGAACTCTGAATATCTGCCTGAACAGACAGCCCTTCCCCCTCTCTTAGTTTTCTCTCAAAGAGCCACCACTCAGAAGCTGTATAAGAAATTCTATCTCAGTTTGGAAAATGGTGCTGAAGAGAGACGGGAAACGCCGCCCATCCCTCCTTGATTCATTCCCCGCCTTGGAGAGGAGAAGGTAGGAATCCTATACAACTAAGTGGCTTCTCTTGTTCCAGGGGTACACCTCCCTTTCAAGTTTATACTGTAAAGTATCAGAGGTCCTCCCCGCCGGCCTGGCCTATGCATGGCACACAGATGTGCACAGAAGTAATTTTGGCTTTGTGCAGATTACAGTGAACATTCCATTCCAATTCTGAATTTATCTCCCTCTTCTAGCACCCTCCCCCAAATATACTAAATCATAGTTCAGGTTTAAGCCTAAACATAAAAGCCTATCTGACATATTACATAGCTGAAATATAGTACTATTCCACTGCTAAAGTTCTGTTAAGTCTCATGGTCTTGGACCATGAAACTCACTCTGAAAAGAATAAAAATATTGAAGGACTAGGAATCCCAAGCCTTTTGGTAGGGGAAAAAAAGAATAAAACTAGCTACCTTTAATAATTTATTTCTCTAATGCTTTATCCTCATTTGAATTTGAGAAAATCTTAAAGGATTCGAGGGGGGCTTCCCTGGTGGCGCAGTGGTTGAGAATCTGCCTGCTAATGCAGGGGACACAGGTTCGAGCCCTGGTCTGGGAGGATCCCACATGCCGCGGAGCAACTAGGCCCGTGAGCCACAACTACTGAGTCTGCGCGTCTGGAGCCTGTGCTCCGCAACAAGAGAGGCCGCGATAGTGAGAGGCCCGCGCACCACGATGAAGAGTGGTCCCCACTTGCCACAACTAGAGAAAGCCCTCGCACAGAAACGAAGACCCAACGCAGCAAAAATAGATTAATTAATTAACTCCTACCCCCAACATCTAAAAAAAAAAAAAAAAAGGATTCGAGGGGACTTGTTCATGCCAAACAATTTATCTCTATGAATTCCTTTTTTGTGCACTTCACATGTCAGAGAAACACACACAATAATGCCACCATTACTTGCCAAGTGCATGAACTTTGATCTCAAATGGGTCATGGGTCAGTTTCAAACAAAGCACTAAATGTGAAATGAGAAGCAACTTCCATGCCTATGATATTACGAGATTTTATTTTTCACATAGTGGACACAATGGCATATTTTTGTCTTTATTTTTCAGTTAATGACTACAATGCGGATATTGCTCAAAGCTAGAGAAGGTCTAAAAATTTTGTTGGCGACAAACTTCTCAGCATTATACAATCCAGTCTAATATATTTTATTTCCTAATAGTTCAATGGACATTTCATTGTTCATTGATATTAGAGGATTTAATGAGAGAAAGGCCATTGACAAACTTGCCTTATAATTGAAAATCTTAACATTTTAAGAGTTATAAAACCGGTCACTATTAAAACACGGTTTGACGAAGCTGCTGTTGAAGATGCAGACACTAATGTGAAAAGTAATAATAATAATAATTTTTAAAGCCTTACCTTGGCCAAATTCTCTATCATTTATATACTTCGTACAGGAAGTGTTAAATATCACACATTTTACATTAAAATTTGAGGCAAGGTATTTATTACAAGACCAATGCTGTAGCTTCAGTATTAAGATAAGTAAATGAATCTGGACCCAAAACTAAAGGTGCTCAAATCCAGCTAATTTTGTAAATAACTGAATTGTCCAAATAGTGTGACCATAGCATTAGATTTGGGGATCATAACCAATTACCTCTAACAAAACCCCCAGTCCTTTTGCATGAACTTCTAGCCTTGTGGTTCTGATTATTCTAGAGGACTTGTGAGGTTTTTTGTTTGTTTATTTGTTTGTTTTTATGAGAACCCACAAACAGAAATCCAATAATATACTTCTTACCCAATTTAATAAGCCTACTAACTGTAAGTTATATGCTCATTTAAAAGAAATGGTAGTTATGATAATTTTTTAAATATTATTTTAGCACTTTATGAATTATATTATGATAGTTTGGCCAAATTGAAGGCTTTAAAATCATTAGTATTATTATTATTTTGCACTGGCATGGGAAGCATGAGCAGCAAATGTGTGCAACCATGCCTTAATGGTGATGGGTTTTGTAACTCTTAAAGTTAGATTTCTCAATTTTAAGACAGATTTTGTTAATGGCTTTGCTCATATTAAATTCTTTAATAAGAATTTTAATGACATTGTTAATAAGAGATTCTTAATAAGACATTGTTCCTCCTTTCTGGAAGAACTCCTAGTGGGTTCACCAAACTACTGCCTGCAAGGTGGGTTTACAAGTTTTTAAATTCAGTTGTAAATATTTATTCTAGATAGTCTTTATCTGAAGTGTTTTTGAAATACTGATGATGACAAAAATCTCCTTCCACTTTATAAGAGCTTAGAACTTAAGGTACACACAATAATCACAATAATGTAAACCACTAGCTGCTCATTTTTTTCAGTAAAGGTAGCATTCAAGTCAAAGGTATTCAACAGCTTATAACTTTTTTCTGTGCAGTATGATTAATTTTACATCTTTGGGGTGTCACAGGCTGAGAAAGCTGGCAAAAGACTACATTTTATGCTCTTCTAATGCATAGTTCTCAGGTATTATGCTGAAATACTCCCAGAGTTATCCATGTTTTAGATCGACCATATTGTGTTATATACAATATAAGGGTTGATTTCCTAACTCTCCTTTACTTTCGTGAAAATATAGTCTAGCCGCCCTGCTTTATTTTGCAGAAGCTCCTCCACTGGGTGAGAACTGGTTCTTCCAAGAGTCATTTAGAGTGCCTGAGAGAGGATTTTCTCCAAGAATGAGCAGTTCAGAGGTTCCACATGAGGTGAGGTCAGAAAAGCTTCCTGGTCAGAAGGCCCAGGGAGCAGACGCCCCACAGGGAGGACACCACATGCCCCTCTGTTGAAGAGATCCACGTTCTCTGACCTGGATGGACAAGGTGATCCATGCACAGGGTGACACAGGCTGGTGAGTTATTGGGATCAAGCAGCTTTGCATGCTGATACTAAAGCCCTAAACTTTGTGTGTGACAAGCAGCACTTTCTGGGAACTCAGCGATGGGCTTCCCCACAGCTCGTCTTCCTGCCTCTGTTAATCATTGAATTCTCTTTTTCTGAATTTCAGGACGAGCCATGGTTTTAACTCTAGGGTGGCCTGATAAAGGTCATCAATGGCCTGCCCCGGGATTTCCAGGTCAAAGGAAAAGAAAAGAAGAGGGGAAAATGACAACGACTGCCAACTAAAGAGAGGTCTGTGACAAGTGTTATTGTTTGAAAAATAATGTTGACCTCAAAATGACCTTCAGTACAACTGTGCTCCCTGCTCGTAGATAAACGGAGCCTAGACTAAGCTATAACATCTAAAGGTAGGATGGAGCTTCTTTTATCCACCACATTTGAGTTTTGCTAATATTTGATGTCCATGACTGGTCTCGATCGGGACAACTATTGTCCTGATCTCTATATAAAGCAACTGGTTCACTGAGATTTAAAGTGAGCATGTGTGACAGATTCTCTAAGGGAGGAAATCACATGTAAATCCTCAGAGACTTTGAAGGCTCTGGCTTAGTGACTGTACCTCCCAGTATTTACTACTGATAAAACGGGGCATGATTTTATTTTCTTGGAGGCATTAATTTTGTTACAGTCATTTTAGGCATCTGATGGTCAGTATTCTTTGGAGAGCTTGAAGCCAAAATGATGTGTTTTTTGGGTTTTTTTTTCCATAGCCAAATTAGATACAAACAAGGAAATCTGAAGTTAGGGAAGGAGAAAATCACATTTCAAAGATTCAATAATCAGAATAATTTTCCTAATTATACTGGCAGATGAAATTTTAAGACCTCATATGAGAGCAGAATATGTTAAAACAACATGTGTTTTTTTATGGTCAAATATACTGTTTGACCTAATTACTAAATTTAAATATATATTTATATATAAGCTGAAGTTCAGAGATGGAGAAAGCCCTGAGGTCACATCTTACCATGTACCAGGCAAACGCTATATGATCACCCAAATTCCAATGAGCTGTCCATTGCTGCTGAATTGTATTTTCTAAGTTGCTTATTATTGAATGTTAAATTATTAAACAAAGGTCAGGGAAATAAAAACACAGTAAGTGTTCAGTAGATGACTTAGCAATCCAACAGCATAGTTTTACTAACATTGGTACTATAGTATCAGGCCATAAATTTTATATTTTCATAACATTCTATGATTGAGAAAACATTTGCACACACAAGCACTCATTTTATTTAGTCCTCAAACTGAACCCATGAGGTTGGTATTACCATTCCATTCTCTAGATGCAGATGATGAGGCTCGGTGAGTTTAAGAGTACTCAATAGAGATTCACTCATTCTAACAATTATTGGTTGACGGCCTACAATGTGCCAAGCATAGCTAGTAAATTAACTTGGACCTAAATCTAATAACTAAATCTACTGTCGGAAACATGGTTTCAGTGTCTTCCTCAACATAGAAAAGCAGGCAGCAGCTTCCAAACTATTCGAGTTGCCACCTCAGCACTGTGCCAATCTACTACTGACAATCTGATAGCTAGAAAGCAGTGGCTTTATCTAATGCCTAAAGTACTAATTATAGACAAAAATTGTGAGATTGAGATGAGAACCACCTACCCCCTTCCCAACACAGGCCTTTCTCTGGACTTACTCTCCTCTCTGCCTGTGTGCCTGTGTCCTACTTTTTCCACTTCAGTTAACTCTTCTTTGAAAAGCAATCTGAAAAAAAAGTAGGTTCTTTAAGAAAAAAAAAAGATAAACCTAATTTTTAAAAAATACTGAAAGCAAAATATACATGCTTTAAAAAGAGAGATTTAAGCACTGATATGGAAGGATTATGGAAACTGTGGGGGAAATCTGTGTAACCCTATGGAAATAAAATTGAAAACAGACGGGGGGATGTGGTAATTTTCCAGCAAGATATAAATAACCAAAGTTAGCCTAAAAAAAGAATGAAAAACTAAACAGAGTAGTAATCATAAAAAATAACTAAAAATATATCTTTAAGAAAAGCTACAGACCCAGGTAGTTATACAGATATATATAGTCTTAAAAAACTAATGATTCATGTCACTTAATGTACTTTAGCTCATAGAAAAATGCATTAATCTCCATTTTATGCAGATAGCAATGCCTTATTAACAAAACCCAGTGGAGAGTACAAACCAGAAACTTATAAATCAGTTTTGCTTATGAACATAGATGAAAAAATCTAAGTAAAATATTATTAATCTAATCTAGCATTAAATGAAAAGAGCAACAATTTGAGTTTATTCTAGGCATGCAAGGATAGTTCAATATTCTTTCAAGATAATTCAGTATAAAAATGAATATTGGGCTTCCCTGGTGGCGCAGTGGTTGCTAGTCCGCCTGCCAATGCAGGGGATACGGGTTCGTGCCCCAGTCCGGGAGGATCCCACATGCCGTGGAGCGGCTGGGCCCGTCGTGAGCCACGGCCGCTGAGCCTGCGCATCCAGAGCCTGTGCTCCACAAAGGGAGAGGCCTCAGCAGTGAGAGGCCCGCGTAACAACAATAACAAAAAAAGAATATTGTTATGAATGTAACAATAGTATACTAAAATGAGATTTATCAAAATTTACCATCCATTCCTAATTATAAAAACCTCCAAATAAAAAATAAGTAGAAGGAAATACGATAGAGACTGACACAAACCAAAAGCCAACATCAAACTAAACAGTAAAATGCTAAAGCCATTTCTATTAAAATCAGGGACAGTGCATAATGTCCACATCAACATAATTAAACATCATTTTAGAGCTAATGTATTAGATAAGAAAAAAATAATACATATAAATATTGGAAAATTTTAAAATTATTCTTTTTTGAAGGATGTGGTTATAGACATAGAAACTCCAAGAAACAAATTTAGTAAGTTAATAGTATAAAAAAATGAATGGATTTGAGGTAATATACAAAAGCACTTAATTTCTCTTTATACTGGCAATAACCAATAGAATAACATAACATAAAATAACAGATACAGACATCATTTATGAGATCATTAATTATGAAAAAATATACATGAAGAAAAATATAAGATTGTACTAAAGAACATAAATCAAGACCTGAACAAACTGAATGATATACCCTGATCCTAAATGAGGAGTTTTAACATCATAAAATCTTATATTTCCAAAATTAATATGTAAATTTAATTCAATTCAAATATAGATATTTTAGAGCTGAGTAACATTTTAAAGGTCAATTGAAAGCATCCAAGAATAGCTAAGAAGACTCTGAAAAAGAGAATTGTGATATGGGACTTGCCTTGTCATATATTAAATGTAATATAATGCTTCTGTAATAAAATAGCGAGTAAAAGAAAAACCACAAAGTATAGATAAAAGATAAATGACAAAAGTAGCATTCCATTCATAAAGAGAAAGTAGAGCTTGTTTAATACATATAGTGCAAATATAGTAGGCTAGTCATCTAGGAAAAAAATTCAAACTTATTTCCCTATCTCATTCTATATACAGAAATAAAATATTATTTATTTATTTATCACTAATTATTAAAGAAATGCAAATCGAAACTACAATGAGGTATCACTTCACACTGGTCAGAATGGCCAAGATCAAAAAGTCTACAAATAATAAATGCTGGAGAGGGTGAAGAGAAAAGGAACCCTCCTACACTGTTGATGTGAATGTATATGGTGCAGCCACTATGGAAAAGAGTATGGAGGTTCTTTAAAAAACTAAAAATACAGCTACTATACAATCCAGCAATGCCACTTTGGGGCAGATATCTGGAGGAAACCATAATTTGAAAAGATACATGCACCCCTATGTTCACTGCAGCACTATTTCAATAGCCAAGACGTGGAAGCAACCTAAATGTCCATCAATAGATAAATGGATAAAGAAAATGTGGTATATTTATATAATGGAATATTACTCAGCCATAAAAATGTATGAAATAATGCCATTTGCAGCAACATGGATGGACCTAGAGATGATCATACTAAGTGAAGTAAGCCAGACAGAGAGAGACAAATATCATGTGATATCACTTATATGTGGAATCTAAAAAAAAAAGAGATACAAATGAACTTATATACAAAACAGAAATAGAACCGCAGACGTAGAAAACAAACTTATGGTTACCAAAGGGGGGGGCGGTGAGGGATAAATTAGGAGTTTGGGATTAACATATATACACTACTATATATAAAATAGTTAACCAACAAGGACCTACTGTAGAGCACAGGAAACTATACTCAATATTTTGTAATAACCTATAAGGGAAAAGGATCTGAAAAAAAAAAGATATAAAATGTATGAAATAATGCCATTTGCAGCAACATGGATGGACCTAGAGATGATCATACTAAGTGAAGTAAGCCAGACAGAGAGAGACAAATATCATGTGATATCACTTATATGTGGAATCTAAAAAAAAAAGAGATACAAATGAACTTATATACAAAACAGAAATAGAACCGCAGACGTAGAAAACAAACTTATGGTTACCAAAGGGGGGGG
>NC_041218.1:89830425-89848370 GCF_002837175.3 Physeter macrocephalus
ATCACTTTGCTGTACACCTGAAACTAACACAAGATTGTAAATCAACTATAATCAATAAAAATTTAAAAAGAAAAAAAAAAACCATGAGAATGTAAGACTACTCTATAAAGATACTTATAACATCGTAGTTGCAATTAGTTATGGTATATCCATTCTAAGTAATTTTGTGTAGCTGTTTAAAGAAAAAAGTAAGATTTATATTTGTTATTTTTTAGGAATGTCCAAGTAATGTTATGTGAGAAGACAATTGCCAAATAATGTAAAGAGTATCTTCTTATTTTTAAAAATCAGACATTATAAGGTATTTGCTTTTATCTGGGCATTGAGAAAGGCTGTTAATATGTTTCCCCTGGGAGTGAAATAAAGGAGGTGGGTATAAAGGAAAACACTATTATCTTTTAAATATATGGATTGTTCCCACTTGAAAAAATTTAATTGGAAACTAAATACATACGCAAAGAAAATTTCTGGAAGATACCCAAAAGTGAAATTTGAGTATGCATAAGGGAAAGAAACTTTTCTTTCTGTTTGTACCCTTTTGTACTGTTTGAATTTGTTTTTTGAACAAGGAGCATGTGTTCATTTTTAAAAATCTGATAAACTAATTCCAGTGATTGAAAGTAGCTTAATGTAACCCTTAAAGGAATATTTAAATTTTAATGGATGACTCAGAACTTTTTATCTAGGAAGGATAAGTCTATTTCAAATAGATCACCAGGGCCAATAGGAGAAGAACTCATCAAAACATACCATACAGACCCATTAACTTGGTCTACCTACTCACAACTCCTTTCAAGTATTCTTGAACTTAAAAGTTTTGCTGTCAGGATTCCAAGGAAGCTGGGAGGGGAACATTTAGTATTAGAATAATAATCCATGAAATGTGGAGAAAAGAGGTTGGTAAACATATTACATACAACCATTAACACTATTCATATCACCCCACCACGTCATTTTTGTACCAGGCTGGTTAACAGATTGGAAAGAACCAGAAATCCTTATGTATCAAAATTATTTTTTGCTTACATGTCTCAAGGAAACCTAAAGTTGGTGATTGCATTTTACAAGAACACTGTGAAAAGCCATCTGTAGCTAACTCTATGTGACCAGCAGGAGGTAGATGTTGATCACATAAAGAATAGATGGCAATACTGAGAGAATAAATATTCTGCTGTTATTCCTGGGTAAGTCCAACAGGCAGAAATTACAATAACTAATAAAAGAAAAAATCAATTACTTTTATAAGTCATGCTATAATATCTGAACTGGTTGGCTGTGGGGAAGCACAAAGAAACACTTAAAAGTTATTTATT
The DNA here is from genome assembly GCF_002837175.3 of Physeter macrocephalus. Taxonomy (NCBI): domain Eukaryota; kingdom Metazoa; phylum Chordata; class Mammalia; order Artiodactyla; family Physeteridae; genus Physeter; species Physeter macrocephalus. The sequence continues at coordinate 89,831,739 of NC_041218.1, forward strand.
ACTTGTAAGTCCTCAAGTTCAATTTTCCTCTTACACATCAAATAAATACCACTGAAGAAAAAAAAATAAGTAAAATGAGAGTTGAATGTCAGGTTGAGTAGAGAATTTTAATTGGAGAATAATGGTCCTTGTGATATGGATGACATTTTTAAGTAAAGTTATCACTTCCTTTCTCTCTCTCATCTCAGCCCCCAACACAAAGTGATAATTGCTTTAAAAGCAAAATACTTCTTGATACACTGATAGGTATTTTTTTCCCAAGGACTATAAGTAGCAAATTTCAACACCTGATGAATTGCTATTTCACATCTCACTTAACAAATTCTAACAGGCAGCTAAAAATCTCTTACAGGATATTCATTTATCTCAGTTCAAAATGTTTGAGGTTGAAATCTGGCCCAGAAAATGGAGCAGAAAGATCAGGAAAGGGAAATTATATAACTGTCATCACAAATAATACTCTGTTCTTCTGGAACTGAATCATAGCATTTTCACCATGAATACCTATATTTCCTTCTCAGGAGAAATAATCATAAAAAATTTAGAAATCTAAATAAAATATAGGCAAACATTACACTCCTAAATGTAATCATTGTGAAAGAGTTAAAAATATGAAAAAAATACACTACATAAGTTTTTTTTACAGAAATGGAATAAACACTTGCAACATTCATACAACAGACAGAAGATAATTGTGGCCAATTATATTATACTCCTACTCCTGAGAAAATATCTCACACTCCAGGAAATGAGTTCTGAGATCCTTCCTGTATGTGGTAATACGTCCCAGTGAGCCTTATTGTCTATTAAATGCCCTACTTTCACACAGTCTAAAAGTGGATATGCATTTTTATTGATTTTTACATACCACACCTTCAGTTCCAAACAGACTTAAGATAGCTTTAAAAGACACATAAAGTGCAACAGGACCTCATAAATTAAAAGTCTGAGCAAAGAAGAAAGGAAAATATGGATGGGAGCACGAATGGAACCAGAAATAAGGCCAACGAAAACATGTTATAACATCACTCTTGCTATTCATGGGCCACAGATTTGGTGCTAAACTCTCTAGCAGTGACTGAGAAAAGGAAGACATCAAACTCTAGCATATTCTTATGAAAGGGAAAAGTCCTAATGAACCTTCAGCATTGGCTTAAATTATTTTATTTGTAATAGTAGCAAAAATATAGTAACAGAGTAGATCTAACTCAGAGTGCTGACTGTAATTTCAGGTACAATTCTGAATTCATTATATATATTAAATCATTTAATTCTCATAAAATCTAGTAAAGTAAATAATACTATTACCCCTTTTTTATAGATCAGGAAACCGAGGAACAAAGAAGTTTTTAAATCTTGCCCAAGATCATGTACCTAGTAAGGGATAAAGTGAGATGTTACTAAATGTAAGATGTAACTAAATGTAACTTAAACAAGGTAAAAATGCTATGGGCTTATAGTTTTTATATATTCATATATATTTTATATATTCATCCATATGAAACAAATTTGATTAAATATAAACAATATAAATATATAAACAAAACTACAAAAATAAGCCAGCTGACAACTTTAATTTTATATGATAAATGTTCTTTGAAACTGAATCCTGCTTGTAACAGTAATATGGAACTGAGTGCTAAGATGAAAGTTCATTTACGTTTGGCATGCTACAAGTTGATGACTCAATTCTCCCTCCATTTTTCTTTAATTAGACTACTGAGAAACCTAGTTCATATGGCCTGTTGCGATACTGTTTGGCCTTCCTTTGGTGAGAAGACATCCTCAATGTATCAAGCACACCAGCGTTCTTTTAACATTCCTGGCAACAATTCAAGAACTACCACTTGGGGCTTCCCCGGTGGTGCAGTGGTTAAGAATCCGCCTGCCAACGCAGGAGACACGGGCTTGAACCCTGGTCTGGGAGGATCCCACATGCCGCGGAGCAACACACACTCCGTGTGCCACAACTACGGAGCCGGCGCTCTAGAGCCTGCGAGCCACAACTACTGAGCCCGTGTGCCACAACTACTGAAGCCAGCACGCCTAGAGCCCGTGCTCTGCAACGAGAAGCCACCGTAATGAGAAGCCCGTGCACCACAGCGAAGCGTAGCCCCCGCTCACCGCAACTAGAGAAAACCTGCGTGCAGCAACAAAGACCCAACGCAGCCAAAAATAAAAATAAATAAATTAAAAAAAAAAAAAAAAGAACTACCACTTGGCATCAACTCTATTGGGGGCAGTTTTCACTTATAAGATACAAATGATCCAAAATATGCTTATATTAATTTTTTTTCTAGAATGTCGCTTAAATAAAAACACAAAATTTAAGTATTCTTGTAAATAACTCTCAAGTTCCCTCTTTTGCGAAACACCGTTTTTGTAGAAACATATTTGACCATGTTCTTAATTTTAAAAATAAACAAATTGCCCATGTATTACTAATTTTCGTACTAGACAGTTATTTCTCATGGGAGGGACAATATAAAGAGGGCAGTATGGAATTAAAATAATAATGCTTTTGGCACTTCTACAAAAAGAAGATAAGGATCTTGAAGTTAGAGTGATGACATCACACTAATGGGAAACTCAAAAAATATAACCATGATGCTCTGGTTTGATTTGAGGATATATTTTTAAATAGAGGGAAGTCAGCTTCGGGGAAAGAAGTTTATGGCAATGAACTCAGAGATGTCAAATACCTGAATTCAGCAATCACATGTTGCTGGTTGAATACAGACCCATAGGCTGTATTTAAGAAGCTCTTGTATAGAAAGCTAAAAAGGCCAATAAGAAATTGAACCTGAAAAGGCACAATCTATCTCTATTCACAGATGGGCTGAGAGAATATTCTTTGGAAGTGTGCCATCCAAGAATGTATATTTATATAATGTCCTTAAGCTTGGAGATCAACAAAACCTTAAAGATTGATTATTATTTCATTTGTTTCCATTTTCAGTGCTGTTAACAGTTAGGGTACTTTCAAACAGACTTAAACAATTATAAAAGGTACTATCTCACATAATAAGAAGTCCAGTGTAGGTAGGGCTTGAGGGTTAGCTGATTTAGAAGCTGAAAGAAGTCTGGGCCCCATATTGTTTCCATCTTACTGCTTTGCCTTCCACAGTGTGGACTTCTTACAACAGGTTTCCCCAGGGATCAGGGCATGGGCGCCAGTAGTAATAAGGGTACATGATCCCTCATTCATATCCAGCAGAGAGCAAATGAGAGTTTCTCCCTCAATTATGCAATAAGAGTACTTCCTTTCTGTCTGACTTGGCCCAATATAGGTCTCATTACTAAAAGAATGCCACGAGCTGATTGCTTAATCCAGGTTACTTAACCAATTCAGGTAAGAGACATTAGATCACCACAACTGCTTTACACTAGTTAAAGCCCATCTAGGGGCCGGGCTGGGTTACATTCCCTTAAGTCACATGGATTGCATTTTGTGGATGCCTGCATAAAATCAGAGTTCCACTGTGAAGGGGGAAGCGGGGATACGAAGCTAGGTAGACAACTGATTTGCTAGCAATAAAACCTTTTCCTAAGAATGTCAAGGCAAAACATTTAGCATGGTGCCCTGATATACCTTGGATAGACTATAGGGGGCAGTAGTGGCTCAGTTCTCAATGGATTTCCTCCATGCTGTAGTGACGGACACTTCTCCTGGAGAGGTGTTTTTCTTTAAGAGTCAAATATCACTTGCTATCAGTAAATCATAACTGGTATTTTCATCACTGAAAATCACAGCTGCTTGGAGTTGAATGCATAGGAATAATGACTTGTTCCTTTTATCAGTATCGCATTATATGGCCTCTCTGCACCTCTGACTTCACTCGCAGAAAACTGTTAGTAAGAACAGCTTATGCATTTGACTAACATTTTCCCTACCAACCGTTTGCCTGCTATATGCTATAGAATGAGTGAACAGGCAAAAGATACTTCTATGTAAGTATTCTATACAAAGCAGCATGATTAACAATTAAACTCAAATGTTAAAAATGTTAAAGATAAGCTAACAAACACGTAAACTTCTGATTTAATCAGGAAGATCTCTTGGATGAGTTGAACTCTGATCTGGAGATGAATGAAGGGCAAGATAGAGGGGGAAGGTTTTCCCGATAAGCAGGCTACAGCGGACAAAGAAAGAACGCTGAGCAGGGTGGTGACTATTTGGAAAGATAGTACTGGATGGGAGGAAAAAAGAAAGGACCATGGGACTAGTTCACTGATAACTCACATCAGATTCTGAATTACTGGGTAATGAGAAACCTAATGGAGGACACAGAAATAAAACTAATATTTGTTCGTTGTCTAAAATGTGCCAGACACTCTGTTGGGTGCTTAATATATTTATTTATTTAATCCTCACAAGAACCTAGCAAAGTTCTATCGTTATTATCTTCTTTCTATGGGTGAGAAAACTGAGGATCAAAGACGTTAAGTAAATTAAGATCACACAGCTAGTAACTAGCAGAAGAATTTTAGTCAAATCTGTTTACTCCAAATCCTGCGTTTTCCCACTGCCTAATGTTGTCTCTGAATCTTAGCATTCAGAATTGACCACAGGCTCTTAGAGGAAGACCTGGGAGAGGGTACCCCAATAATCGAAAAGAGGAGCGTGGTAGCTAGCAGACAGGGCGTGAATGAAATTCTTGATTATGTAGATTTAGATGAAATAATGTACAGGTTACTCACACAAATCTGTGAGGCATAGGATTCTAAAGTAACTCCAGGTTCTATGCTTGTTTAGTTGGTCAAATGATTCTGCTTCCAACCAAAATATAGAAGACAAAATGTCAGGAGTTGATTGTCACTGCTATCAAGGATAGTGATTGGGCCAAGTAACATTTGAAGGATATTGTTATGTAGCCCCATGGGTTATATTGAACAGACCTTTCTCCCTTAGGGACACAGCTAAATTCAAATTTTCTTAACATGTATTTAGTACCCAACCCACTTAAAATTTGTTCTAATCCGGAAAAGAATTGAGTTGAATCTCCCTTTTCCTTTTATACATTAATGGTATAAGAAAGATATTTAAAAATCTAAATTATCTTAGTCTAACGTTTAGAGTCTAAACAAACCGAGTGTTGTTTAAGGTCAACTGACAAAGAAAACAAACTAGAGGGTGAATATTCACATTACAGTATAGTACTCCATGAATTAGCAAGTTCTCCTTGTCAACTTAATTTATTTATTTATTTTTTGTGGTACGCGGGCCTCTCACTGTCGTGGCCTCTCCCGTTGCGGAGCACAGGCTCCGGACGCGCAGGCTCAGCGGCCATGGCTCACGGGCCCAGCCGCTCCGCGGCATGCGGGATCCTCCCGGACCGGGGCGCGAACCCGGTTCCCCTGCATCGGCAGGCGGACGCGCAACCACTGCGCCACCAGGGAATCCCTCCTTGTCAACTTTAAATGCACATTCAACTCACATCCTCTTTTGATTGCATATGTTACAGCTGAGGTTGGGTTACAAGTTTGTTTTTCTCAACAGGGGATTTCATGGCAGAGGTTCTGTTATTTGCCTTTTAAGAAAACTTCTTTAGTCATTTAATTTAAGATGTGCATGGTAAGTGCTTGTTGAATGACAGCATGTTTGTTAAATGCAAATGTAACATTTTAAATTAGTACCATTGGAAAGGAAAGAGCTCCTGGCTCCTCTGCTTTTTTGCTACATGACTCCAAACAAGTACTTTAACACTCTGAAGTGATGCCTGCTGAACAGCACTGCTGTGAAGACAAACATAGTGATGAATGAAAAAACACCTTATAAATATTATTTATTTTATTGAATAAATAAAGTTACAACTGTGCAAATATTTTAGACACCGTGCTGTTCCACACCTTAGCCATGTCAACGAGTCGAACCTTGATAATTTACTCTGAAGATCTGATAGCAAGTAAAAGACATGTTCTGTAGTCCAATTGTGCGATAAATTCAGACTGGCAACCCTCAGAAGATTCCTTCTTTCCACTGTAATGAAGTTTAGTAATAATAAAAAATGAAAAAAGATCCAAGAAACTAATACATACTTTCTAAAATATCAGAGTTGTTTTTCCCCCTTTCCCTTATCTGTTGACATTCCCTTGAGCAAAGAAGCTGACTATTTTTTTAGATTTTTGCACTACATCCACTCTGTACAACTCAAGTCAACGATCATGCAACTCCCAAATGAGAAAGTTTTGGACTAAAAACCAATGTCAGTGTTAAAAGCATAAGATATAAAAAAAGATCCCATTGGGGGAAGAACGGGCGGACACAAAGAAAAAGAATAATGGGGGTAGCTAAAAACTATTCTCAGCTTGGAGGTTGGGAAGGTAGGAGGAAATAGAAAAAATCAGAACGGCCATAATTCTAGAGCATCCAGCAACAGTTCCTACGATGGATTCTAAAAATGTGATCCCCTCAGATGCACATCCTCTTTCAATCCTCCATCCTTCTCAGATCCAATGCAAGAAAGTATGTTGTCCACATTGTCTGCAAAAGCTACTTACTATGGTACTGGGGAACCAAAAATAAATGTAGAATTAGTCAAAGGTACACGTTGTTTGCATGCAGGTCCAGTCCATACTACAAAATCCCTACCCATGATCTTGCCCTGAATCCTGACCAATGGACACAGAAAAATATAAAATAAAGGGGGGATTGTGTATCAGAAACCTTTGGCTGCCATGGTCCTGAGATTGGCAGCTTTTCTACCATTCACAAATGAAGTGGGCAACAAATTCAACTACACATTAAAACAATCAAGTTTAATTCAGGGGAAATTTTTAATAAAATCTGGGGATTTTATTAAATATTAAAGTGGTTCTCTGAAGATTTGTTATTGGGCTTTAAGGGCTTGACGGAGGGGCTCCCTCCTACTCTCTACCCCCGCCCTGAGGGTGGATATCCTGCTGTCAGTTCTTTGGGTAAGGAAATACAATAGACCAGCTGTTCAGAGCTCAAGTCAGGAGTCATACAATCATAGGACTGAATCCGATGTACCTACTTACTAGCTGGTGGTGTTCAGGAAGTTACTTCACCTCTCCATGCCTCAGTTTCCTCATGTATAAATGGACATAATAATAGTTCCTGCCTCACAGAATCGTTGGGAGTGTTGCTGAGCTCTGTGAACCATTAATATTAAACACATTCCACGTCAACAGAGTAGGAAATCAAGGGGCTACAAGTTTCGAAAAATATACCTTGCCTTGAAATCATACACCAGCGTGTGGAGCACAAAGGAAAGATGTTTGGTGAGTCTCTATCAGGAGTTACTGGGTGGCTTAGATCTGTTATGGGAAGGAAACAGAAGTGACGGCCCCTCCATTTCCTGAGAAGGCAGAGAGGACATAGGCTGCCCATATCTGCACCTCCTTGAAAGGATATTTGTCTGAGCAACAGATTGTTTAAAGTTTTTGCTTTTAACTTTTAAAGCTTTTGAAGGACTGCTTCCAAGTGTGCTTTACAAACTCTGGGCCAGCCCTTGCCTTCAGGGGGTTTGAGGGAATGGAGCTTTGGACTTTGGGGCTTAGCAGAACATTAAAGGGACTGTAAATCTCTTTTCTTATGCAGCCCCCAGGCAGGGAGGATCATCTCTCATTTTTAAAAAGCTTTCATTTTTCAGGGCCCCTTGGCACCTCAGATTCATTTTACATCTGAGTTTTATAGCTGTTACTTATTTATTTTTTTTGGTAGTCTACATTTATCTTTTTTATGTTTTTGTTTTGCTCTCTCTTTTCAGGTGTTGGTTTTGGGGAATGCACTTTGGGTTAAGGAGCCAGCTAATACACACTAACGACAAGAATGTCCACCGTGAGCTTTTTAAATTGATGGATAATAGATCAGCAGACTACATTTAAAAGTCTTTTAAAAGACTACTTTAAAAATTATTTTTCAAAGTCAAGGATACTGTACTTTAGTCATTTATTTTAACACATGTAGTTTAAGAAATGTCAACATGTGGGTTGTTTTTAAATCCTTTCATCTTAGGCTCTCTAAATAAGCTTTTATTATGGTGAGCCCATGTGTCCAACTTACTATGTCAAAAACAGAGGTTCCAAGAAGCTAACAGAATTACCCAAGGTCATTTAATAAGTTGTAGCCAATCCAGACATAGAGTCCAAAACCTTTGACCAGTGCAGGGTCCTGTGTGTGCAACAGAATGACTGAAAATTTTTTCAGACATGGAAATTTTCCCATTCCCATGCTGCAAGAGTCCATTTCAGGAATCTGGGAAAGAGTTCAAGGAATATACATTGTTAATACATATTACTTTTAATAATCTTAAGGCTGGTCGTTCACAGACCACACGTCAAAACCTGTATCTTTAAATCCAGTTCAAATCTCTAAGACAGTGAGTCTCAAATTTTGATGTCAGGAACCACTTAAACTTTTTAAAAATATTGAGACTCCCCCAAAGCTTTTGTTTTTGTAGGTCAAATCTATCAACATGTATCGTACTAGAAATTTGAATGGAGATGCTTAAAAAATATTTACATATAAATTCATTTAAAAATAATAATTCCATTACATGTTAACAAACACATTGGTTATGAAAAATAACTATATTTTCCAAAATAAAATAAAAATTAGTGGGAAGAGTGGCATAGTTTTACATTTTTGCAAATCTTTAAGACTGGCTTAGATAGAAAGCAGCTGGATTCTCCTATCAGCTTGTCCATTCATTCTGCTGCCATATGTTGCTTTGGGTTGAAGTGTATGAAGAAAATCTGGCCTCATACAGATATTTAGATAGAAAAGGATAGACTAGTTTAGTAACCTTTATATATAGTTGTGGATATTCTTCTTTGATACTGTAGCAAAACTCAACAGGTGGAAGTTTCTTAAGGGTTGGTTGCAATGTGGAATCTGAAACCCTATTGGTGAACTTTTCATACTCTCTCACATTAAAATCCACTGGTCTCACTTGTATTTTGAATATCCTTTTACCTATTCTGGATTTTATAACATTATATATCATTTGGAAAATAACATTTGGAAAAAATTGTTTCACAGAGTTATGCAGATCTTCCAAATTTTGGCATATTTTACTACACATATTTTAAAAAATTCATATTCATTAATATCACCACCAATATTGTCAGAAAAGTCATTAAGTATTGAGAATCTGTCAAGCTTACAGTGGCAGATATGAATGTTCCAGGATCCTAATTTTCACTTGGAAACTAGAATTTTATCATTGGCAATAAATATCTAAAGTTAGCACCTAGAACCAAGGTTTACTTGGTTCATTTCTGCAAAGTCTAAAAAGCCATATTTTACATGCCAGTTGTTCTTTCACATTAAAATAGTGTTCCATGAAAAAAAGTGGCTAGTTCAGCTCACAAATCAAACAATTGTACTATTGCTTTACATTGAGACAATCGTTGGACTTTGGTGCTTTATGAGCACTTTCTGTTTTGTCACACAAGTTAAAAAGACATGTTCTCAAAGATCAAGACAGCATACAATTATGATTTTTTATTGCTTCATCAGGGATGTTCTTAACTGAGACTAGTTTGTTTCTTCATTTGTTTAACTGCAAGTGCTTAATGGTGAAGGATGAGTACTCATGCAATTTGGTAATATTGCCTTGGTTTAGGCTCAGGTACTAGCAGCTTGCTTTTGCATTAACAAAGCAAATATCAACATTGCAAAAAAAGGCAAAGAACATCTTAGTATTTTTTTGAAACTAGTTTTGACCTTGCAGATCTCTGAAAAGGTCTTGAGGACCCCAGGGTCTGGTCTGTGGATCACACTTTGAGAACCACTGCTCTAAAAAAACAGTTTTGGGGGGCTTCCCTGGTGGCGCAGTGGTTGAGAGTCCGCCTGCCGATGCAGGGGACGCGGGTTCGTGCCCCGGTCCAGGAGGATCCCACATGCCGCGGAGCGGCTGGGACTGTGAGCCATGGCCGCTGAGCCTGCGCGTCCGGAGCCTGTGCTCCGCAGCGGGAGAGGCCACAGCAGTGAGAGGCCCGCGTACCACACAAAAAAAACAGTTTTGGGGCTTCCCTGGTGGTGCGGTGGTTAAGAATCCTCCTGCCAATGCAGGGGACTCGGGTTTGAGCCCGGGTCCGAAATGATCCCACATGCCATGGAGCAACTAAGCCCGTGAGCCACAACTACTGAGCCCGTGTGCTGCAACTACTGAAGCCTACGTGCCTAGAGCCTGTGCTCTGCAACAAGAGAAGCCACCACAATGAGAAGCCCACGCACCACAACGAAGAGTAGCCCCCGCTCGCTGCAACTAGAGAAAGCCCGCGCACAGAAACAAGACCTAATGCAGCCAAAAATTAATTAATTAATTAATTAAAAACAAAGACAGTTTGTGGGACTTCCCTGGTGGTGCAGTGGTTAAGACTCTGAGCTCCCAATGCAGGGGGCCCGGGTTTGATCCCTGGTCGGGGAACTAGATCCCACATGCATGCTGCAACTGAGTTCGCATGCCACAACTAAGGAGCCCACCTGCCACAACTAAGGAGCCTGCCTGCATCAATTAAGGCCTGGCACAACCAAATAAATAAATATTTTTTAAAAAAACAGTTTGCTATTATTTTATATATAATCAAGCCTGGAAAATAAAAACACAAATTTAGCAGGCTGTTCTTATTTTTATTGGCTCATCTTCCCCCAAAGAGGAGATACAATGATTACCATTAAATAACCCATCATTCCCATGAAGCCATCTTTAAAAATCATGTGTCCTTCTAGAGCTGGCAAGCTAGGAAGTATGCAATGAGATGAAAACTCAACACCATTTACAGAGTGGATGATAACCCAAGTGTCAAATGATGGTTACAATGTATGGAGGGTCCACATGCTATTGTTTTACTCTTGGTCCAATACAAAATGAGGGATTAAAAAGAGTTTGGGGTGAGTTTAGGTCACAGTGCCTCTTGAGGCTATGTCATCACAATGGCAAACATCTTCCTTAGCTATGCATGCACTGTATACCATAAGCAATAAGGAGAAAACCTTCACCTACTGGCATAAATATTCTGAATATTGAGGGTTAAGGGAATTGTTATAGAAAAGATAATAATGATGTGATGTGGGAGAGAAAAATAAATTTCCCTTTGCCCCTTAGGTGTTCATCTGCCAATGACTGGATGCTACCCTTGGATGCCTTTCTCATTTCAGGCCACAAGATGGAAAGGAGCTTCCAACTCAGAGTAAAATTTGAACAGGCTACACAACTGCCTTCTAGCTATAACTTTCTACATAGCCCTAACTGCTAAGAGCCTTCCAATTCCTTCCGTCTGACACAGTTTACCATACCCAGGAAACTTTCATATGTATTTTAGAAATTTCAGGATGCTTAATGATTTTTCAACTACTTTTCAGCTATTATTGCCTTCAGTCTGTGGGTCACTGGTTTGGAGAGAAGGTACTGGATAACAGTGTTTTCTCGTCTCCTCATTAACTAGTTGTCTGATGTTGAGCAGGTCTCAAGTCTCCCATCTCATATGTATAATGAGGGAGCCTAAACTCTAGCATGCACAAAATCCTGGAGCTGGAAGGTCTTCAGAGAATAGTGTCTACTTCAATCTTCTCTTTGTTAGAGCAAAAATAGCCACTGCTAATTTACCACTCACTATAGCCAAGTGTTATCCTAAGTGTTTTGTACATATTCACTCACTTAATAACTAGCTTTATGAAAGAGACAGTTATTGATATTATAGTCAGTTCTGCTATAACATGATGCATGTGTTCCTAAAAATCACCAACCTATGCATTGGGGTATAATACACAAAAACTTTTCAGTGGCATATTTTTAAAAAGAGAGAAACCTAATAAAAATGGTAGCACAGTTTTATAGATGTGCAATAGTTAAGAAATACATAATTTTACTACAATAAATACACAGTTATATAGCTGTGCAATAGTTAAGAAATACACAATTTTACTACAATAAATATAGCACTTTACCTTGAAAAAGACCTGAAGCTTGCTTGTGGCGGTGAGCACCTGTACTCTCACCTTGCCACCCTATGTGCAGATAACTAAAGAAATACAGGAAAAGAGTGAGAGAAAAGATAAAGAGAGAAAAAGAACAGAGAGGAAAATACAAAATAGGCTGAGAAGAAAGGGGGAAAATTAACCAGAGGGGAGGGTGTCGGACTGTGGACAAGAGAGTGGAGCCAAGCTCTTGTGCCCCGTTCCAGACCTAAAGTTTGCCAGCAACCTGTTTTAACAAGCCCTCAAGGAGATTTTGCACCACCCCAAAGTTTGAGAAGCAACACTGTTAGGAAAGGGATGATCATAATAGTTAGGCAGAGAAACTCTCAGTACTGGCTACAAAGAGTAAAAGAGAGTCTGATCTAAGGAATGTTGGCTGTCAGATGATCAGAAAAAAATCAGTTTAAGCATAAGATCAAACACAGGTCAGGTCGATAAAATGTTCTCAGCACAGAGACAGATTACTTGATAAAAATATGTTGGTTATTTGACAATCTGCCATTAAAAGCCAATGTTTAAATGAACATAAGAAAGCAATGATAATAAAATAGACTGAGGGGATGACTGAAAACCATTAGGTTACCATTACTTTGTAGAGTTCTGTGACTACACAACCCCAGTTTTATCGTAAGATGGCAAGAGTAGTTACAAGCCACACCTCGTGGAACACAGTATTTTCCTACCTCATCCTCCAGCACATCCAGCTGAAATATAAAGCACAAGAAATTCTGAAAACCAATTTGCCCCACATAAACTTAGAATATGGCACCTTTAAATGGGTTATAAGGACGGGATTATCTCTTTTGTGAATACTTCGATTAAATAATTCACTTGTAGAACCTCTTTGAAAGTTTGTTAAAGAGAAATACAAAACCTCATCCGTCTTTCTCATAGGTGGCTACTGATTAGTATTATTATCAACATTTTACATCAGAAAGTGCTTTTGGCAGCAAGGAAGAGAAAACCCCAATGCAGAACAGTTTAAGCAGTAAGAAAAACTAACTAGGAGCTCAGAGGTAGGGCAACTCCAAGCTCAGCACCTTAGGGTTCCAGCTCCTGGTGCTCTCCTTTGTGCACTGCCTTCATCTTCAGGCTGGCAGCAAGATGGCTCCCGCTGTCCCCATTATCACATCCAGGCTTGACAATATCCAAAGGAAGAAGAGGCACCAGATCTTTCTTGCAGCTCTTTTTTAGTAGTCTCCCAGAAACTCCCCAGCAGACTTCCCCTCTTGTCTTACGTCTAGAATTGGGTGACATGCCAATTGTGGGCCTTATTGACACAACACACGCTAGATATCTTCAGCAGCTCTCTGGAGATTTATTCTGTTAAGAAGAGTAGACTTTGCCAGATTCATGGAACCTTAGCATTCTGGGGCGTTTGTCAAGTAGAGTTGGCATTTAGGTATTTTTATAAAATTATTGAATATTGTCCCTTTTTCTGTTAATAAAGATACAGTCAGTTACAGTAAAGGTAAGTGTATAACTATGACTAGCTCAGACTAACCCTATGGGGTGGTACAGATGTTGGAAAGTCAACCACTATTATCACTACAAATAACAATCTCCACTAACATTTACTCTGTATACTTTCGATTGTGCTAGGGACTATGTTAAACCCTTTGCATGTATTATATCATTCAAAAATGAATCCAGAAACTATGTACTTTTATTAATTTCATGTTACACCTGAGGAAATTTGGGCTGAGGTTGGTGAATCACTTCAAATTACACACACAGTAGATGCTGAGCTAGGACACAAGCCTAAAGACTACCCCAACGCTCAACTCCAAGGACCACTCTGCAGTATGGAGAGAACAAATTTAAAATCACTTTGTAAATGTACAATTCAAACATCAACCCTCATACACCGTTAGTGGGAATGTGAATTGGTACAGCCACTGTGGAAAACAGTGTGGAGGTTTCTCAAAAAACTAAAAATATAACTACCATATGACCCAGCAATTCCATTCCTGGTATGCATCCAAAAAAAACAAAAAGACGAATTTGAAAAGATACATGCACCCCAATGTTCATAGCAGCATTATTTACAATTGCCAAGGTATGGAAGCAACCTACGTGTCCATCAACAGATGGATGGATAAAGAAGATGTGGTGTATATGTACAATGGAATATTACTCAGCCATAAAAAAGAATGAAATTTTGCCATTTGCAACAACATGGATGGATTTGACAGGTATTATGCTAAGTGAAATAAGTTAGAGAGAGAAAGACAAATACTGTATGACAGAAGTCCCCAACCTTTTTGGCACCAGGGACTGGTTTCATGGGAGACAATTTTTCCACTGACTGGGGAGGTGGGCGATGGTTCAGGTGGCAATGCAAGCGATGGGGAGCAGCAGATGAAGCTTCGCTCACTCGTCCGCCACTCACCTCCTCACCAGTTCCTAACAGGCCACAGACCAGGGGTTGGGTACCACTGCTGCATGATATCACTTATATGTGGAATCTGAAAAATGCTACAAGCTAGTGAATAAAACAAAAAAGAAGCAGACTCACAGACATAGAGAACAAACTACTGGTTACCAGTGGCGAAAGGGAGGGGGAGAGAGGCAAGATGGGGGAGGAGATTAAGAGGTACAAACTATTGTGTATAAAATAAGCTACAAGGATACATTGTACAACACAGGGAATATAGCCAATATTTGCTAATAACTATAAATGGAGTATAACCCTTAAAAATTGTGAATCACTAAATTGTACACCTGTAAATTATATAATATTGTACATAACTATACTTCAATTTAAAAGAGATTACAATATAATTACCAGGCAAAAGTGAAAAAAAAAAAAAGAAAAGACTATTATCAAGGTAAACATGGCATAAATCTCAGCAAAAGGGAATGGAAAGATGGAAGAGGAGAAGAGATACCAAGTAAGCTTGCCCTGTCATGTTAAATGCATCCATTCTTTCAAGTTCTAAAAGTTTAAAAGAATCTGTGTGACTTTTGTGATGTCAGGGATAAGGGCAAAAGTGCCTGAAAACTGGAGAAAAGCAAATGCCTGAATTTTCAAGGAGTGAAAAAGAGTAGAACAGATTGTGAGCCAAATAATAACAGCTAACATTTATTATTTCTTCTATGCCTGGAATTGTTCCAACAATTTTACAATGTAGACTTATTATTCTCTGCATGTTATAGATGAAATACTGAACTCATGGGGTTTCTAAAGGGATTAAATAAGTGATTGAATAAGTAAAGTATTTAGAATAATTCCTGGCACATAGTAAAACCCTCCATAAATGTAGGCTATTATCGTTATGGAGAAATCAAAGTTCTCCTCTTTATGCCTGCAGTGTGTCATCTTTATTTAATCTATATTTATTTAATTTATAACTGTCATCTGCTTTTCTAATCTTTTTATTAGCAATATTTTACAGCAATGCTGTGTATCAAAGGAGAGTGCAGTGTTGGTAGATTCATTTTGCAGGTCAAGAAACAGAGGCAAGCAAATTAAGCAATCGATGTGACATTCTTTGGTTTGGTTAGTGGTTGAAGCAAGGTTAACTCCACTAACAATAGGACACAAGGGTGCTTAAAGCTCCTCTCTATGACTCACCAGTGTCAACTACACCTGAATCCAGCCTCTTCAGCAGTCTGGGGCCTGGGAGCTGAATTCCTCAGCCGAGCTTAAATTGCTGATTTGTTATTTACTGAACTATGCTCTTTTTCTTCCCTTTGTGTTTCTGGCCATTGTCTGCAAGTAGTCATAAAAGTTTCATATAATGACAGGTAAGGGACTAGGAAAAGATGCAGGCATATGAAATCTGACACTCAAAAGATGTATTTGTCTTGCAACATGCTTCAGACAAAGCATTTTCCTGGGCATTGAAACAATAATAGTGGAAGAAACCCAGCCCCTGCCAATAATGCTAAATTATTTGGCACAAGAGTCATTTTGCCCACCTCATAAAAATAGGTGTGAGTTTGGTGATTAGACACACTTTAATAATTCGAGAATGAAAAATTTTGCAAATTCTGAGGTGTGAGGGCAGTGGTTTTATTTATTGATTTGGACCGGAATTTAGATCTCTTTCATGTGGGTCTCATTAGCACACAATTCCCACTAGATGGCTGCAACAAATCTCTGGAGATTTATTCTATTAGGAGGAGTGCGCCATGCCAGATTCAAGGACTCCTAGCTTTTGCAGGTTTCTCTGGGATGCTTATCAAGTAGAGTTGGCATTTAGTCATTTTTATAAAATTACTGAATATTTTTCTTTTTCCTATTGGTTAAGGTATTAATTATGAATTCAATTCCTTTCTCTTCCCCTAATTTTAAATCACTCTCATTGTCACCTCAAATGTATTTGTTTACTAATGCAATCGAGAATCATCTGACAAAGCAACCCATACAACTGCTCCCCCGATATGTGGATACTATATGTGTGTAACCATGATCTGTACAACGCAAAATCAAAAGAGGAAATTTTAAATTTCCCCCTGAAGTGAATTTATATAATTGAAACCAAGAAAGTAGGTCCTTTATCCAGGGAAGAGACCGTTGGGTGGTCTCACTCGTGGCTCTCTTCACCTCCTACCCCTCAGACTGGAGGAGTCAAAGAGCTGGCAGGGGGCTTCCCTGGTGGCGCGGTGGTTGAGAGTCCGCCTGCCGATGCAGGGGACACGGGTTCGTGCCCCGGTCTGGGAGGATCCCACATGCC
>NC_041218.1:89848396-89854234 GCF_002837175.3 Physeter macrocephalus
TGAGCCTGCGCGTCCGGAGCCTGTGCTCCGCAACGGGAGAGGCCACAACAGTGAGAGGCCCGCGTACCGAAAAAAAAAAAAAAAAAAAAAGTATCACCCCCCAAACAACAGACCTCATCTTATGTTCTGCTTCTGCTGATGGTTGTAGTCACTCTATGTACCGTCAAGTCCCTCTAACGCCCTAGGGGAGAAAGTGAGCTTCAAATCCTTTGAGTGAATAGAAAGAAGGAAGAGATATCAAATTGAACTGGTCTAAGAGTGAAAACACCTAGCAAACATTCAAAAAAAACCCTCAAAAAAACTCACATCCCAAAGGATAATTCCCTTTAGGATATCTCCTGCATGCAGCATGATGCATTAGTGTCTGTCTCCTTCCCTTCAGTTACATTACAAATAGTTCCTTTCTATTCCCCCTCCAAGCACTGGAAGGAACCAGGTGCCCTGATGGCATAAATAGGGGGATGGATAAAGAGAAAAGATAATTCTTCCTACAATATTATATCACTTTAGGAATCCCTACTTTAATGTACATCATTGACTACAAAACAATTTGCTTTATTGCAACATTAAATGTACGTTATGTCCTATTTCTACATATACAAGTACATATGGGACAGAATAGAAGTTTCTGTGTGGGAGTACCTGCAGATTTCCTTCTTCCCCTAGTCTACCAAAAATATCCTGTAACTTCCAGGCTATTCCTCATCCCCTTCAATCTTGTGAAGAGGATGAGTTCTTTCTCACTGTCAGAGATGCTAACTATATTTGCACAATGAAGGGCTTAGAGAGAAGTGAGGTGGTAAGAGAAAGTAAGAACACTTGTTTATTTTTTTTTTTGCAAAGTTCAAAGGAAAAGGTGGCAGAGCAGATGTAAAGAGCAAGGGCAATGGATAGAGAACTATATATTTGTATTCCTTTCAGCTTTCCTTGTAAGAGGCAAGTAAGGAATGGAATTCCTTATAAAGTATTTTTGGCTATTAACTGCTTTTTCATTCGTATGTTTAAAAACAGCTTTATTGAAATGTAATTCAAATATCATGCACTTCACCATTTTAAAATGCTTAATTCAGGGCTGTTTAGTGTATTCACAGAGTTCTGCAACATCACCATTATTTAATTTCAGAATATTTTCATCACCCAAAAAGCAACCCTGTACCTACTAACAGTAACTCCCTATTATCCCCACCCCCAGCCCTTGCAACTATAATATACTTTCTGTTTCTATGGATATTCTGGACATTTTATATAATGGAATCATACGACATGTGCCTTTTGTTACTGGCTTCTTTCCTTAGCATAATAATTTCAAGGTTCATCCATGTGGTAGCATGGATCGGTACTTCATTCCTTTTTATGACTGAATAATATTTCATTGTGTGGATATAACACATTTTGTTTACCCATCCATCCACTGACGGGCATTTGTTTCCACTTTTTGGTTGTTATGAATACTGCTGCTATGAATATTTGTGTACAAGACATACATTTTCAATTCTCTTGGGTATATAGCCAGGAGCAGAAATGCTAGGTCATATGTTAACTTTATATTTTGAGAAACTGCCAAACTGTTGCACTGCTTTACATTCTTAACAGCAATATGTGAGGATTCCAATTTTACCTTTTTACTGTCCATCGTTTAGACTATAGACATCCTAATTGGTTCACAGTACTATCTTAGTGTGATTTTGATGTGCATTTCCCTTATGTCTAATGATGTTGAGCATCATTTTATGTGTTTGTTGGCCATTTGCATATTTTCTTAGGAGAAATGTCTATTTATATCCTTTGCCCGTTTTTTAATTGGATTATTTGTCCTTATATAATCTGGATCCAAGTCTCTTATCAGATATATGATTTGCAAGTATTTTCTCCCATTCTGTGGACTGTGGAAAGCTTTCAGCCTTTCACCATTAAGTATGATGTTAGCTGTGGGTTTTTCGTAGATGATTTTCATCAGGATGAGGAAGTTCCCTTCTATTTTGTGTGCGTGTGTGTGTGTGTGTGTGTGTGCGTGTGCGTGTGTGTGTGTTTGTCATGAAAAGGTGGTGGAATTTGTCAAAATATTTTTCTGCATCTACTGAAATGATCATGTGGTTTTCGTCCTTTATTTTATAATATGGTATATTATATTAATTGATTTTTGTATGTTGAACCAGCTTGCATTCCTGGGATAAATATCACTTGATCATGTTGTATTATCTTTTTATATGGATTTAGTTTACTAGTGTTTTACATATATATGTATATATATATATATGTATATATATATATATTCATAAGAGATATTGGTCTGTAGTTTTCTTGTGATATTCATGTAATTTATCTATCAGGACAATACTGACCTCACAGAATAAGTTAAGAAGTGTGCCCCCTCTTCTATTTGTAGGAAGTGTGTGAAGGATCGGTATTAATTCTTCTTTAAACATTTGGTAGAACTGACCAATGATGCCATCTGGGCCTGGGATTTTCCTGGTGGGAAGTTTGAAAATTACTAATTCAGTCTCTTCACTTGCCATAGATCTCCTCAAATTTTCTATTTATTCTTGAGTCATTCTCAATAATTTATCTTTCTAAGAAATTGTCCATTTCATTTAAGTTAGCTAAATTGTTGGCATGTCTTTTATATGCCATGCACAGTTTCAGGCTCTAGGAATAGGAGTAAGCAAACAAGATGCTACCTTGCCCTTATGCAGCAACTATTCTCTCATAAGAGAGGGAGACAAGAAGTAAAAAATAAGTTCTATAATATAAAATATGAGGTCAGGAAGACATTTGATTATAGAGTACTGTTTAATAGATGACAGCTTACCAACCCATTGGACATTATATACCAATCATAAGTTAATAAGTTAATAAATGAACATAACATGTTGGTTGGATACCTACAAGGTTAAACAGATTCTCATAATGAATTTCCTTTCATACATCAAACCCATATAATGAATAAATTTGCATATGTATTTTATTTTTAAAATTAAAGTGGCCCACAGAGATATTAATTGGTCAATAAGATAATTCATTGAAGGGAGGGACAAATCAAGTCAAAACAGCTGTTTTCTTAAATGGCTAGTTGATTTGGTGGCACTGAATCCCATCATACAGTTTATGTGAAGTAGTTTATCAGTGGTCCCCCTTCAATTTAGTCAAAATGGTGCCCTACATAGATATAGCCTTGCTGAATGGGAGGCCATGTACTTGATACACTGTAGGTACTCTACACTTGTGTCATAACAATCATGATTCAGAGCTCACCTCAGGACCTTGGACAGCACCTGGGTAAACTCATGTTAGCACATGCAAAAACATTAATTTTAATTACTAAGTTATGCTAAATTCTTTATGAACACAATATCATTATCCATAATGACACTTTAAGGTAGATAATATTATTTTCATCTTTTTACAGATGAAGAAACTGAGGCTCTGAGATACAGTCTTATAGCTAGTAGGTGGCTGAGATGGAATGTGAACGCAGGAAATTTGATTCCAAGCCAACATGTTTTACTACTGTATTATCCTCCCTTACAAGTAACAGATTATACATGTAAAAAGTCTTGCTTTGTCAGTTATTTGTGGCTAACCTCACCTCCTTCAAGTTACACTCATTAACAAAGAATAATGGAGAGAACAAGTCAAAATGGCTATCTTCTATCTAAACCACTCCTTAAACATCTACACATCCTTATCCTTGTTTGCACCCTCAGAGGCAGCATTTGCATAGACTTCATGAGAACACACGTTATGCTAGAACTTGTGATGAACTAGGATAACCCTGAAAGTAATGGACAAGGTCAAACATTAGCAATTCCTAGACCTGCAGATAATCTATGTGAATTTAATGGTATCCTAACCCTCTTCAACTATCCCAGCATGAAATCATCAGCTTTTTTCCATTAAAACATTTAACAAAAAGATTCAAAATACGGTACTTAATTATCTACAACAGATATAAAATGGAATAAAAGTCACTCAAGCTATGTGTTTATATATATATATATATATATATATATATATATATATATATATATATATATATATTAGAGTGGTTCACTGCTAGTATTTTGGTCCCTTTGAGTTTCTTAGAAAACAAAGATGGGATGACTAGAGTATTTCTAGAACAACTATGAACAGTCCTGCTGAATGAAGGCCTGCTCATTTATTGTTGCTCTTTACTTTTAACAAACTCAAAGTCTTTTATAGCAACAGAGAGGAGATTCTTTCCTAAAAATATTGAAAAACAACCCTCAGTACACATCCATCTTCAGATACTACTGGTAAGCAAATGAATCCAACTTCAAACATAAGGACTAAAACAAATTGAACAATCTGATGTCAAGCCACTTCTTGGGATTCTTATGTTGAGAGTCTCACTTCTACTTTAAAGCAAATCAAACCCTGTGACTTGGTCAAGTGTATTGTGCTTCCATTGCCTGTGTAATTCACAATTACCATAATAGGGGCACTCGTTTCTCTGGCTGCATTATGACAAACACATCTGATGAATTTGTGGGGGAATGTTCACAAGCATCATCAGTCATTGTCTGGAGATTTATGATCCACATATAAGATCAACGGTCTGGTGCTCACTGATTATTTTACTGCTGAGCGGCACCACCTGTCTCCACCCAGGAATCTTAAAGATTTCTTGGATAATGTTGCAGGATCATCTTTTAAGAGGCATTATCAATGGCCCTCCAACCCCCCTTTTCTTAAATTTTAAAAAATATTTATTTATTTATTTATTTTGGGGTGCGTTGGGTCCTCGTTGCTACACGCAGGCTTTCTTTAGTTGCATCGAGTGGGGGCTACTCCTCGCTGTGGTGCGCAGGCTTGTTGTGGAACATGGGCTCTAGGCACACGGGTTCCAGAGCGCAGGCTCAGTAGTTGTGGCGCACGGGCTTAGCCACTCCGCAGCATGTAGGATCTTTCTGGACCAGGGCTTGAACCTGTGTCCCCTGCATTAGCAGGCGGATTCTTAACCACTGAGCCACCAGGGAAGCCCTCAACCCCTTTTGACTGAAGCAAAATTGATATAAGAGAGCTATCTCTTATAGCTAAGTGAGTCTCAGAAATTAAAGGACTTATTACAAACAAATACCCTATCCATGAAAATAAGCTTTTACTAACAGGTTTAGCAAAGGGAAAAATATATATATATATATATGCTCCACAATATCTGAGGATTAAGTTAGACATGCCAATATCTACACTGCTTATAGACTTAAGGATATAAAATGTAAATTCTGAATGCAGTAGGACTGCCTTGCTAAAATCAACCACCACTGATTTGAAAGATGGCCTGAGAGCTGCACTTAGCTACAGTGACGGAGACCATGCTTACCAAATACCCATGTGCTCTCTCTATGGTAGTGCCTTTAAAAATTATGCTGGGTATAGAGTTCTTGGGATACTCTTTTCTAAAGATCAGCCTAGGGACTTCCCTGGTGGTCCAGTGGGTAAGACTCCACACTCCGAATGCAGGGGGCCTGGGTTCGATCCCTGGTCAGAGAACTAGATGCCACATGCATGTCGCAACTAAGTCTGCGTGCTGCAACTAAAAGATCCTGCATGTCACAACTAAGACCCGGTGCAGCCAAAACAAACAAACAAACAAATTAATTAATTAATTAAAACTGGCACAAAAACAGAAACATAGATCAATGGAACAAGATAGAAAGCCCAGAGATAAACCCATGCACCAATGGTCAACTAATCTATGACAAAGGAGGCAAGGATATACAATAGAGAAAAGACAGTCTGTTCAATAAATGGTGCTGGGAAAACTGGACAGCTACATGTAAAAGAATGAAATTAGAACACTCCCTAACACCATACACA
>NC_041218.1:89854457-89871883 GCF_002837175.3 Physeter macrocephalus
TTTACAATAGCCAGGACATGGAAGCAACCTAAATGCCCATTGACAGACGAATGGATAAAGAAGATGTGGTACATATATACAACGCAATATTACCCAGCCATAAAAAGGAACGAAATTGGGTCATTTGTTGAGACGTGGATGGATCTAGAGACTGTCATACAGAGTGAAGTAAGTCAGAAAGAGAAAAACAAATATCGTATATTAATGCATATATGTGGAACGTAGGAAAATGGTACAGATGAATCGGTTTGCAGGGCAGAAATTGAGACACAGATGTAGAGAACAAACATATGGACACCAATGGGGGAAAGCGACGGGGGAGTGGGGGTGGTGGTGTGATGAATTGGGCGATTGGGATTGAGATGTATACACTGATGTGTATAAAATTGATGACTAATAAGGACCTGCTGTATAAAATTCAAAAATCAAAAAAAAAAGAAAACACCTAAAAAAATAAAGATCAGCCTACACTTTCATTATGTATTTCCCAACCCCCTTTGCAATTAGGTTAGGGCCATATGATTAAGTTGACCAGTGGGCTCTGTATGTGTCCCTTCCAGGAAGAGGCATGTAGGAGCCGGTATGCCTTCTCCATTACTCTCTTCCCCAGTGGGGGCAACCTTGAAGAACATGCACAGGTGTCACAGAAGATGGAGATCTCCCTGGCCAACACTAGGCTGTGATGAGAGTGACAAATACACTTTTATTGTGTTAAACCCCTGAGATTTCAAGGCTGTCTGTTGCAATTAATTACTCTGAATAATACAGGCACAAATAGATGGCATTGAGAATTCTCACCACTGAGAACAAATCTTATTTTCACTGCCAAATTGGGCATAAATCAAGAAAGAAGTTTTTCTCTTATTAAAGGAGTTAAAGAGTTCTTGCAACTATTCTAGTTCTATGGTATTGCCTTTAAAAATTACGCTGGTCACAAGGTTCTTTGGGTACTTTTTTCTAAAGATCAACCTACACCTTAATTACATGGAGAGATATGTAAAATAAAGATTCTGCCCAGTTATTCCAGTCATATTAGTAGGCTTGAAGAACAACATCTAATTCCAGTACCCTGGGCTACATGTCCCAGTGGCTTCCAAACTACGGTACGCCATCTCCCCTGCAAGAGCTTTAATGTCAAATACCTCCTTGATCCATCTTTTTGGGCTGGGACCATCATATTAACTGTCTGCTTTCCAATGCACTATGGAGGGGATGGCCAGAAAAGAAGAGCAGAGGCACCCCAACTTTTAACGAGCTGCCATCCTGAGCTATCTGCCCATAAAGAATGACTTTTATGGAGAAATCTCATTGTTATTCCAGAAGGCATCTGTCACATTACCTTAGCCACAATGAGTGAAGCACAATGAAGCAATTTTTTGGAAGAAGACCTTGGCCATAAGCTACATTTGGTGACCCAAATGTAGCTTATGTAAGGGTTGTAAAAGACTGTCGTGTAAGTAAGAATACTGCCAGTAACTCATCAAAGGAAATCATACTCCATGAAATACGACTAAGACGTCTTGGTCAGAAATATATGTCAACGTCCTAAACTTACTCCAGATGGAGAAATCTCTATTTTAAAAGATGTCTCAAAATGTTTTCCCATTATTTGCTGAATTTTTGTGTGTCTTCTTTTCTTCCATGATGACAGCCTTACTGCTGCGTTAGAGTAGACAGAAGGGGATTCCTGACTCTGTGTGCGTGGAGGACACAACTAGGCTGGAGGGGAGAGAACACATGTGACTAAGTATTTCCCCCTCCGTAGGTTTCCGTCTTTGTGGAGAGACATCAACTGCAAAGCACACCTGGAATCTCTGACCCCTTCTTCATCCCCAGGAAAGGAGGAATTTCTTATCTGCTTATCTGACTTTAGGAGCAGGGACTGTGGCTCTGCAGCTTAGTCCCTCCTTCCCCTCTTTTCTCTTGGGGTTTGTCTGGTTGCAGAGAAAATGTGCCACAAGGTAAGTTAGTGGCAAAGGCTCTGCCCCTGCAAGGGGAGGTCACCGTTTTCTTGTGCTACCTGAGATGGATGGATAAGTTGGTCAAATTCTGGGGTTCAGCATTAGGAAATTCTCTCTGGTTACACACCTAAGTTACATCCTCCAACTCAACATTAATCAGCAGTAAACCCAATACTTTTTTTTTTTTTTTTTTTTTTGCGGTACGCGGGCCTCCCTCTGTTGTGACCTCTCCCGTTGCGGAGCGCAGGCTCCGGACGCGGCTCACGGGCCCAGCCGCTCCGCAGCATGTGGGATCCTCCCAGACCGGGGCGCGAACCCGGTTCCCCTGCATCGGCAGGCGGACGCGCAACCACTGCGCCACCAGGGAAGCCCCAAACCCAATACTTTTATCTTCCTTTGCTTGACTCCTTTATCTCACAGTTCAGGACTCGGCATGGGGGAGTTGTATGTCAACCCAAGACAAAAATTCACCACCTGAACTAAGGGGACTTGTCTAGAAGACAGTTTCAAAGTCCCAAATGGGCCATAAAGTATTGAAAGAGAAAAACAAATATCGTATATTAATGCATATATGTGGGACGTAGGAAAATGGTACAGATGAATCGGTTGGCAGGGCAGAAATTGAGACACAGATGTAGAGAACAAACATATGGACACCAATGGGGGAAAGCGACGGGGGAGTGGGGGTGGTGGTGTGATGAATTGGGCGATTGGGATTGAGATGTATACACTGATGTGTATAAAATTGATGACTAATAAGGACCTGCTGTATAAAATTCAAAAATCAAAAAAAAAAGAAAACACCTAAAAAAATAAAGATCAGCCTACACTTTCATTATGTATTTCCCAACCCCCTTTGCAATTAGGTTAGGGCCATATGATTAAGTTGACCAGTGGGCTCTGTATGTGTCCCTTCCAGGAAGAGGCATGTAGGAGCTGGTATGCCTTCTCCATTACTCTCTTCCCCAGTGGGGGCAACCTTGAAGAACATGCACAGGTGTCACAGAAGATGGAGATCTCCCTGGCCAACACTAGGCTGTGATGAGAGTGACAAATACACTTTTATTGTGTTAAACCCCTGAGATTTCAAGGCTGTCTGTTGCAATTAATTACTCTGAATAATACAGGCACAAATAGATGGCATTGAGAATTCTCACCACTGAGAACAAATCTTATTTTCACTGCCAAATTGGGCATAAATCAAGAAAGAAGTTTTTCTCTTATTAAAGGAGTTAAAGAGTTCTTGCAACTATTCTAGTTCTATGGTATTGCCTTTAAAAATTACGCTGGTCACAAGGTTCTTTGGGTACTTTTTTCTAAAGATCAACCTACACCTTAATTACATGGAGAGATATGTAAAATAAAGATTCTGCCCAGTTATTCCAGTCATATTAGTAGGCTTGAAGAACAACATCTAATTCCAGTACCCTGGGCTACATGTCCCAGTGGCTTCCAAACTACGGTACGCCATCTCCCCTGCAAGAGCTTTAATGTCAAATACCTCCTTGATCCATCTTTTTGGGCTGGGACCATCATATTAACTGTCTGCTTTCCAATGCACTATGGAGGGGATGGCCAGAAAAGAAGAGCAGAGGCACCCCAACTTTTAACGAGCTGCCATCCTGAGCTATCTGCCCATAAAGAATGACTTTTATGGAGAAATCTCATTGTTATTCCAGAAGGCATCTGTCACATTACCTTAGCCACAATGAGTGAAGCACAATGAAGCAATTTTTTGGAAGAAGACCTTGGCCATAAGCTACATTTGGTGACCCAAATGTAGCTTATGTAAGGGTTGTAAAAGACTGTCGTGTAAGTAAGAATACTGCCAGTAACTCATCAAAGGAAATCATACTCCATGAAATACGACTAAGACGTCTTGGTCAGAAATATATGTCAACGTCCTAAACTTACTCCAGATGGAGAAATCTCTATTTTAAAAGATGTCTCAAAATGTTTTCCCATTATTTGCTGAATTTTTGTGTGTCTTCTTTTCTTCCATGATGACAGCCTTACTGCTGCGTTAGAGTAGACAGAAGGGGATTCCTGACTCTGTGTGCGTGGAGGACACAACTAGGCTGGAGGGGAGAGAACACATGTGACTAAGTATTTCCCCCTCCGTAGGTTTCCGTCTTTGTGGAGAGACATCAACTGCAAAGCACACCTGGAATCTCTGACCCCTTCTTCATCCCCAGGAAAGGAGGAATTTCTTATCTGCTTATCTGACTTTAGGAGCAGGGACTGTGGCTCTGCAGCTTAGTCCCTCCTTCCCCTCTTTTCTCTTGGGGTTTGTCTGGTTGCAGAGAAAATGTGCCACAAGGTAAGTTAGTGGCAAAGGCTCTGCCCCTGCAAGGGGAGGTCACCGTTTTCTTGTGCTACCTGAGATGGATGGATAAGTTGGTCAAATTCTGGGGTTCAGCATTAGGAAATTCTCTCTGGTTACACACCTAAGTTACATCCTCCAACTCAACATTAATCAGCAGTAAACCCAATACTTTTTTTTTTTTTTTTTTTTTTGCGGTACGCGGGCCTCCCTCTGTTGTGACCTCTCCCGTTGCGGAGCGCAGGCTCCGGACGCGGCTCACGGGCCCAGCCGCTCCGCAGCATGTGGGATCCTCCCAGACCGGGGCGCGAACCCGGTTCCCCTGCATCGGCAGGCGGACGCGCAACCACTGCGCCACCAGGGAAGCCCCAAACCCAATACTTTTATCTTCCTTTGCTTGACTCCTTTATCTCACAGTTCAGGACTCGGCATGGGGGAGTTGTATGTCAACCCAAGACAAAAATTCACCACCTGAACTAAGGGGACTTGTCTAGAAGACAGTTTCAAAGTCCCAAATGGGCCATAAAGTATTCAGATTCTCTGTATTAGTCAACTGAAACCAACTCAAGCTAGAAAGGGGGGTGGGGAGGGAATGGAGTTTTTACGTGAAGATACAGCGATATTTCATTGAGCTCAGGACAGAAAAGCTATTGGACCTTAAAAGGGAACAGGAAACAGGAAATGTGAGTCCAGCTGGATTCACTCCACCTCTTATCTTGACATCCCTCAGCTTGCTCGCCTTTCTCTTTCTCTGCTTCTCCAGACCGTATGGGGTTTGATGTGTGTGTGCGTGTCAGGGAGGTGTCCACACTGATCTAATCAATTGCAGTCATGAGGAAAAGAATCATATAGACCAATATGTCTAGTGTATCAATAAATCAATAAGGTAGTTATCAGCTAAGAGTTAGAAATGGGAAACAGCTGTATGAGGTTTGGGGACTAAGAATATAGTGTAAAATAGTCAGATGGGAGAGAGGGACTGGAAATTAACTATATCAGCATTGGTAGTTTGTGCTAAGGGTACCTGTGATATTTGGGGTCCGGTACTTATAGACCAGTCATCCCAGCTGCAATTGCGTCCCCAGTCATGAACAGCTGCTGATGTGCAGACACAGCCTAGGCAGAGAGTGGAGTTTAACCTGCACTGTTTTGTCAGGTGAGTCAATCAGAGGAAAAGAAGATGTTGATGGTATTTTCTCTGATATAGGTAATGCGACCACTGTTCCCTTTTGGCTACCACTTAAATACATTCTTGTAGAAGCCCCCTGACTTGCTCTTCTAATTTGGGTCAATTGCTTTCCTGGCCTGCTACAGAATTCTTCTCCTGGGATTTCTTTTTATTGTGCACCCGAATTAGTGCCACCATTTCTTGCATCCTACAACTCCTTTTGAATTACTTTTTATCTTTTTTTGCCAGAAGAAAATTCTTTAGAAGGAATATTTTATATGTAAATTTTCTGAGGCTTTGTAGATCTAAAATTGTCTTTTATGTTACCATCACTGTTAATTGATAATTTGACTGGGTTGTAGAATTCTAGCTTGAAAATTATTTTTCTCAGAATTTTGAAGGCATTGCTTCATGCCAGTTTGATTTTTATTCCTTTATATAATGACTGCTTTTTCTTCCATGGAAGTATTTAAGATCTTTTATCTATCCTTGAAGTTCTGAAGTTTCACAATGATATGTTTATTTATGGGTCTTTTTTTCATTCATCCTTCTCAGAATTGGGTGAGTAAATTCACTCTTAATTTAAAATAATTTAGTTCAGATTAATACTAACTTAATTTCAATATTATATAAAACCTTTTCTCCAATATATACATATACCCCTTTTTTCCTCCCTCGGTCTATTATTATCATACAAATTACATCTTTACATGTGTGACCCTATAAACATAGTTTTATAATTATAGTTTTCTGCAGTTATCTTTTAAAACAGAAGAGAAGAATTAGGAAAAAGATAATTTCAATCCAAAGATTCATGTCCTTTTAGCTCTGAGAAATTTTCTTATATTATTTCTTTGATAATATCTCTTTTTTCCTTTCATGAACCTCATACTTGTGAGATTTGCCATCTCTTTGTATATTTACTCTTTTATCCCAACTCTTCTATTATTTCATCAATAATGTCTTTACTTTCCAAGAGGGTCTTCATGTACTCTGATTGCTCCTTTTCTATAGTACTTTGTTCTAATTTATGGATCTATTATATTTTATTAATTTAAATAGTAACACCTGCTCCTGGGACCAAACTCAATGTTAAAAAACTCATGATGACAAGCTCTCTCTCATCCAGTTCCCAGCCCTAGAGACAACCTTGTTATTAATTTTTTATGAATCCTTGAGAGGTATTTTGTGACTTTAAAAAATACATGTACTCCTTTTTTTTGTTTGTTTTTTGTTTTTTTTTTGCGGTACGCGGGCCTCTCACTGTTGTGGCCTCTCCCGTTGCGGAGCACAGGCTCCGGACGCACAGGCTCAGCGGCCATGGCTCACGGGCCTAGCCGCTCCGTGGCATGTGGGACCTTCCCGGACCGGGGCACGAACCCACATCCCCTGCATCGGCAGGTGAACTCTCAACCACTGCGCCACCAGGGAAACCCACACGTACTCTTTAAAATACATTTTGAAGCTCTTTGAAAATATAACTTCAGGTTTACTTTTCTTTTTCCATTCTCTTTCCTAAATTATCTAGTATTTATTGGCGATCAGATATTCTCTTTATCTTGGACTTTTGATTTCATGATTCTGGATTTCTTCATATGATTCATTGTCCATCCACATGTAAACATGGACTAGATTATTCTTTTTTAGGTAGCAGATACGGATTTTCTCCTGTTGCAAATGTTAGTATATTTTCTTGCTCATTTTCACCCCTGAGTAGAAAAGCTGCCTAGGAGCTATGTTTATGTGTGTTAATGGTGGTAGAGAGGGAGTAGAAGTCATCAATACAGCTAGAATATATGGTTGAGAGTTGTTCTGTATGCTGATCAGGTGAATGAACAGAGAGGCCAGGCAAGTCTGCTCTATGCATTTACATAGAATCCCAGTTAATGCCATGTTTTCCATCTCCCTTCTCACTCCCACATCTGCCCCTGCAAACTCCAAGTTCAGAGTCCCTCTGGGTTTTGCTTGGGAGCTCAGTTCTTTCCACACTATTGTCCTTCTTTGCATTAACACAGAACTGTTTAGGAGCATGGTTCCCACCAATTTGTAGCTGTCACTAATAGCTTCTACCAGATGAAATCTCTCCTCTGCTAGTGGTTCCCTCTAGTACATTATCCTTGGAAAAAGTTCTGGGCATTGGTAAGTAATGCAGTTCAAATACACCAATCTAGCCTGTAATGGCATTTGTTTAGTAACATAAAAGTAGACCCCATGGTGGGGATGGGTACTTCTCTACAGAAGGATATTTTTTAATGTAAGGAGATTGTCAATCTGTTCTTGTGGGTTTAGAGACATGTTTTGGGGGAGCCCTAGAACAGAGAAGGGAGAAGAAATGTTATTTTTATTCATGTGTTCCTGCATCTTCCTCCATTTGCCATCTGGAAGATTGGTGTTTTCCCGAGAGACATGTGGTAGCCCTGTCTGTTCTGGGGTTTCTCCTTAGTTTAAACAATAAGGAAAATGCACTGTAGTTATTATTTCTTCCTTATGAATATAGCATCTTGAAATGGCTGCAGCACTTTGGATATTATCATGGTTTCATCTCCTTGGGAATATTTCTCATTTCCTATTTTGAGGTGCATTGTTTTCTTCTTCTGATAGAAGGACCTCACTCATCTAGGCTTCTAGCAACACTATAAAATTAGAAGGAAAAAAACTTCAGAAGTGGCAAAACAGATGATTAACAGCAATGCCGTGGCATTATTAAGTTAAGGATATCATGCTGTTTACCCATTCACACATGCTTATTGATTTAATGTTTTGCAAATTTAGACCTGTTCAGTCTCAGCTGACATGCAGGTGCATATACCAACCAGACTGATATTTATGCCATAAGTGAGAAATAACTTGATAATTTATGAGTGGTGAAACCCGAAGTCGAATAGGTTTTCCCTCAGGAAAGGAAAAAACACATGTGGCCCATTTTAGACAACTCTTTTCTTCAGCTTTTTCATTTTAAGAAAGTCCACACTGTCTGGTGGGGTTGTCGGAGGGAGAATTATGCAATTCAGTCAGCTCACGTTTTCTTTTACAAAGAGTCTCTGAGAGAAATGTGCCTGAGTGACGGATTTTTTTTTTTTTTGCTTGCTTTTTCTCTACGTCTGTGCAGAGGCTGGACCTACGCTAATGAGGACAGCCTGGGAGTTCAACGGCCACATTTGGGATGTCCAGGGGTTGTCACTAAGTGACTGGCCCATGGAGATGATATACTGAGGGAATAATTAGTAAAATAGGTCCTGGGCAACATCTGATATGAGCATCTCCCTTTCTTATATGCCCCGTGTTTGACAAAAGAGCTAGAGATATCTGTTTCTTTTTTTTTTTCATTTAAACTAGGGGTATGAATTTGGTTACAAAGGGGCAAGGGAAGTTTTTCTATTAGAGAGAAGGGCACATATCAGTTTGGGGAGGAGAGTTTAGGGGAGAGTTGCTTGAAGGTCATCTTGGAAAGACACCCAAACACACTAGAACACAGGCATACATACACGCTTGCACACGCACTCATGCTCTCACAAATGTACTCAATGATGAGAAGGATGGGGAATTCTGAAGGTAAAAAAACGAGGCGCCAGCTCGTCAGTCCCCTTCTCCACAACCTTGCTCTTCTTTCGTTTGGAGAAGTCTGTGGCAGCTCAAGTGCACCTGAGTCATAAAACTGATCTAAGCTTGTGTCAAAAGTTGCTTACCCTCACAGCAGCATGGATCCTTCAGAGACCATGGGCTTCAATGCAAGATATAAGCTGCTTTGGCTTTGTTTTGCCACCATCACGGAGACAGGATTGGAAGGCAGGAAGTTGATTCAAAGACTAAAGCTGGAAAAGTGGGGAAATAGAGGCATGCAATAGTCACTGGTCCATAGTAATTCTGGAAAACAGGCAGGCACATGTTAATTTCTTGTGCAAGCCCAGTTCTGCTCCTTGGGAATGATTTTCTGTTGTTTTTGGTTCTTAGTTTAAGCTTATGGTGCTTCCATCAGAACAGTTCTCTTAAATATTCTGTGAGTTCTCCATGAATTCAGTCCTTTTAAGAAAGCCACAACCTCAAATCTCTTTAAGATAAGCTCTCTTCTACCTTAGAGTCCTTATGAAGCTGCTGTGTGACAATCCCTTAAGATTCTAAAAAGCCCCATTGCATAACAAGAGTCTGTAAGGCATGCTTTAAGATCTTTAGAAAAACTTTTGCCTATTTGAAAGAGTCTCTGAGGTGCCATCTTACATCTTCTGAGGCTTTATAAAAGGATCCTAATGGCCCATCCTAGATTTGATCTTTGCCTGGAAGCCGTTTCGTAATTTGAGAGTGGTCTGCCATTTTAACAGATTGAGAAAAGACATCTTTTATGTTCAAATCTAAAAAGGCCTGGCTTCTTTATATTTCTTTCCATTTTCCTTGAAATTGAACAATTGCTGTATTAGTTTTTTATTTCTGTGCAACAAATTATCACAAACTCAGTAGCTTAAAACAACACAGATTTATTAACTCAGAGCATATTTTAGCTGGGTCCTCTGCTCAGGGTCTCACATGGCTAAAATCAGGCAACTGTTATCTAGAGAAGGATCTGCTGGCAAGCTCCTTGAGGTGATGGCAGAATTCATTTCCTTGAACTGTGTAACTGAGGTCTCTATTTCTTCCTGCTTTCAGCTCCTAGAGGACACTGTCATGTCCTTACCGTGGAGCCCTTCCAGAGCCTTCTCACACTTCAAATCTCTTCACAGAAAGGGACCACTCCCTTTTAAGGGCTCACCTGGTTAGGTTAATCCCACTAGGATAATCTTCCATTGATTAACGCAGAGTTAGCTGATTAGGAACTTTAATCACATCTGTGAAATTCCTTCTGCCCTATAATATAACCTAATCACGGGTGCCACACCAGGAGGTGGAGATCATGGGGGGCTGTCTTAGAATTCTCCCTGACACAGTCATTTTTGGTTCATCTCTCCTCTCCCATTTCACCACAGGGAGCTAAAAACCCAAGCAGAATCATCCATGCTCTTCATGGAAATTTCTTCGCTCATCGTCAAGTTTATTATATTTTCCATTTTCCACATTCAGTTACTGCATGAAAAGGGCCCCCTTTTCTCCAGCTTCTAGTTATTTTTACTCTCTTTCCTTTAGCCCTTACTGCAAGTTTCCTTGGTGGGGTTTAGACTTCTGCTAACACTCTTTTCAAGCCCCTTTAGGTTTTTACTAACATGCTCCTTGTATCCCCTCCAGCTACCATGAACCATGAGATGCCAAAGCTGATGACATGTTTTGGTGTTTTCTTAAGGCAGCAGTACCAAAATCAAGTACGAGTACCAAAATATGCATCATTTATCCACAGTTGTATAGCAAGCCACTCTAAAACTCAGCTTAAAGCAACAATCAATCTTTTTTTTTTTTAAGCTCACATATCTGCCGGGAGAATTCTATACATAGGTCTGTGTTTACTAAACCAATTAACACATAAGATGAGATGAGATTGCTCTGTTACAATTCTCTAGGCTAGGGGTTCTACTTTTTAGCCATCAAAAATTAGTTGTTTGGACCAAACTTCCCAATGAGAACTAGGAAAGCTGGAACACACACACACACACACACACACACACACACACACACACACACACACACCAAGGCAGTAAAAATGTGTGGGGAAACATCTTAGGGAGAGGGAGGAAGCCGAAAGAGGTGAGTCTGGCATTTGGTGCCACTATCCTTTCAAGAGACATGGCATTCTTACAGCAGTAAATGAGAAGCTGAGCAGAACTTTAAGCAGACACAGGTCTAGGGGGCAAAAACTGAAGCTCAAGGCTTTCTATAGAGCAGGAATCTATTTATAGAGGTGAGTTGGGACCCCAAAGGGATATACACTGGAAGAACAGCCCTGCCAGATACTGACATCCAACTTCTAACCATTTCAATTTCTGGTTATAAGGTGATCTGGAAGCCCTAGCTCAAGACCAGATTCCAAAAGTAAAAGAAAATTCTCACTGAAGGAAGATAACATTATCTAGAACTTCAACTTCATCTCCATTTTTTTTTTTTATATACAGTGTCTGGCACCCAATCAAAAATATTTCGGCATTTGAGAAGATAGTACTTAACTAAAAGCCAAGATAATAAAACATATGACAGATATTTATTATTTTGCCTGATGGAGTTATCAGACATGAACTTCAAAATAATATGTTCAAAGAACTAAAAGAACAAAACAGAATTTCAGCAGAGAAATAAAAAGAATGAAAGAGACACTTTAGCTGGTAAATCCTCATATTAATAGTAACTGATATTAAGAACTTGATGATTAATTCACTTGATTCAACTGTCATACATAGAAGAGTGTACCCAACAACTGCAGCACCATTTATCTAAGTTGGACATATGCTAGTTCATCAGCTACTCTAACAAATTTCTTAAGATTAAAATTATAGAGTATATTCTCTGACTACACTAGAAATAAGTTAGATATCCATAATAACACTACCACTGAAGAAAACTAGAAAATTCCCATATGTTTGGAACTTCAACAATATACTTCTAAATAATCCATGTTACCCAGAAGTAATCAAAATGGAAATTGGAAAATACTTGAACTGAATGAAAATGAAAATCAAACATAGTAAGGTTTGTGTGATGAAATGAAAGCAGTGCTTCCAGTAAAATATATAAATGTCAACATACATATTAGACAAGCAAAGGGTCGTAAAATCAGTGATTTAAGTATCCATCTCAAGAAGTTGCAAAAATAAAATTAAATGAAACCTAAAGTAAGTAAAAGCAGGGAAATTATAAAAGCAGAAATTATTTATTTATTTATTTATTTATTTATTTTTTCCGGTTCGCGGGCCTCTCACTGTTGCAGCCTCTCCCATTGCGGAGCACAGGCTCCGGACACGCAGGCTCAGTGGCCATGGCTCACGGGCCCAGCCGCTCCGCGGCATGTGGGATCTTCCTGGACCGGGGCACGAACCCGTGTCCCCTGCATCGGCAGGCTGACTCTCAACCACTGCGCCACCAGGGAAGCCCCAGAAATTATTTAAAAAGAAAATAAATATAAAAGAAAAATTAACAAAGCCAAAAAATTATTCTTTGGAAAGACTATGAACATTGCCAATACTTTGACATGACTAATCCATGAAAAAAGAGAGAAGGCAAAAATAACCAATAATAGAAATGAAAAAGGGATATTATCACTGGTCCTTCTGACAATAAAAAAGATAATATGAGGATATTAGGATTATGATAAGAGATTTGCAATTTTAGGTAAAATGAAAGAATTCCAAGAACACATTAAAACTGACACCAAAAGGTAGAAACTGTCCAACTGGTTCTAAAATGTATATGGAAATGGAGAGGGAGGAGGGGGAATTGGATGAAAGCAATCAAAATGTACAAACTCCCAGTTATAAGACAAATAAGTACTAGGGATGTGATGTACAACATAATAAATATAATTAACACTCCTGTATGTTATGTATGAAAGTTGTTTAGAGAGTAAATCCTACAAGTTCTCATCACAAGGAAAAAAAATTGTTTTCTTTTTCTTTCATATTGTATCTCTGTGAGATGATGGATGTTCACTAAACTTATTGTGGTAATCATTTCACGACATATACTAGTCAAATCATTATGCTGTACACCTTAAACTCAAACAGTGCTGTATGTCAATTAAATCTCAAAACTGGAGGAAAGAGGTAAAAATTGACCAACGGGTTCTAAAATCTATATGGAAACAGGGAGAGCTAATAATAGCTGAGATACTTTTGAAGAAAAAGAACAGAGTTGGGAGGAGCCACACTACTGAATATCAAGACTTGTTCTAAAGCTGTTACAATTGAGATGGTGGTACTGGCACAAGGATAGACTAGTAGAGAACTGGAAGAGAACAAAATCCAGCAAAAGACTCACCTACATATGACACTAGACTTATGTAAAAGGGCACGCAGCAGAGAAGAAGGGAGAAGATGGTCTTGCAGCAAATGGTGATGGAGCAATTGGACACCCACATCAAAGAGAAAACTGAAAACAAAATGCAGAAAATAAAATTTGAATGTTCCCATGATCATGAGAGGAAAAAACTCTAGAAAAAAACACAGGCTGCTTTATAACAAAGTGAATCAGTTATACATATACATATGTTCCCATATCTCTTCCCTCTTGTGTCTCCCTCCCTCCCACCCTCCCTATCCCACCCCTCTAGGTGGTCACAAAGCACAGAGCTGATCTCCCTGTGCTATGCGGCTACTTCCCACTGCCTATCTATTTTACATTTGGTAGCAGTAAAGATTTCTTAAATGGAACACAAAAAGCACTAGCCATAGAAGAAAAGATAAATAAATTGGAATAAATTAAATTTAGGAACTCCTGTTCCTAACGTAAAAGGTACCAATAAGAGAGTGAAAGGCAAACCTCTTCCACTTTGTGGGAGAGGATGTTTGAAAATCATATAACAGACAAGGGACTTGAATACAGAATACATAAAAATAATTTCTATAAATCTATAAGAAAAACATAGATAATCCTACAGAAAGATAATCAGATGGTCAATAAGCATATGAAAAGGTGCTCAATTTTATTACTAAACAGAGAAATATGCAAATAAAAACCCCAATGAGATACCACTACATCCCCACCAGAATGGCTAAAATTATAAAGACTGACAATATCTAGTGTTGGTGAGACTATGGAGCAAATAGAACTCTTAGGCCCTCTGGGGAGTGAAATTGGTGCAATCATTCTGGGAAAATGTACATTACATGTATACATATCTTATGACCCAACTAGTCCTCTCCTAGGCTTACACTGAAGAAAAATGTTTGCATATATGAGCTAAAAGACACATATGAGAATCTTCACAGCACCACTATCTGTAAGAGCTAAGAATGAAAGAACCATAAAAACCAAACTCCTATGAGCCATCAAATGATAAATACCATGTATTTTAATCATATAACAATAAAGAACATGGAGCAATGACAATTAAGGTGCAACTGCCACACATCATGGATGAAATTCACAAACATAATGTCGGAGCAAAATGTCACCCTCCCCCCAAATATATATACATATATTGTGTGTGTGTGTATATATATATATATATATTTTACACATGTGTAAGTTGGTACCTAGCCAGAGATGTCAGGGAACCCTCTGCTAATCTCTGGAGATTTCTCTTTACAACTTCCTCCTCTATGATACTCTGCTCCACAAATCCCATGCCATTTTAGCCTGTCAGAACCCCACAATGAAACCTTCAGGCTCTGTTAGGGTTCCCCTTGGAAACAGCTTCCAGGAAGGAAGCTGGGGCAATTGAAGGGCTCACCTCATTTGTTTGTCTCCTTCCATGGATAACAGTCTTGCAACGGCCTGTTATCTAATGTCTAAAAACCAGTTTCACATATTTTCCCCAGTTTTATAGTTGTTTACAGCAGGACCACAGTAATAGAAGTGCAAATATTTGGATTCCACTCCTGGAAAGTCTGATTCAAGATGAGACCCTGGTATGTGCATTTTGAAAAAAGTATATAAAAGTGATTCTACAATGCAGTTCCCCAGTTGTCCATGATGAGAAGAAGGCCATTTTCACTAACTGACAGGCCTATGGTTCCTTATTTGAAATACTGACAGTCACATTTACACACACTAGTTGCATTTAAAAATTAGCATATATTATCATTTCAATTAGTATGTATTTATATATATGTATGTTATTTTAACTCTACTGGGCATTCTGACCCTATGAATTTGAATTCTGAAGTAAAAATATATCCACCATTTTTTTTTTTTTTTTTTTTATGCGGTACGCGGGCCTCTCACTGTTGTGGCCTCTCACGTTGCAGAGCACAGGCTCCGGACACGCAGGCTCAGCGGCCATGGCTCACGGGCCTATGCACTCTGCGGCATGTGAGATCTTCATGGACCGGGGCACGAACCCGTGTCCCCTGCATTGGCAGGTGGACTCTCAACCACTGCGCCACCAGGGAAGCCCTCACCATTTTAAAGTATAGAATCAAGCTTGGTTGGCGTGTATGCTTCATTTTTTAAAATCATGTTGCATACCCCTTTACAAATGACATCTCTGTTCAAGGATTTTTAAAATGTATTGATCTTTTAACATACACCATGATCAAGTGGGATTTATCCCATGAATGCAAGGATTCTTCAACATATGCAAATCAATCAATGTGATACACCATACTAATAAACTGAAGGATAAAAATCATATGATAATCTCAGTAGATGCAGAAAAAGCTTTCTATAAAATTCAACACTTATTTAGATAAAAACTCTCCAGAAAGTAGGCATAGAGGGAACCTACCTCAACATAATAAAGGCCACATATGACAAACCCACAGCAAACATCGTTCTCAATGGTGAAAAACTGAAACCATTTTCTCTAAGATCAGGAAGAAGAACGGTCTGCCCACTCTCACCACTGTTATTCAACATCGTTTTGGAAGTTTTAGCCACAGCAATCAGAGAAGAAAAAGAAATAAAAGGAATCCAAATCGTAAAAGAAGAAGTAAAACTGTCACTGTTTGCAAATGACATTATACGATACACAGAGAATCCTAAAGATGCTACCAGAAAACTACTAGAGCTAATCAATGAATTTGGTAAAGTAGTAGGATACAAAATTAATGCACAGAAATCTCTTGCATTCTTATACACTTATGATGAAAAATCTGAAAGAGAAATTAAGGAAACACTCCCATTTACCACTGCAACAAAAATAATAAAATACCTAGCAATAAACCTACCTTAGGAGACAAAAGACCTGTATGTAGAAAACTACAGGACACTGATGAAAGAAATTAAAGATGATACAACCAGATGGAGAGATATGCCATGTCCTTGGATTGGAAGAATAAACATTGTGAAAATGACTATACTACCCAAAGCAATCTACAGATTCAATGTAATGCCTATCAAACTACCAATGGCATTTTTCACAGAACTAGAACAAAAAATTTCACAATTTATATGGAAACACAAAAGACCCTGAATAGCCAGCGCAATCTCGAGAAAGAGAAGAGCGGAGCTGGAGGAATCAGGCTCCCTGACTTCAGACTATATTACAAAGCTAAAGTAATCAAGATAGTATGCTACTGGCACAAAAACAGAAATATAGATCAAAGGAACAGGATAGGAAGCCCAGAGATTAAACCCACACACATAGGGTCACCTTATTTTTGATAAAGGAGGTAAGAATATACAAAGGAGAGAAGACAGCCTCTTCAATAAGAGGTGCTGGGAAAACTGGACAGCTAAAAGAAAACCCTCAGAATGGGAGAAAATATTTGCAAACGAAGCAACTGACAAAGGACTAATCTCAAAAAATATACAAGCAGCTCATGCAGCTCAATACAAAAAACAAACAACACAATCTAAAAATGGGCAGAAGACCTAAACAGACATTTCTCCAAAGAAGATATACAGATCACCAGCAAACACATGAAAGGATGCTCAACACCTGTAATCATTAGAGAAATGCAAATCAAAACTATAATAAGGTATCACCTCACACCAGTCAGAATGGCCATCGTCAAAAAATCTCCAAACAATAAATGCTGGAAAGGGTGTGGAGAAAAGGGAACCCTCTTGCACTGTTGGTGGAGATGTAAATTGATACAGCTACTATGGAGAACAGTATGGAGGTTCCTTAAAAAACTAAAAACAGAACTACCATATATGACCCCGCAATCCCACTACTGGGCATATACCCTGATAAAACCGTAATTCAGAAAGAGTCATGTACCACAATGTTCATTGCAGCACTATTTACAATAGCCAGGACATGGAACCAACCTAAGTATCTATCGACAGATGAATGGATAAAGAGGATGTGGCACATATATACAATGGAATATTACTCAGCCATAAAAAGAAATGAAACTGAGTTATTTGTAGTGAGGTGCATGGACCTAGAGACTGTCATACAGAATGAAGTAAGTCAGAAAGAGAAAAACAAATACCATATGCTAGCACATATATATGG
>NC_041218.1:89872157-89881855 GCF_002837175.3 Physeter macrocephalus
GGAGGGAGACACAAGAGGGAGGAGATATGGGGACATATGTATATGTATAACTGATTCACTTTGTTATAAAGCAGAAACTAACACAACATTGTAAAGCAATTATACTCCAATAAAGATGTTAATAAATAAATAAATAAATAAATAAATAAATAAAATGTATTGATCTTTTAAGAAAATCTCTGAGCTCACTTACATCTGGATTCCGTAATGTGTAGCAGTTTTTAGATTATGCAAACACACACACAACATAACTTGCATACACATATATGTTTTTAAATATTACAATAGCATTAATAGCTAATATTTATTGAGCACTTATGTGCCAGGTACTGAACTAAATTCTTTATATTGATTATATCCTTTGAATCTCAAAACCACCATAAAATGTAGGTCTTGTCATGATCTCCTTTTATGAGGTTGCTATCTTGCCCAATGTTAGGCAATGAAAAGGTGTACAACCACAAGTCAGCTCAAATGTTTGTGATTTCAAACTGTGCTTGTAAAAACTGTGCTACAAAATCCATGTAGAATCAGAAAAATTCCCCCAAATATTTTGAAATAAAGTGAAACAGTGAAGGAATTTTGACCAAACTTTCTTTTCTCAGATTAATAAGATTTTTCAGTTTACCTATTTTATGGAAAGTAGAGTAAAAAATTGGCAAATGGGAATTTTTCTAATGATAACCCTTTTCCTTCAAGTAAGCAATGACCTTTCAAGTCAATATTTACTACTATTGATTGAAATCTAAACATACAGTAAGTTCAACTGAAAAAGGAAGTTTTGCCATATCAAAGAACTTTGATACAGATAAAGAAGAAAATGATTAATCCTGGGGGAATCAGAACTTTGATCCCATGTTTACCTGCAGGTGAACGGCAACAGACACTTTATCAAAGAAGAGTCATTAAAAGGAATCAGCAATTTCAGGAATCTCTTGAATCAATGCATAGCTCTCCCCTTGTTTATAAAAGCCCATTTGTCCCTGTGCAGACTGGCTGGGTTCTGTGCAGACATCTCACAGTAACACACATTCTCTGTTCAATAAAGCCATAAAGGCTGAACTCAAAATAGTTCAGCCATCAGGTAAGGTATTGTCCCATCTCCAAAACAAAGTCTCTTTTATTAATTTTCACTAAAAACAATAAGGCAGTCTGTGCATACGTGCATCAGAGACTGCCATGAAAGGAAAGGGCAGGGGATAATTTTCTATTATTTCTGTTTCTGTTCTTTGTGGTTTTTTTAGGATACACCACCTTCCTCTCCTTTGCCCTTCCACACCCAAAAACACCTTCCTGTTTCATAAAACTCAGTTTAAAGAAACATAGGTTAATCGACTCCACATGAATAGAAATGGTATGCAGGTTTCTATAATGAACATTTAGGATTGTTCATCTTCTTCACCTCTTACAGCAATTGCAAAGTGAGAGAGACACTGGCCTGGAAGTCTAAGGAGCACCTGTTTCATTTATTCATGATATAACTCGAGCTGCTGCAAAAATTGCTTTTGCAAAAAAAATGAAAAATGATAAACAAGCTCCTCTTCCCAGAGCCATAGTAGCTTATCCATAACTATCACTTCATAAACAGTTTCAATCCAAGTCTCATCTTTTGGTGTCTCACAGGAAAGCCTTGGAAACATGGTAGGAAAATGCATGCTTTGGCTCAAACTACTTGGACTAGGATCCCAACACAACCACCTACTAGCTGTGTAATCTTGAGCAAGTCACTTACCCATCCTGCGCCTTACTTTCTTATTGGGGAGTTGGGAACAATAATAATACCTGTCTCATGAGTAGGCATTTTTTTGGGGAAAAATTCAGCCATTTTTTGACTGTTCTCCTGGTTATTGTGGTGATGAATTCTCTCAATACATATCAATTTATTGAAATAGGATAGACACTATCTGATAGAGTTAAGAAATCTCTAGATCAACCATATTTGCAATATAT
This sequence comes from Physeter macrocephalus, assembly GCF_002837175.3. Taxonomy (NCBI): domain Eukaryota; kingdom Metazoa; phylum Chordata; class Mammalia; order Artiodactyla; family Physeteridae; genus Physeter; species Physeter macrocephalus. The sequence goes on from NC_041218.1 coordinate 89,874,108, forward strand.
CCTAGCTAATTTCATCCAGCCTCAAGACTTTACAAATCCCTCTTATATACAGACTCTTCCATAACTAGGTCCTTGTCCAAAAGGACCTCATGCATCTTCCTCCAAATTCCAAAATTACTATAGTTGTTGCCTGGCTCGCTGTTGTGGTTTATCACCTACTGTTTTGTATTCTCAATTATACTTCTTTTTATTTATGAGTTGTCTTCCTAACAAGACTGTGAGCTACTCAAAGGTAGAAACTTTAAATAGCTCTCTGATTCCTCTTATGCTTAGCAGCAGTGGCATCTTCTCATCATAATATCTTCTCTTATCTCTTCAGCTAAGGCAATCCACCCAAAGGGCTGACAGCACACTCAGCAGCTGGGGTAACAAACCTTCATTTCTGATGCGGGCCTGGGTGGTACATCAGAACATCCACTATAATATTCAGGACAGTGTTAGTATAATAACCATAGAAGGTAGGGCCAGACCTTCCTGTACTTGGGCAGAGATTTTCTATCTGTCCTCTGTGAGAGTGTTGGGTGCAGATTTTCCTAGGGAGATGGATTGGGTGACCTCTGAAGGTTGACCTTATTTATTATCAGCCTATGTATGAATCAATAGCAGTTGAGAGGCTTCCTTGGGCAAATAATTATTGCCCTAATGAATCAAAATGTCAATGCTAACAAAACATAAGTATCTGTTTGAGCACCCCTGTTCAATTACAGGTCCAAGGAATCCACCAATGATTCCCTTCCCCAAACCACACTCAAGAGAAGCTGAAGAAGAGCTCGGAGCTGGCTCTAAACTTCAAAAAAACAAAACAAAACAAAATAAAAAACTATAAGAAACTCTTGAGAAATAGAAGGTGGTTAGGTCTAGGGTGGGGTAGATAATGAGGCATGCTCTAAAGCCCCAAATGGGGGTAGGCTGGCAGGGAATTTTCTAGTTGTGTTCTTTTCTCTTCCCAACATTCCCTGAGCAGAGATCATTGCCTTCTCTGCCATAACCACAGAACCTTTAAGATAATATCTTAGAAGTTCTGGAAGCTGCAGAGACAAAGAATATAAGGTCCCGGGCTTCCCTGGTGGTGCAGTGGTTGGGAATCTGCCTGCCAATGCAGGGGACACGGGTTCGGGCCCTGGTCTGGGAATATCCCACATGCTGCGGAGCAACTAAGCCCGTACGCCATTAACTACCGAGCCTGCGCTCTAGAGCCCGCAGGCCACGACTACTGAACCCGCGTGCCACAACTACTGAAGCCCATGCGCCTAGAGCCCATGCTCTGCAACAAGAGAAGCCGCTGCAAGGAGAAGCCTGCGCACCTCAATGAAGATTAGCCCCCGCTCGCCGCAACTAGAGAAAGCCCGCGTGCAGCAACGAAGACCCAACACAGCCAAAAATAAATAAATTAAATTAATTTAAAAAAAAAAGAATATAAGGTCTCAGCGCAGATGAGCTGGCAAGCACCTGAGCAACCTGCTCTTCCTCAAAGAACCCTCAACAGCTTTAGCAATGGCATCCTTGGGTAAAAGCAGTTCCTGGGAAGATGGACTGAACTTCCAGGTAGAAAGGATGATGCAAGGGCAACTTAATCCTGGATTTCAGCACGAGGGTCTCTTCATCATGGGTCATTTTCCCCAAAATCATTTGGTATAGAACTCACCATCTTCTAACTCACTTGAGGAAATGCTAGCCAGGGTCTAGCTTTTGCCCTTCTCTCCAGGTAGACACCACTAGCTGAATATATAAGCCAGGGTTCCAGGGGAAAATGGCGGCATAGTCAACCTGATAATTTGAGAAAACTTTAATATTAAACTATTTATAGTTATGTAGGCAGCATATAGTGCTAGCAACAGACCTGAAAGGAGTTAAGAGATATTAGAATCACAAGGAGAAAGTTGGGATTCTGATCTCCAGTCAAGGACACAGCCAACACCATAGAGAGCAAAGTGAGAGAATAAATACACTTGACCTCACATTCTCCCTTCCCACCATCCTCCTTATGGTTCTTCCCAGTGGCTGAACCCAATAGGAGGTCAGAGGGCAAGGGAGCCTGCTGATGTTGTCTGTATAGGTGAGCCTTAAGGGACACTAAGCAGGGTGGGAAAAGATGGTGAGTGATCTGGAGGGATGAACGGAAGACCTCCAGAACACAAAGTTAGCTGATGATCCCAGGGAACACATAATGAGATATCTGACAAGGACAAACACTACACAATGAAAACAAATACTGAAAAACTTGCACCAAAAAAGCAGAATTAATGTAACAAAGATTTCAAATGAATAAAATTCAGAGATACAAAGAGGAATATTAGAAGCAGAGGAGAGCAGTTATGAAAAATAGGTAATTGAACATATTGTGATGGAGAATAATACAATAAATGGGTTTAACAGCAGAATGATTATAGTCAAAGAACAAATTAGTGAGGTGGAAGACCTTCCCATAATTTGGGGTATCCAACCCTTCCTTGGGTCCCACGAGTCAAAGTAAGTTGCCTCTCTGCCTAAGCTAATTCTGTCACTGGCTACCACACTAACATACTTTAACACTGCAAAGTTTATTGTGACTAACAAATGAACGTAGATTATGAAAAAGAAAATAGTACTAAGAGCTAACATTTATGGAGGGCTTACTCTGTATCAGACACTGTTTTAAGTGCTGTGAGTGTCTTAACACAGCCCTCAACAATCTTAGGAGGTAGGTGCTACTCTTATTCCCATTTTACGTATGAAAAAACTGAGACACAGAAAGGCTAAAAAACTTATCCAAGGTCACACAGCTAGTAATTAGCAACGTCAATATTTTTAACCATTGTGACATGTTGCCTTATATAGAGTAAAACTCTATAGGTATGTAGAGCATTATTATCATTTGGAAGAAATTAACATAAGAATTAGTGTCCATGTTACTGTTATTAAATAACTATTCTGAGATATGGGTTTGTTTTTTTTTTAATCAGTATCTCATAAAGAACCTTTCAAAAACTATTCATGACATTTGGTACTTCTAACCTATGATTTCAGTTCTCTGACTTTAAATACTTCTATTACCTGAATCCAAATTAACTTTTATAGTGGCCCCAGTTTTTATGGATGATTGCTATCAGTATTTTGGCTTATACAGCTACAGAGCCACATACAGTGTCTGTCTCTCTGTTATGCTCCCAAAGTAAGAAATGTTCATATTCTGATGTTTTATTATCAGGAAAGTCAGTAAATGATCTACACAGAGTTCACACCATATTGGTAGAATATGATCGCATCATCTGAAATACATTCAGAGTCTCACTATTGAAGCTGTAAATCAAAAGCACAACGCTTGTGCTGCCTGGTTCTCCGTGCAAGGGTACCTCTAAATTCATGTTAAACATATAAATGACTTTCTCAAGATTAGCAAATCAGATTCTGGTGAATCCCAATGCTTATTGAATTTATTCCCAGCAGAGGTTGGAAAGTTGCAAATTAAGTTTTCCACCCCTTCCTCTTAGCCCTCCCTGCAGAAGGATGAAGGACGTGTCAACTTTTTGTTAAAGGAAGTACTCAAGGGAGAGAGGCTTTTTCCTCCAGGCTATTCACTCCCTGGTGTCTGGTTTCCTACAGAGTGCTAAATATTGGTGGAAACCTGTTAGATGGAGTTTGTGCATTGGGCATCCTTATACAAGGAAGAGGAAATGAAATTACCACTTCATTTCACATAAATATCAAGTTGTCACCAAGAAGGCAACAACCTGTGCCAACATTAGATGTGAACTAGTGACCCCTAAGGAGCATCATGGCTTTCGATTTAAGAAAGGTTATGAGATGGGTGAGGAAACCAAGAGGGCCAGAAAATACTTGTTTCTCTTGCAGTATAATATCTGAAATTCCATGGTTGGTGCTTCACTCCTTAGTTTCACATTTTGCTAGGTTATTGAATTGCAATTAATCTAAGGAGAGGAGACATTTAAAATCTTTTCAATTCTTTATTATCTTATTGGGAATGAGTTGCAGATCCTATGCTGTATGTTTTAGAAATGGAAATAAAGAATAAGAATGTACCTCTGGAAGGAGCGATGAGGGACAGGAGCTTAGAACACACCCAGTGTTGTCCAACTCCTGTCTTGCACTGCCATGTCTGACTGGTCAGTGTCTCACTGGGTCACTCAGTCACTGAACCAAAGGGGAATCGGAGGGGCCTGGCCACCCCACAGGAGTAATTGGGAAGAATTCTTCCATAAAGAGGAAATCACAGTGGGCCTCAAGTCAAGTGAAAAGGGAAAGGGAGCCCCTGATGACATTGTGTTGTACTTGGTAACAACCAGTTAGATCATAAGCCAACACGTTTGAGCAGCCATAATGAAGTAACTGCTCTGGGCAAAGTTCTACTTGAAAATGGTGAAGGAAGAAGAATGGAATTAAATAGAAATAGAAGAACTGGTTGCCCTCGTCCTTTGAAACTCCAGTATAGACACACAAAACAAGGAACAGCAATTCAAAGCAACATGTCTGTTACTTCAAATTGGTAAAACAAAGGCAAAGAGTATGTAAGTGAAAGTTGGATCTGAGCAAGATTGATCAGAGAACACTTCCTGCAGAAAAGATCCGAGCCTCACCAAAAGGTAATGTCAGACATAAGGCATCAGGGAAGAGGTCATTCCCAGGTGTTTTTATTTCTTAATAACTTCCCAATATGTACAAATGAGAGTAGACATTGGTTACATGGGCCTCTGGGTTTCAATTACACTGTTAGAATAGAGGCAGTTCTTCAATGAAACAAGCCCCCCACTGTCACTAAAACTACTAATGTAACTATGGATTGCAGCTATGCAAGGTTTTCCTAAGTCTACCTACCTCTGTAATCTCATAATACCTCATATGTATCCCTTCCATTGTACTTGCAATATTATAATAATCTGTTTATGGCTGTTTCTCTTAAGAGTTTGAAAGTTCCTCAAGTGCTAGGATCATGTCTTCTTCATCCTAGTAACCCCAATACTTGACATAGGGTATGGTACATAGTTGGCACTCGATAATACTTATTTATTCAATCAATATTAACTGAGCACTTACCTTATGTCAGGTGGCATAGAGAGGTGAACAAGATCAATGGGATTCTTGCTCTGATGGTACATCTATGCAAAGCCTGCCAGTGAGAGGGTAAATGGATGAAGGAGTAAAGGTTTCCATATTCAGGTGCTGTAGATGTTGCTCTATAAGGCCTTTCTTACTTCTTGAAAGAGATAAAACTCTTTGGTTGAAAACTTGTTTTTGTCTTACCAATAAGTGTGTCCACAGAGGTCCAAGGCTTCCCCCTAGAGCAGAAAGCTTTGTTGTTTGAAGGTCAGAAGAAGGCTGTCATGGGTAGATGGCCTGGCAGGGTGACAGGGTGCAGGATAACCAGGCCCCCAGGGCCTGAGCACCAAGAGGGCTGCTTTATCAGTCTTTTTTTTTTAATAACTTTTAAAAAATTAATTTATTTATTTTTGGCTGCGTTGGGTCTTTGTTGCTGTGCGTGGGCTTTCTCTAATTGAGGAGAGCGGGGGCTACTCTTCGTTGCAGTGCATGGGCTTCTCATTGCAGTGGCTTCTCTTGCTGTGGAACACGGCCTCTAGGCACTTGGGCTTCAGTAGTTGTGGTGCTTGGGCCCAGTAGTTGTGTCTCGCGGGCTCTAGAGCGCAGGCTCAGTAGTTGTGGCACACGGGCTTAGTTGCTCCGTGGCATGTGGGATCTTCCCGGACCAGGGCTTGAACCCGTTCCCTGCATTGGCAGGCGGATTCTTAACCACTGTGCCACCAGGGAAGTCCCTGCTTTATCAGTCTTAAGTGGGATTTGTCTATACAATATTTTGCCTACGCTGTCTCTACTTTACCTAGTTCCAGATTCAGTCAGCTCATCAATCCTATTTACAAAATGTCTACTACTCATTTCTGTGCTGTTTCTCTCAAGAATCTCATGCTGTGAATTTCTAGCTAAGTCTAATGTTTCTGTTTTTACTCTCTGAAGACTGTCCTAAATAAAATTTTTTCCCCGCAGCTTGGAAAATAAAGTTTGCCATCAAAATAATTGTTGCTAGCTATTATCATCTAATCCTGAGCAGCCCTGAAATTTTTCTAAAAAGAATTTTGATAGGAAAGTAAAGCATGTCTTAAATTTATAAAATAAAATAATGACGGTTGACAATTGACTTATCATAAAATAATGGATTTTGCATTTGTCATAATTGAGTGGTGACAGACATTCCAATCTCTAAAAATGCAGTTTTAAAACAGAAATCACTAAATTCTGTATAGCATTTTATAAATTATCTCTTGCTCCTAAAAACCAACCCACAAAGTATTTACTACGTGACAAATGATGAAACTTTAAGGAACTTTTTTTTCTTCTTTTCCCAACTTTATTTCCCGAAAAATTTCAAGTAAAGTTGAAAAAGAGTAGAGTATATACTCAGATGCCCCCCACTTAGACTGAACCATTGTTTTGCTAACTTTGCTTTATTTATACATATATAAAAATATTTCTCTCTTGTTGAACCATTTGAAAATAAGTTGCAAACATCATAAATTTTATCCTTAAATATTTCAGAATTTGTCAATTTAAAATAATGATATTCTTCTTTTTTAGCCATAATATCATTTTCACCCTCAGAAAATTAGAAATTCTTCCCTAATATTGTCTAATATGCAGACCACGTCTAAATTTCCTCAGTTGTCCCATAAAATGTATTTTTTTGGTTTTTTATTACGATACAATTCACATACCATAAAATTAACCGTTTCAAAATGTACTTTTTAGTGGTATTATTGTATACCATTATCACTATCTAATTCTAGAATATTTTCATCCCCTCAGGGAAATCCCTTACCCATTAGCAGTCACTCTTCTTTCTCTCCTCCCTCCAGCCCTGCCAACTATTCATCTTTCTGTTTCTATGGATTTGCCTATTCTGGACATTTCATATGAGTAAAACCATACAATATGCGGCCTTTATGTCTGGCTTCTTTCACTTAGCACAATGATTTTAAGGTTCATCCATGTTGTAGAATGTATCAGCTCCATTTCTTTTCATAGCTGAATAATTCATAGCTGAAAAATAAAACTCCATTGTGTGGATATACATCTTGCTTATCCATTCGTCAGTTGACTGGACATTTGGGTTGGTTCTACTTTTCGGCTTTTATGAATAATGTTGCTATGAACATTAATGTACAAATTTTTGTGTGGATATATGCTTTCAATTCCTTTGAGTCTATATCTAGGAATGTAATTGTTGGGACATATGGTAACTCTAAGTTTAATATTTTCAGAAACTTCCAAACTGTTTCCAAAGCAGCTGAACCATTTCATGTACCCACTTGTAATACATGAGGGTTCCAGTTTCTCCACATCTTCATCCACACTTATGACTGTCCATCTTTTATATCACAGCCATCCTAACATGTGTGAAATGGTATCTCATTGGGGTTTTGATGTACATTTACCTAATAACAATGATGCTGAGAACCTTTCACGTAATTATTGACCACTTAAATAGATTCTAGGAACACTGTCTATTCAAATTCTTTGCTCATTTTAAAATGAGGTTTTCTTGGGCTTCCCAGGTGGTGCAGTGGTTGCGCGTCCGCCTGCCAATGCAGGGGAACCGGGTTCGCGCCCCGGTCTGGGAGGATCCCACATGCCGCGGAGCGGCTGGGCCCGTGGGCCATGGCCGCTGGGCCTGCGCGTCCGGAGCCTGTGCTCCGCAACAGGAGAGGCCACAGCAGAGCGAGGCCCGCATACCACAAAAAAAA